>NC_059431.1:82412212-82741212 GCF_021028975.2 Sphaerodactylus townsendi | reverse complement strand
AGTCCCTGGAGATCCTACACGGCATATATGAGCTGCAGTCTCATTTATATAAAAGACAGCTCCTTGTAGAGCAGAATATCCAATCTAAGCATTCAGAAGTCTGGTGCAACATTTATGAGTTATTTTGTTGCAAGCTTCATTTATTAATCTGAAAATTAAAAAAAATACTTTATACCACAATTATAACAGAAGTCCGCCTAATTAGAGTCTGAAAAACTTGACTATTAGCTGCCTTATTATTTTATGAAATAATAATCTCATTAAAAAAGACCATCAACAGTTGCAATCAATTGACTGTTGAAGTTAGAACCAGTAATTATACATTGGCTCTTTGCAAAGTACAACCCATTAGGAAGGTAGAATATATAGTTAGTTCAAAATATTTCAGAATGTGCCTCACCAGCATTCTTGATTCAGAAATAGAGGCCGATTACGGAAGGGGAGCTTAACTCCTCTCTTCCCTGCCGTGGCATCAGGTGTACCCCTGAAGTGATCTTGCTTTCTGTGAGGAAATCTGAGAACAAGAGCAGTAGACATACAGCAACATCCTTGTACAAGGAAGTTTGCTGTATTGCCACTTCTGCTCCCCATTAGCTCAAGTTTCAGGCAATCTCTTTGTACATTAATTTTTGGTACAAGGAGGTTTGCCGTGCAGGGGTTCAGTTGCCAGCATGCCACAGGGACCTCCTGCATAATGTATTTTGGACGTCAAGCAGGATGTATTTTTCATGACATAAAGTGCAAGAACATGAATTTCTTGAAGGATTCTATTTCCATCACTACAATCTAGAGGAACAGTGTAATATTTGCGATAACTGGGCTGTATTTATGCCAACCAGAATGAAAGCTGCTTTTGGTGGTGGAACGAGCCAGTGAAACATTCTTGTCTAGCAACTAAAGTGCTAGAGAAGCTCTGCAGAGATTTCTTCCCAGTGCTATAATTGCATTCAAGCCAAACTGCTGGAGCCCAAGAGAGAACCTACTGAAATATTATCGATAGGAATTCAAAAGTTATTTCTATTGCTGCCTGTATTATATAATTTTAGTGTTGTGAGAACTGCAGCTGAATTGAAATCTGTCTGGAAGAGCTTCTGACAGGGTTCTTCTGAGTTGGATTGGAGCAAGTAATTGCTACTTTATGGCAGGTTCTGGGTTAATTCTGGAAGTCATAGTGATACTAATACTGTGACCTTTAATAGGCATAATTCAAGTACACAAAATTAGTATAACATTTGCAATGAACAACAAAATAATCTCTATAAATAACATCCAGTTAAGGTATTCCATATAATAAAAGAAAATGCTCATTCAAATATTAAAATACAAAATATATAAAATAGCTGGGCCAATTAAAATAGCACATAATCAATTAATTCATTTGACTAAAATATAGATAAAACCCTTATTAATATAAGATTAAAAGCATTAAAAATTTAGTTACTAATATGGAGATCTCTTTATTAGAGCCTGACAGGAACAGAATTTTATTAGCATTATTAAAGGAAAATTTTCTCTGTAACAAAGGTAAAACAAATAAGTGGCATTCTAGAATAATGTGAGTTAACAAATCGGGAGTCCCAGCCCCACATGGACATAGTCTCTCATGATAGGGGAGTTGTAGATATCTGCCAGAAAGAATACTGGAAGGAAAAGCATTCATGCATGCTAAAGTAAAACCCTTATTTGGTAGGAACAATTCTGGAAGTATAGTCTTAGGGCTGTTTTTCATCATGGCTAAATTGTACTCTGATGTTAGCATGAGGGAATATCTCAGTGTAGCCTCTGAAATTCTTCACTGTGTCCCTCAAAGCTGCACTGGGTCTGGCCCCTCCATTTGCACCACTCATTTCCATTTTCCCTCCACAGATTTCAAAACCTGACAAATTGGAGGTTCTTCTTTGAAATGCGCCCTGTGTGATTCTGTTTTGTCTTCAGTGTGCTTCTGCTGCCATGAAAAACATCATGCTGGCAGCAGAACTGGGGCCATTTTTTCCCAATTGGACCACTCTTGGCCCACCTCCACCAATCAATAGGGCATGGTTGGCAGAGATCGTAAGTGCAACTCCCACACCGCCTAAAAAATCCATCATCTGCACTTTGAGAGAGAATCACCCCCCTCCCATTTGGGGCACTCTCACCCCCCCCCCCAGTCTAAAATACACAGTTTCTCCCTCACACCCTGGGGTCATGTGGAAACAGCAGGGACATTACGCAACTGTGTCCTGCCTCTGGCTCCTGGGAAAGAACCAAGGAGCGATTTTGCAGAGTAAAACCAGGGGAAAGCTTACCCGCGGTAATGTAAGATCCCTGGGGCGTTACGACTGTGTAAAACCAGCCTTGGAATCCCCTAGCAGCTTTTGCTATGCTGGTGTCAGGGATCCTGCTTGTTGAGTGTGTCATTGGTATCACACCTTCATTTTTTTTCAATATAACAAGTGATATGGAATAGGCCTCAGCAAGTGAGAATACTGGAGAAGTTTTCTTTGGAGTGGGCCTTGAGGAGGGCAAGATTTGGGAAGGGCAGGGACTTCAATGGGGTATAATGCCCAAACTGTACCTTCCAAAGTGGCCCACTTTTTTACAGGTGAACAAATCTCTGTTTCCTAGAGATCAGTTGTAATCCCAAGAGATCTCCAATCTAGTTCAAGTGCTAAAATGTGCCAAGTGCTTTTTAGTGGATATTGTGTTGTGTGAACAGAATCATGTACATTATTTCTAAAACATCTAAATTCAGTAATCAGTAAGAATAATTTGCTAAGCATTACAAATTAATATGTTGCATTTTTCATACAAGAAAAATATGTTTTTCAGTTGTAAATCAAAGCCAACTGATGCAAGGGGTTTTTATATGTGCTAGTGGCCCAGGGTAGCAGTACAGATCAGTGAAGTGTGAAATCTGTACTTTTATTTCCATGTAATTTTGCATTATAACTCCCCTCATCTTGTCCATTAGTAGAAACTATGCATAGTCTCTCTGATTACCTTACTTTCCCAACATTTCTGGTATTTGGGGTTCTTTTTCCTCTAAAAAGGCAACTGTACAAACTGATGTGCATTACACAGTGAGCTGTTACCATATATTGTGGGCCCTGTCTAACACTGCGCTCCTCAGCACACAGGAACCTGTTCCCTTCTGGCTGAAACCAAGCTTAAAGGGAGAACATGCCTTATATAATAATAATATCAACTTCTACTCCATTGCATTACACACAGACAGTGCCTGGAAACTGCTGCAACGTATGCAAAACCCACCCCGTCATTCCACAGGTAGGCTGTGAGGAAATATTCTGCATGTCACCCCTCAGTTCACAACCACCCTGTACAGAAGTATGCTGACTGTCACCCCCCAAAGTTCACAGGAGTCAGCTTCAAGTGCTCACCAACACGCACCGAACCACGGGTGCTCCTACTTCATCCAACACCACGCTCACTCAACGCATAGCCTTAACCCATTCCTTCTGCTGCACTCATTACAGGGTGACTCAACAATCCTTCATACACAGATGCTGTGGATCACAGTGGATATTGTAGTCTCATGGGCCGAGACCCCTAGCACCAATGAGCTGCACCATGGCTCTGCCACACATGTAAGGCTCTTTGAGGGCCCCTAAATAGGATGCTCCAAGATATTACTATGGCCACAAATCCATCTTGTGACGGTGGTGGAATTCCTTTGCATTTCTTACAGGTGGAGTATTTGCCTTTCTGCGTTCCACTTTTTCCACTCCCCGTAGCGAAGTGCGGGTACCCTGCTAGTATTACATATAAATAAAATTTTCCATTGGGCACCCCAAGCCACAGGTGTCATTCCCATACTGCCACACCACCTCCAGAGGGTTTCCAGGTGGTACAAGGAGGCAACTGAACCAAAACAAAAAACCAGCTGCCTGGAAATGCAATTCGTAGGGGCCTGTCCTAACGGTTATTATACCAATGCTTTTGGGTACCATAAGTCTGAATCCTGTCCTGGGGGTGTTCCCAGTTCAAAAGCCAGAGTGGAAACCAATTTAAGTCAGCTACACCTTAGGAACGACCCTAGGTTGCTCCCAACTGTGCCAGCAACCAGGCTTAGGCTGGCACAGCTCTTCAGAAGGCAGATATTTCCAGGTCAGATGCTGCTAAGCTGTGCCTTCTTTGTTCCCTAGTTTGTCCCTGCTTTGCTGAATTGTAACTGCCAGTTTTCTCTCTTTGCTGGGTGTGAAGTGCATGCGCTATGTGGCAGGGTGGGCAAAACATCTCTGGTGCATCTCTTGTACTCAGTTTTCCTCTATAACTCATGTCCCCAAAATAATTGAGCTTTTAATCATTTATTAATAAAAGGGATAGCTATCTCATATTCAGTATATTCAAACTGAGAGAGAAGAGTTGTAAATGTTATGAAGGAAATATTCACGATTTGCTAGACACTAATTCAAAGCTGAGTTATTTATTTTCCTTTTCTGCCTCTCCCAAGCATGAGTAGACAAGTGGGGAAGGGTTGATGTTTTTAGGGATGTTTTGAGTATTAAGATATAGTGTAACAAAAATGTTTTGAATAAAGAAAAAAACATTTGTAATAAACAGGAATGTGGGTTCCAGAAGTGCAACATTCCAAATGTAGCCCTTCGTTGTGTTTAAGAATATTTGTGTTTTATTCAGAAAGGCACATAATGTGTTTGCTATGTACTAGATGCAGATCACCCCAAAGGCTACCTTGTTTTGTCCGCTAGACTGACATAGGATTTGATGTTCTTTGCAGCCCATCCATTGTAACTGTCATACATTTAAATCTTCTCTTCAAATGCAAATTACTAACCATTATTGTTTCAAGTAGCATAGAAGATTCTGAGTCCACTTAGTATCTCACAAATGTTGTCTTGAAATAAAGTAGTGAAATAAACACCTCTCATATGGACAGCAACATTTGTACAGTGAATGTAATTCCTTTTGGAGGGAAAATGCTACATATTCAAGGAAACTTTATTACATATTCTGCTTTTGTGCTGCAAAAATATCTATGTGAGCATTAGTAGTTTTCTCTCTCTGGGTCTGGCCAGATCATTACTATTGTCCTGAAACAAGATTTAACATTTCAGGAAAATCAACATTCATAAATAATTAACACCTAAGCCTCTCATGCATTAACACTCTCCCACAAAACTCAAGAAGCATAAAGAGGGATTTATATACATTGCAATTATGTTTACACTGCTAGTGTGGTGTAAATTGACTTTAATTTAGATAAGGACCAAACAGTGCAAATTTCTTTTATATGGCTAGATAGCACAAAAGGTACCTTCCCCATGATAACTTGCACAAACTTCCAGAAGACATATGTATCATTATTTTAAAATACAAATTTTGAAATATGTAAGTGCCCTGTTTCTTAATTAGGGAATGACAGATGGCTGTGCCTTCATTTAAAGTACTCTATCTATTTATATACTGTACCACAGCTCTTTAAAAGAAAACTTTATTTTGGAAAACAAAAATAAAACAACTGCATTGGCATGAATAAAATCAATTGCAAACTTTGGGATTGTGGGATTGTTTGCTTAATTGAGCAGATGAGGTGCATCAAGATTTACACTTTCAAATAAGTGGCTTATATTGTTTTCCTCCAAAGCCTATGATATAAAATATATTATCTATAGCCTAATTCCTGTGAAAATTCAAATGCCCTATCAGAAACCAGAGTGTGTTAAATTCTGGCAACATCACATGGTGATGCTATGAACTGCTGTTGTGGGCTGGACACATTCCTACTGCTCTCTCTCCATTTGTTTTCTACTACTTTATCATCTGAACCTGCCTTGCTTTGCCTTGTTTGTTTTGGTTCTCCAAGCTCATTTTCAGTTCAAAATTATACAGACGATTGGGAGTATAAAATATGTAAGTTTTTGATGTGATCAATTATACTACTACTTTTCTGTTTGGATTGTAACCAGGATGTCCTCATTTGGCCCTATTTTCTCCCAGCCCAGGTTTTTAAACAATGAATCCTGGATGCTTGTTAGACCCATCTCCCTTTATTTGCATAGGCAAGCAGAATAATTTCCACATAGTTCTAAAAGAAAATAGAACTCACTGAGACTGTCAAATCTCTTCTTTGGAGCTGCCCATGTGTATGGAATTTGTTTGCTGGTTGTAGTCCAAAATAAAGAGCCACAACTCCCTCATATTCATCTTGCCCTATTCGAGCTGAAGCTGAATTGTGTATTAAGTTTTGTTTAAAACTGAATCCCACCAGATGAAAAATACTAAAGGTGTTTCCCATGTTTCAGTCCATTAGTTTTTGTTGGTTAAATATGCATCTCAGATTAATATCAGCTTCTATTGAATGTTCCTTTTTTCTGAAAGAGACTATTATGTTTCACCAGGTTGCTTAAAATTCTTAGAAAAAATGAAAAATATAAGAGTCCTACATAATCAGACCAAGGATACATACTGTTTATGCAGTGCTGCCCCTGCCTTTAACTGGTATTCTGAAATACACTGCCTGTGAACATGGATGCTAAATTTGCATGTAGTATTCTGAGGTATTGGGATCATATGAAATACCACCATCCCATACATGTATACATATTTTGCCAAATGTTTTTTCTTTCCTTTTTCATTTACTCAAATGGCAAAGGTTCATTAGAATGTTGAAATAATTAACATAATAGGGTTTGTTGTCTATTAACAATACAGTGGATAGGTATCAGCAGAAAGAAAACAGTGCTTACATAGCTTCAGATTAGTATGAACATAAGAAAACCAATGCTTACACAGTCTAGTGGAGGACTGAAAACAGGTCCTCCATGGAACCAGTCAACAAAGGCCTTTCCTCACAAATCCCTGAAAATATTTTGCAAACATTTGTCTGAACTTAGCCCTTGAAAATGCTTTTTGGCTGCCAATTTGTGGTTTTTCTGTGTTTTTAAAAACTTCTTTATAGATTTGGGAATTCTGATATTAAAATAGCCTTGAGTGGACATGTCTGGAGTTGCTCCAGGCAACAAACTTCAAATGAGCAGTCCTGAGGACTTCTTAAGCTTCTCCAGATGAAGGCGAGAGCAGCAGACAGCTGAGTGAGCTCTAGGAGAGACACCCTCTATCTGTGATCACATGGAGAACTTTCACTGTAGTGATCCCATCTTGTCCAGTTTGAACTGCCAATCTTTCCATGGAAGAAAACATCCAAGCTGAGTACTTCTGAAGAAACAAATTAAGATTTAAAAAGATTGATAAGAAATGTCCAGTCATCGCTGCCAATAGTCTCATGGGCAGCACAAGATTTTCCTCAAAGGTATGCAACTGATGGAAAAAGATAAATTCAATTATCTGAACTGATATGAATTTAAAATAAAAAGAACTCCTAGTAGAAAAGATGCTAGAAGTTTTTAAAGAACACACTCCTGATTGCATCTCCCTCCCAGCTGGCAGACTGCCAAAACAAAGTCTGGAAAAGAAGAACTCACCAAAAAGAAAGGGAGAGGAAGAGAAGTGTTTGGTGTCTATGTAAAGACTTGTAGGACTGAGATAGGTAAAGACTTGGTAAAGACTATGTAGGACTGAGATAGGTAAAGACTTGGTAAACTATAGTAAGCTGTGGAAATAATGACACCCACTGGGTGAAAATGGTAACTACATGCAAGGTGTGAATCATGATAATTACACTTGTCAGATAATTTGAAAATGATAACTATCAATCTACAGAGTCTTAACGTAGAAATGGACTCATTGAAGAACAGTGTCAATAAGAATTTACCAACAATGATGTTAGAACTCATGAAAGAAAAATTAAGACAATAAAAAAAAAAAAAAAAAAAAAAAAAAAAAAAAAAAAAAAAAAAAAAAAAAGCTGATTTCCAAAAGATTGTTACATTGGAGGAAAATATAGAGAAAACTAAAGAGGAAGTGAAAAAAATAAAAAATAGTGGACTTAGTTCAGTCTGAAACCAGATTGCAGGACCAAGCCATTCTTCATTTAGAATATTTCATTAAAGAGGGAGTTGTAGGACTGAGATAGGTTCCAGAGGACAAAGATCCATTAAAATAAAATCTGACAAAGAAGATTTCCTCAGCCTTAGCCAACTATATAAAGGTGAATGTGCTAGAGGAGGACCTGTCCAGCCAAAGATTGAAAAAAAGCCAGGAATCTCTACTCAAAAAAAAAAATCCAAAGTTAAGAAAGGACTGTGCAGAAGTATTGCTCATGTCTATTCCTCTTCCAAGGACATGATGAAGCAAATTTTGTAAGTGCACAGGAAATCACCAATCAAGATACACCAATGAAGGTACAGACATCATTGTGATGAGGGAAATACCTTTAAAAATTCCACAGAAAAGGAAATAATATGCTTTTTTGGTGGACGTTAAACCAGATAAGATTCTTTTGGCTCAAGTGGGAAGGTGTGTGCTTTACTTAACATGGGACAAGAACAAAGAGTAAATTCTGTAAAAGCCGCTAAAAAGATCTTCAAAAAAAGATGAAAAAGGTTATCTAAAAATGGGTAGTCAGCTTAAATAAAAGTCTCTGAATAAGATGTTATGTTAAATCCTTTAAAATTTCAATTAGATGTTTTCCAAAGATAACCAAAGATAGGGCAGAAATATAAAATATAGCCGATGAGCAGAAAGATAATAGTGCAGGATGAAATTAAAAGGGTATATAGAAATAATGTTAAATATAATTTTAAATGTTGGGATAAGAAGTTGGGAAGATAAAGTGTGGGTATTGTTTAATTTCAATGTGGGTATTGTTTAATTTCATGATTTAAAAAAGACTGAAATAAAGAAGATTTGTTGGGCTTGAGGTTTTTATTTTTGTCAATAATACAAAAAAAATTGGACAATTTTGACAGTACCCGTTTGGTTAGAAAGTCCATATAGGATGTATGTAGGTATAAGTACTCTTGTTTGCTCTACACCTATTTGCCTCTATTTCTATTTATATTCCTTTGGATGTGGTAGATTAGAGTGGCTTGGATCACCACTGTCCTTTTCTCTCTTCTTAGGCCCCTTTCCGCATCAAGATGGAAGCGATACTTGGAGCTCGGCATTTCTGACGCGTAACTCGACGACATTACCTCGGGACTGTCTGCACGGACGGTCCCAGAGGAAAGAACCAGTGCCCCATCGCCTCTGAAATCATCTTACCTGCTTTCCAGCCTTTCGCCACTATACAGCCGCTAGGGCACTGGGGACCACGCTTCCCGTTCTGGGCCTGCGACCTGCTTCCCGTGGTTGCAGAGCAGGGCGCGTCCCCAGGTTCTCCCGACTTGACGCCGGAGGGCTGCTGGAGAGCAGGTAACTGTCAGAAGGAGGGAGTGGGGAAGCTACCGAGAGGCCAGCTTCCAGCTTGGTCCCAGCCATGCTTCCAGGCCGCTTTCCAGCCGCTTTCCAGGACGGCGTTGTCCAAAAAACTCCGCGTAAGGGGAAGCGCGGGTTTGGAAACGCTGGCTCGGCGCCCCCTGTGCAAATGGCAGCCTGGGGATGGTGTTTTTGCCGTCCCCAGGCCGCCATATTCCACCCGTGCGGAAACGGCCTTAGTTTCTTTTGATAACTCAGTGGTTGTTAGATTGAAAAAAAATTAATAAAAACTATTATAGACAAAACTTCATATATTTGTAGCCTTGAAGCTTCAGAGTCTCGTGCTGCGATTATCCAGAAGTTGTGTCTGCATAGCTATGTATACATGAATCCCCAAAATATTTTTTGATGAAAATACAATGTAAGACCACCAGCAGAAGCTCAGAAAATGGCGTTCAACAAGGAAGCACAAGGACTGCAGAGAGGCATGGGTAACATTTTAAAAGAGTTCTCATGGCAAGTGAAATTGTTTTCAAAATATTTTCAAAAAAGAATCATTTGGGAACAACATGCAAATAAAATGTTTTCAGGCAGGAAATAAAATGTATTGGGCTAAAAACCATGCAGAATTCCATGGAGGAAACACTTTATTTCCTGTCTGAAAACATTGTATTTGTGTTGTGCAGAAAGGGCCAGTTTCCTCTCTCTGGCTTCTATTACTTTCCTTCTGTGATCTGTCTCTCCCAGATGAGGCTGTCAGACCTATATCTAATAGAAGAAGATGAAGTGTTTGGATTTATACCCCACATTTCTTTCCTTTAAGGAATCCCAAGGTGGCTTGAAAACTCCTTTCTCCTCCTCTCCCCAAAACACACCTTGTGAGATAGGTGGGACTGAGAAAGTTCTGAACAAACTGTGACTAGCTCAAGGTCACCCAGCAGGAATGTAGGAGAAGGGAAACAAATCCAGTTCACCAGTTAAGAGCCCACTGCTCACGTGGAGGTGAGCAGAATCAAATCCCATTCTTCAGATTAGAGTTCACCTGCTCTTAACCACTACACCAAGCTGGCTAGGAGGTCTTACACCTGTATTCATTGCTAATTTTGTTAGGACTTGACACTTAGATCAGCAAAATCTACTTGACAGCTTGGCTGATGCAATCCTCCACCTTTCACCCAGTTTCAGGTGGGTGATGCAACCATGACTAAGCACATGTAGTGTGATTGCATCACTACTCCCTGATTGGTTGTATGTCTACATATATATGCACAGAACAGTTTGCTCTATGCGTGCTTTGGTTATCCAGTTGCTGCACTGCACTCTGTCAGACTGTTTTATGATTTTGGAAACAAGGAATAAAACCCTTCTGTTCTTTGAAGTGAACAATGCCTGGGTTCCTGCGTTTTCTTTTCCTTAACTGCTTCTGCTGTTACCACGACGGCTGCTGAGTGGATCCTTCTCAGGTTATGGGCCCAGCTCCAACGTGCTACTCGTGAGTAACAGTGAGTGTACTGCATGCTGTGTGACTCAGCTATTGCCATGGCTTCCACAATGTCCGGATTGCTGTTTGAGAGGCTGAATGAGCATAATTATGTGGCTTGGAGCCAGAAGATGCAGAGCTATCTCATTCGCGAGGAACTGTGGAATGTTATCTCTACCCCTCCAGCAGCCCCTACGGTTGCTGAGCGACATACAGATGAAAAAGCACGTGAGTCTATTGTGCTAGCAGTGGAAAACTCACAGTTAGTTTATCTGCGAGAAGCTGAGACTGCAGCCAAGGCGTGGGCTGCTTTGAAAGGCATCTATCAATGTGAGTCGGCAGGGGCAAAGGTCCTCCTCACAAGACAACTGTACAATCTCAAAATGAGGCCAGGAGGATCTGTGTTTGAGCATCTGAAGCAGATGCGTGAACTGTTTGCACAGCTCGCTGATCAAGGTTTACAGTTTGAAGACTCCCACAAAGTTTATCTGTTGCTGTCATCGTTGGATAGCAGCTGGGACCAGTTGGTATGCAGTTTCCAGAGTGTCGCGGAGTCTATGCTGACTTTGGATTATGTCACTGCCAAGCTGGTAGACCACCAGAAGCAGAGGGACTACCAGCTCGAGAGCACGGCTGAGAAATCATCGCAGAGGGATTTTCCTGCTGATTCTGCTGTCCCTACTTCCTGTGCTGTGAAAAAATGTTTTCGTTGTGGGAATCAGGGCCATTTTGCACGGGCCTGTACAAATGCAAAAGTGGCGCAGAGGAAGAACAAGCCACCTTGGAAAGCGAAGGCTAATAGACAGGAATCACAAGCATCTGCTTTCCTGGTAACAAGCAAGGGGAAGGACTCCAACTCACTATGGCTCATTGACTGTGCTTGTTCTGAGCATATAGTGAATAAGGAAAGTCTCCTTACTGACCATGTGCGCCAACCTGTTATTGACCATGTTTGTTTAGCTGATGGCACCGCAGCAAAGGTGCAACTACAAGGATCAACATTTGTTCCTGCTTTAAATGGCTCTCTGAGTAATGTATATTTTGTGCCTTCATTTGAATTTTGTTTGTTTTCGTTAAAGTGTTGTAAAGATTGACAGCTGAGGGTTATGTGGTGGAATTTAGTGGGCAGGACCTGTTCCTATTAAGAAACAAGCGGAGAGTCTGTGCCACGGGCATAATTTCGCAGAATAACCTTTATCAGCTGGGCAACAATGCTTCAGTAGGGCAAAGCATGGCTAATGCAGTTAACAAACCTATAAAAATGCATGACTGTATTCATTATATGCATCTCGTAAAGCAGGGACATGCCAATTCCAAAGTGCGCTAGGAAACATATCCAGGTTGTGTGGTTTGAAAGCCAAGTCCTGCCTAATTCTTTCATCTTGACTTCCAGCCTTCGTGCAGTAAGGCTGAAGTAGCGTACTCTCCTTCTACAAGCATGAAAAGCACTGTGACAGTCCGATAGGCCATTCGGCTTTAATTTATGCAGATCTTTGCTTTTGACCATTTCAACGCAGCCAGGGGCATGCAAAATACTCAAGCATGGTTTTCGCGGATGACTATAGCAGGTTCACCTTTATGTCTTTTCCTCTGGAAATCCAAAGTTGAGGCCACCTAAGGTTCCAAAGTGAGTGGGTGGTAACGGTGGCGCCATTGACAGTTTTCGCATAAAGTGGCTTGCACTCCGCGACAGATAGAGGAGGTGACTTCCTTGGTTCTGGGTTCCAGAACTGGTTGGAGAAAGAAAGGCATACCAACACTGCCGCAATGATTTGACTAACAGGAGTATTGGTCTTCTAGTGTAAACCAGACTCTTTATTTTTTGTTGTACTCAGAAAGATCCATCTCCTGGATCTATTTGCAGTATATCTCTTGGTAGCGAAAGCAGTGTTCTATACCCGACTTCCAAAGGCTGAAGGGGGATCTGAGGTGGCACACATTGAGCTCTCGCTATTGGGCGAATCCGAGACAAAAGGTTTTCGCTGTACATTCCTAAGGGAAGGTTGTGGATCTCTTGAAGTAAAACTTTGAAAAAGCATGCAGAAACAAAACTATCCATGCCAATACTAAAGTGGCTCGGTTACTTTTCACTCAGCATGAAGGGGTTACCAGAACCGCTTGGCAGTGACATTGCCTTAAAGTGCTCAAGGTCAACCAACTGCTTCTAGCAGTGGCAAGCGTCCAAGAAAGAAAGTTTCGAGAAGGGGGAAGGGCCGTGCAAGACAAGCGGACACTCAGCAGTGAAAGTGAAGCGAAGATGAGGAAACAAATTAAAGTGCCCTCGTGACCTCTGATAGGCCCCACATAAAGCGATAAATTCTCCTGACAGGTATGGGTTTTCTCAAAACGTCTATGTTTGTCAAGCACAGGTATCAGAGCCAAGCTCCTATAAAGAGATATTAAAGCTACCGCCAGCTGAAATAGAGCTCTGGCGTGAAGCTATGGCTGAGGAGTATAATACCTTAGTGCAACAACAGGTGTTTACCAAGACTGTTTTGCCAGAAGGAGAGGAGGCAATTGGGTCAAAGTGGGTGTTTCGGAGGAAAGAGTTGCCAAATGGTACTCAAAGGTACAAAGCTAGGCTTGTCGCCCAGGGGGTTTTGCAAGACTGTTTGCTGAATTATGACCAGACCTATTCCCCCACAGCACGACCTGAGTCTTTGAGAGCTATGCTTGCATTAGCTAGTAAGAAAGGCTTTATGGTGAAGCATTATGACTTCCAGTGTGCTTTTTTAAATGCTAAATTGAAGGAAGCAATTTATCTGAAACCTGCACCAGGGTATGAAGAAGCAGACCCAAATACTGTTTATCTTTTGCATCGTTCTTTGTATGGTCTAAAACAAGCTGGTGCTAACTGGTATGATGAACTGAACAGTACATTGCTTAAACTAGGGTTTAAGAAGTCTGTTGCTGATGCATGCTTAAACATCAGGAGAACTAAGTACACAGGAGTAAAGTACCAGAATGTTAGAGAGCAAGTACAGAATGGAACTATTCAACTTGCCTATGTTGAGACAGAGAGAAATGTTGCTGATGTGTTTACTAAAGCTGTGTCACAGAGTAAGCATCAGACAATGTTAGAACAGCTGAAAGTAATAAAGGTACTGTCATAGTAGTTTTTGGAAGGGGTGTTAGGACTTGACACTTAGATCAGCAAAATCTACTTGACAGCTTGGCTGATGCAATCCTCCACCTTTCACCTAGTTTCAGGTGGGTGATGCAACCATGACTAAGCATATCTAGTGTGATTGCATCACTACTCCCTGATTGGTTGTATGTCTACATATATATGCACAGAACAGTTTGCTCTATGCGTGCTTTGGTTATCCAGTTGCTGCGCTGCACTCTGTCAGACTGTTTTGTGATTTTGGAAACAAGGAATAAAACCCTTCTGTTCTTTGAAGTGAACAATGCCTGGGTTCCTGCGTTTTCTTTTCCTTAACTGCTTCTGCTGTTACCACGACGGCTGCTGAGTGGATCCTTCTCAAATTTGGGGAGGGATAACATATTCCAGGACTTCCAAGTGTTGGCTGGTTACCTTCTGCATCCTGTGCCTTAAAAACACATATTCTCAAATTTAAAGTAATGGTAAGCAAATAAATCATTACTTAAGCCAAGCCACTTGATCAGGAAAAGGTGCAGTAGGCACAGAGGAGAATTGTGGCACATTGCCCAACTCCCCAAAATGTCTTCCACATTTCCACTACAATAACTTCTGTAGAAGTCTAAATCTAATAAACCCTTTTCTTTTTAAGAACATATCTATTGGATCAGACTCAGGGCCTGCCTAGTCTGGCATCCTGTTTCAGATACAACAATGGTCAAACAGATACCTTAAGAAAGCTCACATGTAGGGAATGTGGGCAGAAATATGCCTCCTTGTTTGGTATTTAGAGGCATCCTGTCTCCAAATATAGAGGTTCCATTTAAAGTCATCTAATTCAGTAGTAACATTGAGTTAGCAAATTAAGTAAATTCATACACATTGTGTATACTTCTTTCTGTCAGTCCCAAATTTACTCCCAGTCATTGTCATTGGGTGATCACAGTTTCTAGTACTAACAGAAAAGGACAAATTGTGTCCAGTTGTATATGTAAGGTTATATAAACTCTATGCAATGCCTTCTCCAGTTATCTATTTTGTAAACTAAAAAGATTCAAATGCTTTAATCTCCCTTCAAAAGGAAGGTGTTCCAATTCCTTATCCTTTTTGATTTTTCTTTTTGGAACTTTATTCAACTTCATGACAGAACAGTACACAGTATTTCACATATAGCTGCATGGTAGGTAACAGCATCATTACATTTTCAGTCTTTTTTTCTTACTGATTCTTGCAATGAAGCATCCCTTTTCATCAGACCCAATGGAAATCTTCATTCAGTTATCCATTTGTACCAATATTTTTTCCCCTGCTTAGTCACCACCCTTTCAGATCCCAGAACTATTTGCCTGGTTTGGATCTTTGATCTAGTGCTTCACTACGTGAACTGCCATTTGGATTTAGTTTGTAGAGCAGTGGTTCTCAATCTTCCTAATGCTGCAACCCTTTAATACAGTTCCTCATGTTGTGGTGACCCCCAACCCTAACATTTATCCATTTTACAGATGGAGAACACTGATGCAGAGAATCTTAGGCGACCCCTGTGAAAGGGGCGTTAGACCCCCAAAGGGGTCCTGACCCCCAGGTTGAGAACCACTGTTATAAAGGAAACATGATCTTAAATATGTGTTCCCATGCTAAAATTAAGAAAAAAAATCTTGCTGAATGGAATGTGTTCTTCACATCTCCAGTGGCACTTCCTTCAGTGCTATGTCTCAGTTTTTATAGCAAAGTGACATGTGGGGATGGCACAAGGGGAGGAAGCATTTAAGAGACAACAAATCAATTGCTGAAGACAAAAGGTAATCAAAGAGTCTTACAAGGCTGTCAATAGTGTCGCTTATTACCTGGGCAGTATTTCTCCTCAGAGAACTGTAACTCCTTTAACTTCTTTATTAAAGCAAAACCTGTAAAAAGAATGTAGTAAGGAACAGTCAAAAAATTACAAAAATATTATGGATTTCATTTGCAATGTTCTGTTACATTTGCTGAATTTGCAGTTTCATTTGCTGAAATATCCCTGTCCACGTTTGTTGTCAAATTGCAACAAAAGCATACCACACTTGTCTTAAATATCTTTACTGCATAATGCTAAATCCATTTTTAAGAAAGAGGTTTTAGAACAAGATGAGTATTCTTAAAAAAAAATGTTGTAGCCACAGCATGGCTTAATAAAGAGAAGGCACAGATCAAAAGAAATACTGTCTTTCAGATGGTCTCTGCTCCACCCCAGTGAGCTGACTCAGGTTGCTATCAATTGGCTGGCTGGCCAGAAATGTTTTAAGACTCCTCCCAGGTGGTCTTCACACTGTCACCATAAGACTCTGAACTATGACCAGGGGCACAATCTCCTTCCTAGTCCCAGTCCACTCTTCTGCCATCACAACCCAACCCCAGGTAAATCTGAGGCTGTCTTCTGTGGAAATGTATGCCCAGGAATCTCCTGATTCTCTTCCCTCTCCTGTGTCTTGTACTCAGCAGACAACAAAGAATGATCCTTAAAGCACAGAAACTCAGAAGTATGTACCTTTGGGCTTTGTTCTCACTTCTGTAAATAGGGATGTTCATTCAGTCAGTCTGAACCAGAAAAGGTGCCTAACTGTAGTCGAAAATCCCAATCCCCCCAAAGTTTTATTTTAGAGATCCTCACCTACAGCACAAAGAAAAAATCCTGATAAGAAAAAAAAACTCTCTTTGGTTTGGGCCAGGTTTCACAAGGACTTAAACATTAACATCTCTCCCCCTCCCTTTCATCTCCATCAAAGGCTATGCAGAATCTTTTGGGGGCTTTGTTAATGGTGGGAGCTAGTTTTAAGGTAGAAGCACCATATTTGCAGCATATGGAGGATTTATGAGGGCCAATAAAATTGGACCCCATGACCCAATCTTTACTAAACTTGGAGGAGTGAGGATCTTCAAGGAGAGTTTCCAGCAGCTGTGTTGTAAATTTGGTGCCTCTAATTTAAAAAAAGGCATCCTCAGAGTTCTGGAAAGATTCTCCATAAAGTATAATGGAGCTGATTTTTTTCAGGATTCTTGAAAAAGCCATTGGGGTGGGGGGCATACCCAGATAGGGATTAGGGATTCTTCAGAAATTCCAGAAGTGTCCTGGTCTAATATATCCAAATCCAAAAAATGCTGGTTTTGGTGCATCTCTACCCCAATTGTAAAAAGCACACCCGGACTCACCCGGAGCGCCGTTGTGGCAGGGGAGGATCGAGCGGCTGCTCTCCTTCCCCTTATGCCTCGGAGGGTGGTCATGTGACGGTTGGAACCATCATGTGGCAAGGGAGCCGGGCAGGCTATATAAGCCTGTGTCTGGCTTGGCTCAACCTCTTCACGAGGCTGCAAGCAAGCAGCCCTACCCTCCCTCCCTAAGTGATGTGGCAGTGTTATGTATGTTATTTAATGTTATGCTTTTGTCGCAGTCTGGGCAGTTTTTTGGGGCATAGGGGCACATCCTTATTGGTAAGCCCTTCCCGCGGCGGGGGCCTCAATAACAGGTCTGGGGGTAGTGGAGGGCTTGAGGGTGCAGGCCTTGGTCCTGTCTCGAGCTCGCTACTCCCGGCAGGAGGGGGTGTCACAAATGGATAGGCGCCCAAGTGGCATCTAGAAACCTCCTGTTCCGATTCCCATGGGGGACAGTGCCGGGTTCAGCGGTTCGCTGCCTGAAGGGCCGGGAGGTGTCAGCTTGAGGCCGACCATGGCCAGGTTTAGTGGTACTCTGACTGGTGGCCAGGATGTGTCCCGTTTATGCTCGCCCAGCTTCCTACAGTTACTGTTATTAATAAACCAGGCTGCAGCCATTTCTGTTCCAACAAATAAGAGTTATCTTGTCATTACTGGGCAAAGCGAAGTCCACACATCTGCACGCAATAGAAATGCAAAAATGATTCTTTCTCTCCACTGCACTTCATTCCACTGTGAGGGAAAAATGGCCCTTTGAAAGGTTATGCATTTATTATCCCCCCCCCCAATATATGTTCTCATTGACTTTACTATTTGTTTTGTATTTATATTATTGGGATCCAGAAATCTTTAGAGAGAAATGCTGATGTGGATTTAGTTACTCAACAAGTTTATTGTAAGTTCAATTGAATTTTAAGATGCATACTACTATGGCAAGATTTTTTGTGGCTAATTGCTTAGAGGCCTGGATAAATAGTCATATTGCTAAGGACAAGGCTCAGTCTCTACCAGCATCTAGTAGAACATATGCCCTATTTGTTATAGTAACTGTTGATTAAGAAGTTTTTGTAGTTAATCAAGTTGAAATCTTATTCCCAAAAATATTTTCCAATGATGTAGCAATAACTACTTTTCTCAAGTTTGTTTCATTGTGGGTTTCTGCGTTTTTCTTTATTTGCTACCATATTTCTTCAGTGGTCTCAGCTGGCATTCTCTGTTGGGTGCACTTTTTAAATATTAATTGTGTACATTCTCTCTTCCACTGCTTTGTAAAATTACAGAAACAGTAAACTTGGAGAGCAGAGTAAGAAAGATTCTGAATATTGTTAGGCATATATAATAATATTATTGTTTGAAAAATGAGTGGTTTATCAAAGTATAGCTATTTATCAAACTTTAATCAAATCAAAATTTGAGCATAATTCTTTTAATAAAAATATATTTTGCAAATTGGTTTTAAGTAATAAGTAGTAATTTCCCCATATAGTCTATAAAACAGACATAGGAATTTCTTTTTATGTGCTTTAAATAATTTCCTTAAAGCCTGCTGGTGTCTACACTAGTATTTTAGAACGTAGAATCCTTAGTAACCTGTTTATTATTTTTCCACCAACTGATTTGCTAGGGAAGAAGAGCAATTTCTTTTTGTCCCAAGTGGCTTTGATTTTATTTAAACTCACAACAGAGTTTAAGCTGATGAATGGCTTTTTATTGAATATGAATAAATTGAGGAATTTAGATTAGTCAGCCACTTTCCCCTCATAATTTACATTACAGAGAAGATGTCTACAGCAAAAATATAACACAAGGTATGCACATTTGATGAATTGTAACAAACAAGTAATTGAATTGATAAAACTGAATCTTGAGGCTGCTAGAAGCCTTCTTTATTTTCGATTATTCTGATCAAAAAATAGACAGAAATGGCATATATTTGCATAGGGCTATACTGTAAAACTGCACTTCAAAAGACTATGAGTAAGCAAGCACACAGTTGAAGAACATAGAACTTACTTCTGAGTGCACCTGCGTATAATTATTCTCTAAAAAAGTAACCCAGGGTTCTCCAGCGCAGTGCTAATGGGCTCCATGCTACCTACAGTACCCTAGTACCCATTCCCTAGTACCCACTCATACTTCTTCAGTTTTTAAAGCTAGCTGTTCTCTCCTGGGTTTTGCTGGGGATGAAGAGCTTTCTGTTAGTTTGCTAGTGTGAATGGGGTAAGAATATGAAAAGAAAAGCAAGCTGATGATGGAGAATGTGCAGTAAGGGCCAGGGATGTAGCTATAGATTTTTTATGGGGAGGGTTCAGGGCAGAGCCATGCCCCCACCCACCCCTGGAGGCATGGCCATGCTTCCCCAAGCCCCACTCCGGCCTCAGTGCTTATAAAAGCAGCTCTCAGAGGCCGGGGATGGCAGACTTCCCTGCCCCGCCCTCCACCTCCCCACCAGCTGGGCTCCCAGCCGGCAGCCCCTTCTGTCTTCCCCTCTGGGCAGAGGCATAGCTAGGGAAAATGGAGCCCGGTGCAAAATCTGAGTTTGGCACCCCCAAACAGCATCACTTTCAATGGTGTTCAAACTAGAGAGCACAAATTCTTTTAAATCCACTTTAAAGGGAGAATATGGGATCCCCAGTTAAAACATTGAAAGTGATGCTGTTTGGGGGTGCAATGTTTAAACTGGAAACCTCAGATTCTCCCTTTAAATCCATGCCGAAGGGGGTGGATTTAAAGGGAGAATCTGGGGAAACTTGGGGGGTTCCTGCTGTAAGGGGTGCAATTGTTAAGCTAGCAGCACCAAACTTTCAGGGTATCTTTAGGAGATTCTCCTAATGATACCAGCCAGGTTTAGTGAAGTTTGGTTCAGGGGCTCCAAAGTTATGGCCCCTCAAAGGTGTAGCCCCCATCTTCAATAGCTCTCATTGGAAACAATGGGGGAATGGGGCACCCCCTTGGGACTCTATAACTTTGGACCCCCTGGACCAAACTTTACAAAACCTGGGTGATATCAGTAAGAGACTCTGCTTATGATACCACCCAGGTGTGGTGACATTTGGTTCAGGGGTCCAAAGTTGTGGACCCTCAAAGGTGTAGCCCCATCTTCTATTAGCTCCCATTGGAAACAATGTGGAATGGGGCACCTCCTTTGGGAGTCCATAACTTTGGACCCCCTGAACCAAACCTCACCAAACCTGGGTAGTGGCATCAGGAGAGTCTCCCAAAAAAACCCGGAAATTTTGGTGCTGCTAGCCTAAAATTACACCCCCTGCAGGCAAGGACATAGGTAAAGGGGGTTCTTGGGTTCAACCCCCCATTACATGTCCGAAGCTCTGCCCCCGTTTGTGGGTTTTTTAACATGATAATTTATGTACATCAATACAATAAAATTTCTGAGCCTCTGGAATTCAGTAATTTATTGCCCTTATTAAAAAGCATAAACATTGAGTTTCTGTGCAGTTGATTTGATCATATAGTATTGAACAAACCAGCACAGTAATTCGGACATCTCCTTCCTTTCAGTCCCTTTGGATGTATGCAATCAATAACTCTTTTTATAAAAGCATAATATTTTTCTAGAACATGTAGAATGCTGAACATGTGATGAAAATATCCATTTTAAAAACTCACAGCAGTTTTGTGAACCCAGGAGAGAAATGCATCCCTGTAACAAGCAGTGCCATCTGTTGTCTGTTTGTTTAATGAATTTATAAATACTAGATGTTCTGATTATTTAGTAATTAGTTCATTTTTTAAAAAAAACCATGCAAAATGTAATTTAAAACACCAGTGTTTATATATTCATTTACAGATATAGTATTTGATGTTACAGTGAACTTAGAATTGCATTTTGTGAAGAGGAAGGATGACTGACAAGCTTTAGGTTTTGATCAGAATATTATAAATTTGGTGACATAACATGAATCACATTCTGAAGTATGTTAGTGTCTAAGCAGCAGTTGGAAAAATTGCACACTGGAGCTGGAATCCAAGTAGGCTCAGACTAGATTGCAAACCTGCTGAGTTTTCCAGAACTAGGTTGAGAAATTCCTGGAATGATTTAGATTTTATTGTAGGTTTATTGTTACAAGTTCCCTTGTGGGATTGATTAATATGATGACAGAGTGTACCTGTAAAAGAAATAATTATGCATCTTCCATAGGAGTAATCTTGTTTAAAAGAAAAATAAAGGCAGAGAGATATACAATAAGTCAACTAAGCCAACTTTGCTAAAGTTTGCCTGTGATGGCCGAATGCTGTGGGCATCAGGTTCACCTTCAACTCAGCGCCCACAGCATTTTTCTCTTCCACACACATTTTAGCAAATTTGGATGGTTCCTTTCAGGAGACTCACACCAGCAGCTACAGGAAATGTCCCCACCCAGAGCAAGATCCCTACCACAGTGCTTATAAATATTTAAGAGCACCACCACAAAGTAATTTTTCCTACCACAGAACTTGGTGAAGAGCCTGGCAGATTCTGGGGAATGTCTGAGTGTGTAAGCGCTGGCTGCACATTTTTGAAGATAGAGGCACCAAACTTTCAAGGTGGCTCCAAGAGGACTTGAGTAATAGCTTATCCAAACTTGATGAGATTTAGCTACAGGAGTGAGGTGGGGGAGCAGAGAGAGTTGCAGAGAACTCAGCCCACAGGCTTTCATGGGCAGGAGGCGGGGAAACAAAGGCTCTCAAACCTTTTGGAGGTTATAAAAGTGAACCACCAGAAGCAAAGGTCTCCAAACCTGGATGCTATTACCAGGAAGCCCTCCTGGAGGCCACCCTGAAAGTCTAGTTGCCCTCTATCTTCAAAAATCTGCAGCCTGCCTACACACTCAGAAATTCCCCATTATTACAATGGAGCAAAGTCACTACCAAAACAAAGAATCTTGGGCAAATTTCTTGGGGTGCCTGGAAGGGGTGTATTTTTTTAAAAGCTAGTGACACCAAATTTTAGTACTGGGGAGTATCATCAAAAAAACTATTAATATATGGTGCCACCCAAGTTTGGTGAAGTTATGTTCAGGGGACCAAAGTTATGGTCCCTCAAATGGGTAGCCCCCAACTCAGGTTAGCTCCCTTTGGGAGTCCATAACATTGCTGCCCCTGAACCAAACATCACCAAATTTGGGTGGTATCATCAGGACAGTCTCTGGATGGTACCCTGAGATTTTGGTGCCGCTAGTCTTAAAAATGCACCCCCTGCAGGTTAGAACATGAAAAAACACTTAAAAATTTTAAAACACACAAATGCCCCTGAAATGTTGGTGCCCCCCACGTGACCAAATGGGGGTCGCCCAGGGACATAGGGTACTCCCTGTCCCTAGGCAGGACCGCCACTGGATTTGCCAGATATAATTCTACACATCATCTTAAACTTCCCACTGTATAATGACACTTCTTCTCATTCAATTGGGCTTCTAGTTGCCAAGGAAAAGGAAAGTTCAGATAGATCTCTACTCCAAACTCTTTTGACCGGCGACAGGAACAAAATGATATCTTCAGTGGCACTTTTTTTGGCCACAGTTCTGATGGAAAGATCCCACATAGAACATCCTGAACTTAAAAGAGGATCAAGAAAATGATGCCTTCTGGACAATAAGATTGTTTGCCTAATTTTAACATTCCAATGTTGTTATTAAGCAATAAGATCTAACCAGACCTCTTTTCTGCTAGTTTTTAATATGCCATTAAAGGTTGCCAATTCTAATAAGTGAAAAATATAAAAATATAAAAAATCAAACAAGTCTGTCACTAGTATGACCAGTCTGTATCTTAGTGTGAAATAAATACTTTGTGTGGTCAGGGATACTTCAGGCACGCATATGTGTGTGTTTCTGTATTCTTGAAGAAGAGAATACAATGCTTTGCCAGTGAAATTGTCTATACAATGAACAAAAGATGCTTATCTAACACAAAACATCAACACCCTGGGTGA
Source organism: Sphaerodactylus townsendi (assembly GCF_021028975.2). NCBI lineage: Eukaryota > Metazoa > Chordata > Lepidosauria > Squamata > Sphaerodactylidae > Sphaerodactylus > Sphaerodactylus townsendi. The sequence goes on along the minus strand of NC_059431.1, from coordinate 82,718,235 downwards.
CCTAGGGGGATTGTAGTGCTGCAATAAAATACATCTAATTGTTGCAACTGACATCTTTACGTAACTGAGATTATTGTCTAGGTGCAGACTTAATTGCAACACATTTCAGTGACTGAGCACAAGAGCAAACAACTATTATTCATTTGCTAAGCTGTATACTTACATGGCAGTGGAAAACTTGATGGCAGCATAAACATGCTGCAAGTTTTTTTGTTCAGGTGAGTTCTGTGGGTGTTTCTTTTTGTTATGCTTAACAACTAAACAACTATTCAGCAGAGTTAAAAAACAATAGTTATTTGTTGTGAATTTTATGTGTACTGTATATTAAAGGGGAATCTGGAATGGTATAGTATAGCCAAATCTCATCAGATCTTGGGAGCAAAGCTGGGTCAGTATTTGGGATGGGAGACCACCAAGGAAGAATTTGCAAAGGAAAGCATTGGCAAACCACCTTGGTTTAATCCTTATTTTGAAAACCCTAAAACAGGTAATTTAGAGGTTCACATTAATTCTTTTGTGTGTAATCACCAGTCTGGATCAAGATAGCTCCACATGGAGAAAAAGAGCTTCAGTTTTCCACACAGACCATTTTCCTGATCCAAAATGGACCCATGTGGGTTCTATTTACTCCATGCACCACAACCCCAATACAAATCAGGCACCACATACACTGTGGGAATTGAGATGAATATTCAAGATACATATGACAGAACAATAGGGTGGAGAGCCCAAACACAACCTTCCATAGTGGTGGACCTATATCTTATGTAGTGAGTTATTTAATTAGTGTAGTTAGTTCCCACTAGCTAAATTCATCACCATGGTACACTATGTACAATAACCCTACAATGCAATATTTACAGTATAGGCAAGTATAGTGGAAATACCCACAAGAACAAAAAAGTGCATCAAAAAGCTGGAAGAATTGTATTCACATTCCTTCAAAGTTAACATTTTGGTGTGTTTGAGCATATACCCCCATAGAGACATTGCCACCAAACCAAGCAATTGTTGTGCATGTGTTGCTTCAGTGATCTACAGATTCTGTGCTGTAATGCAGAGGTGACAGTAGGTGGTCACACAAAGCATTGCCAGAATTTCATTCCACCAGTAGTCCTTTGTGGTTCTTAGGTGTGGGACAATACTAGGGAAAGAAAGAACTAAAAAGTCCCCAAGCATATACAATGGTTTGGAACTTAGCCTTGCAGTTTGACTGCTGCTTGTTTTGTAAATAGTATAAGCAGATGTGAGAAAAGAAAGCTATTTAAGATGAAGCTCATCATGAATAAAAACAAAGGGCCTTCATTTTAACACCTTTAAAATATATCAACTTCCCTTTGAGTCTCCTACAGGAGAGAAAGGGGGGATATAAATCCAAACTCTTCTTCTTCTTATATAAAGTATTCACAGACTGAGAAGTGCATTGTTAAACAATTAAAAAATTGGTGATGCTGTTGGAAATGGTGCAATAAAGATTTCTAGTACACATGCAATACGAAATTAAGTTACGTTGTCCTCCTTTAGGGGGGAGGATATCTTCATCAGGGTGCCAGAAAAAGTATTTGCCTTGTTTGCAAGGGTCTCTATCAGTATGTTTGAAGCAGTTCTCAAGTTATACCGTCATCCATGCTGTGTCTTTATAGTTCCCATACTGTAAAATCAGTTTCTGTAGGTGCTGCTGTGCATTTTGCTAAGTACGCCATATGACTACCCTAGTTTTTGTGGGTCTTTTTTCAGGGCTTTGTCTAGGCTTCTAGAACGTCTTACCCAACCTTTTGAAACTGAAGGAACGTTTACAAAATAAAAATTCCACTGGGCAAACCTAAACTCTTTAACTTGCTGAACTAACCAGAAACTTCTGGAGGCCCTGTCATTAGTTAGGTGTTAGAGCAAGAAATTCATTCCATATTCTACTGTTATCTCTAATTAACCCTCTATTTTTTATTTACATGATTTACAATGCCCTTTTCTCACTGAGTTTCAAGGTCAGTGTAAGTCAATTCAATCAATAGAGTGGGACATTCAATTGCTAATATAATAGCTATAAGGAAGGGGGTGTTTAACAATTATGTTTGCAAGGGTCCGGTTATTGCAACATGAATGCCCTTTCTGCACTCATGTCTGAATCAGGATTGGTGGAGACGTTTTTGTTGGGATTTTTTTGCACTGCTTCTACCAGAAGGCCTTCTACAGGCACTTGAGAAAAACCTCCAACATCTCTCTGCTAGTTGTAGAAAAGTGGGGTAGGAGGTGGGGATGTCTCCTGTCATGCTGCTCAGTTGAGCTTTGATGCAGGCAAAAAAAGAGTGATGAGCTCACAATTTAGGCTTTCTGAAAAATCCAGCTCAATATGAAAGATTCCCCTTCTTTTCTGAATTCTTTGCTATCTGGAGAAATCAGTGGTCAGTGGTTCCACAAAAAGTGGCTTGGCTAATGCTGAGGCAAAATTCCTGAATCCCTGTGGAAAACATCAGTCTTTTATACTAACCATCTCCAACAATAAGAGTGATATATTTTAGCCACCTGAGGTGATAGTAGGAATGAACATTGAAGTTACATGGTTATTGTTCCGTTTAGTATGCTCTTTATAGTAAAGAATTCAGAGTAAAGGTGCAATCCATATTCATTGCTCCCTAGTTTATATTGGATTCTGATGACACTCAAGAAGGTACCTCAGATTTGCCAAAAGTTGTCTTTCATGAAAGACATATTGATGCTGTGAATATGACCATAAAGAGTACTGGTTTTTTGTTTGTTTAACAATTGTGTTATATATTTAAATCCTTCTGGTAGCCATTTATCTCTCTCCATCTTTTAATCTGAGCTAACATCTCTGGCTACCTTTGGCACTTTATTTCTCAGCTTTAGTTCATACTGTACTATGTTTTATGCTTGGCACCACCTCCAAACCACCCTTAAGTAACTTTCCTTTTTCTTTTTAAACTGTATACCTCATTGATCTCTTCTCTTAATCTTCTCTGTTCTACAGTGTACTGACCTAGTTTTTCCACATGCATTATGAGGTGAGATGGAAGAAAGGAAGGCTGAAAAGAATATGTAGCTCCTTCTGTTTAAGTTTGGCTTTGTTTAGATTTTTTTTGTGGTCCAGAAAACTTTTCTGAACTTTTAGTTCAATAAGAAAAAGCTCAGACTCCTAGCAACTCTGAATCACATCTCAATTTCAAATAAATTAGATATATCAAAACATTTCCATTTTAAAAAGATATTTTAAAGCAAATCAAAAGTAGTGTAATAACAACACAGCACAATGTGAGTTAATGACATGTTTGATAGTATTATCTAGGAGTGTGCCTTCAGCAAACTTGAGGACAATTGCCCACTGGCGATTAATTCTGGGTAGTCACCAGAAATATCCAGGTTTCCTCATGATCTCCCCACTGCTGAACTGCAGAAGACAGATCGGTCCCATTTTTGGCACTCCTCCCTCCCTTATCACAGGATTTTCCTGGACCAGTTTGTATATGCACCTTTTTGGAAAAAACACTCCAATGGAGCTAATAGGAGATGGGTCTACACATAAACCAAACTTCACCAAACCTGGGTGGTATCATCAGCCGAGTCTCCTACTGATACCATCCAGGTTTTGTGAAGTTTGGTCCAGGAGGTTCAAAGCTATGGACTCCCAAAAGGTGTGCCTCCATCCCCCATTGCTTCCAATGGGAGCTAATAGGAGATGGGGGCTACACATTTGAGGGTCCATAACTTTGGCTCCCATGAACCAAACTTCACCAGAACTTGATTGTATTATCAGGAGTGACTCCTAAAGATACTCTGAAATTTTGGTGCTTCTAGCTTAACAATTGTACTCCTGACAGCAGGCACCCCCCCAAGGGGCAGGCCTAGATGTCTTCACTAGAAACATGCTGCAGTGAGGATGTTGGAACCTGGATGAGGTGCCAATTCTTTTGAAACTTGGTTGTATCTAGATTAAATTTTCAGTGGGAATTTGGCCTTGAACCAAAAAAAATTGAAAAAAATGCTGGCAATTTAAGGGAGCCAAAAATTGGATCCTGAATAATGCTGAATTTTATCAGCATTTTTCTGGCTGCTTTGGCCCCACCAAACAAAAAAAATCTGGGGGAAAAAATCCCTTCTCCCTTCTTTTCCTCTCTCTTCCTCTTCCCCTCACTTACCTGCTGTCCGGGTGAGTCTTGGAGGTGGCAATTGTCACAGAGCTATGTAGAGTTCAGAAGCAGCTGGAATATTTTGGGTTTGGGTTTAATAGACCACCAAAAAAATTGAATATCTGGAAAGAGACAGAATAAAGGTATGGCTTTTTGGGGAGGGGGTTTTGGAAATTTCTGGGTCTATTAAACCAACCAAAAAATGGTGCACACTTCTGGTATCATAACCCTTTTTAAAATAATTGATAGATGGGCCAAGTAGGCAGCAGAGGAAATTTTACAAAAAGGCCCACTTCCAGGACACTGAGCAAAGACCTGAGGGATCTTTACCTGGTTGGCAATTTGCTGGTTGGCAATAATTGCCAGCCCTAGTCCTTGCCCCCTTCTCCCCTCAGAATCTTGCAATGTGGCTGCCACTGCCTGAGGCAAACTCTGCTTGTTACATCTCAGCAACTTCAGGCACTGCTAAGATGCAGTATATTTGTAAAATATGTTATGTGGTCCTCATACTGAAAAGTTTGGAGATCCTGGCTGTAAACCAGGAGATCACTTTGACTAGTATTTCAGCAACAGTTTTGAGAACTTTCCTTAAAGAAATCTGATAGGTGTCTTGTAGTGCAATGGCTTCTTTTTGTTCATTTATTTATTTAGAATAAAAGAAAGATGTACAGATTGGCTCTTCTGCACAAAAAGTTTCAGGTGAGAAATAAAATGGAGGATTATCTAAAAGTGGGCATGGATACAATGATATAATATAAATACTAACAGGTTTTGCTGGTGGCTAAGGAAACACTGATTAATTTTTGATTATCCTTGATGAATAGTGTAAAATCCAGGCCCTGAGCAGAATTAAGGATTTTCAGGATTTCTCCTCAGGATTTTGGCATTTTTTCAGTTAGGCACACTTTTGCTTCATTTGTCTGCCTGCTGCTACTGTTATGACCTAATGCAGAACATGGAAAAAAGCTAACCCTAGTGCAGCAAGGTTTTTTAAAAAAAATATTGAGCACCATCTTCACAATTATATCTGATTTTTAGACAATTCAGGTTGGTGTGGGATGAACTGCTCATTTGATTGGGAAAGTGATGCATGAAAGTGATGATTGGGAACTGGAGGCATCTTACCTTATATGATTCATTTAAAAGTGTGTTGCAATTTGTGGTCACTGAGAAGGCAGAGGCCAAAGGATCAGTCCCCTTAAATAAAGCTGCAGTGGAACCTAGAAGCCATCCTTTCCTAGGTCTGACCCAGGCAATCAGGCAACACTTAGCTAAGGAGACAGATGAACTTTCTGGCATGAGTTAGTACCCAATCAGTGGGTCCATACCCACATCTCCCAGTGTAGGGGAATTTAACAGGTAATTAGCTAATTAACAGGCTACAGACCTATCCTTAACATAGCCAGACCGAAGCCATGTTTGTCTCCCTAACTGCCTGTCAATACAGGGACATTTGTTGAATCAAACATTGTTATGAATACTCGATATCATTTACTCTTTTTGTTAAATTAGAACTTTATTTATTTATTTATTTATTTTTTCGATTTTTAAACCGCCCCATCCCCTAGGGGCACTGATTAAACAAGGTTTTGGTAAGCAGTATGCTCTTAAGGGAATATCATGACATTCTAAGGTTATATTAATATACGCCTGAAATAGATAGAACATAAGTAAATAATTAATCTTTAATTAATCTTTAAACTGAAGATTATAGGAGACTGATCTTGCTTTACATATTGTTGATATAATCTGTTTATTTCATCTATAACAATAAGTTTCTGTATTTGTTTTGAGGGACCTGTCTGGTATCTTCTCAAGGTTTGAGACACTCTCTCCTTTTTTTAAAACCATAATTTTGTGTGTGTTTTTTAACAAAGCATAGTGACATAGCAAAAAAGAATAGGAAAAAAAGAATACAAGAAAGAGAATAAATACAGAAATCCCAAAGAATGAGAGCACCCAGAAAAAGTGAAAGTAAAAAATCTAGAAAACAGAGGAGTAAAAGAGCAAAAGCCAATGGTGAACACACATGTTACTGGTTCTGGGTTACATCAGATCTGGTGGGTCAACAAAAGGCCCCAACCATCTGTCAAATTGAAGGTCTCCAAAAGTTATCAGAGAGGCCGTTTCCGCACGGGCGAAATATGACGTCGTGGAAACGGGAAAAGAAATGTCCAGAAGCTGAGGAAGCGTTCGCGATGCCTCATAATGGCGGTGAGGAGGAAGTGCGCGAGTTGCGCCTATGCATCAGCTGGAAAACGCTTAATCGGGCGCTGAAGATCGCCAGTATTCAAGAAAACGCTTTGAAGCGCTCATTTTTTCACCATACATGCTGACAGCGACCGACCTTGCCGCGGTCGTCGCAGAACCATACATCGCCACGGCTCGAGCCGTTCTCAACAATGGCGACTGCCAAAAGGCCAAGCTTGGTCACCGTCCCCCCACACACACACACGTTTGTCCCTGGTGATTTCCCTGCATGGTCAAGCACCTTTCCCAGATCCATGTTGCCTGTGCAGATGGTGGCTGCCCATACACACTCTGGTCTCACAGGTAACATGAACTGGGACTGACAGTAGCTGGGAGGGGAGGCAATGACAGATGGGGGACGGGCAGGACATCAGGGCAGTCACATCAGCCAATCGCGCTGCTTCGCGAGTGCGCAGCAGCAAAGGAGCGTGGCGAGACGCCGCTTCCGCAGCGCTTCCGTGCGAACCGTCACATTTCTGCGGGGCTCCTGACGCACGCAGCTCCGCCTGTCTGTGCGAACGCTTTTTTTCGGAGGCGTCGCAATTTACGACGTCATCGCGTCGCTCCTTTTGTCCGTGCGGAAACGGCCAGAGACTAGAACTAAACTCTGTCTGTCCTAATGCCAGCAATTGCCCAGAAATCACTCCTTTCAGTAATGTGCGGGAGAGAGCTCCAAATGGTTTATTTGTTCAAAGTGCCGTCTTTCCCAGAAGTCCTATGAGACATTCTCTCCTGTAATTCTGGAGCTACAATAAATATACAGACAACATTTCTCTGCATCCTATTGGTCTGTTTTTAATGGGTTCCAGCTAAATGGGCTTTTGAGATTTTAGAATTTTCCCTTCACAGCTACAGCCCCTGAATTGGGGATACCCATGTATAGTTTTAAACATTGAAAAATGTTTTTCTGTATATTAATTAAATTAGTATACTTTGTCCCTGGTTATGAAACTTATTGTGAAGTCAAACATTCTACCCCCACATTTTTGGTGTTGTATCATAAAACTGGACTATTGTCTCCAACAATCTATCTATATATATAAAGCTAACAGTGGCTTTGTTACTCATGCCCTAACGCGGAAACGGCTGGACGGATCGCCCCCAAATTTTGACATGCCTTTTTCCTGGCGCATCAGGCCATGAAGCTGACTGTGTTTAACTGTCACCCTTAGAATGTTCATGCAGCATGTCTGTGGCCTGAGGGGTTGGTATGCCCTTAGAATGTTCACGCAGATGGGCAGAGATGAGCAGTTAAAACAGTAAAAAGGTAATACTGTTAGGTAATATGAGTGTAAGTGAAACACATACACACTTTGCCATGTGAAACGTCAGGTGAGGTTCCCCCCCTCACACACAGGTAACTTTCACTCTCTGTGCCTCACCCACTGCTATCACACAACACACATACTCTCATCTACATCCAGCTCATCCTCACACACCTCACTCTGCCCTCCCTCACATCCAACCACCACTTACCTACTTCCTCACCCATATTCGCCACAGCTCTCTTTTACTAAAAGTGAGCTGCAGTTTGCCTTTTTCTTCTAAGAAAATCTGCAGGGTGGGGGCGAACCAACACTACTGGCTCCGCTTCTTTTGCACATGGCCCTTTGAGAACCCAGGGAGCTGGCCTCGATCTGAGTGCCTCACCACCCTGCCTCTGCTGCTTGACTGGGATAGCCTCCTTGCCCCAGTTCTGCCTTATCCAAGCCAGGACTGTGCATGTCAACCAGCCTCATGGACAGTGGGATTCGCACTCTGGACAGTTCCATTGTGGAATGGAAAGGGTTACCTTATACTAAAAAAACAAGACAGCACCATAAAACAATGTGAATTGAAAAGGGAAAGAGGGATTCCATTTGACCACCCCAAAAGGCTATGCTGGGGATCATTGGACCTGCATGGACATCTGTGTGGGTTGCGGACTGTGATGAGAAGAACAGTTGCCACAGCAACGCGTGGCCGAGCCCCGCTAGTATATGTGAAATTTTGAAAAGGCTGATTGCTAATCATTGAGTGATGCAGTTGAAAAGAAAGCTAGATGGATAGTTGTTGTGGGCTCAGCTGGCCAGGAGTCCTCTGATGAGGAGTACTGGCATAATAACTCCACTGTACTGGAGCCCCAGTTGACTGGGCCTCGAGCACAGCCAGAAGCATCACAGGATGCAGACAGAGAAGGGCCAAGCCAAGAGTTGGAAGTCACAGTGCTTGCAGAAGAATCTCCAGCCACTGAGGCCCAAACTAGCAGTCCACCCAGCTTACCTGAGTCTGTGAGGCACCTGAGAATTCATACCCAGCAGGACCTGCACTCTAAAAGGTGCAGTGCATGCTTGGAAGCCCTAAGGCATCACAGAGAATGCTGTGACTCAGCTCCAGATCAAGACTGAGCCACAGCACAGACATATAAGAGACAGCTTTGGGAAGTGGAAGTTGCAGGAACAACACTGTTGAAAGCCTGACAGCTTTCTGCCACACCTGCTCATTAAGAACTCAGACTGGATTGCCTGACCTACCTTCAACTCTTGACTGCCTCTTCCCAGACCTGGTTGGAACATGTTTTTCTGGACTCAATGTAAGACTGGTAAGACTGTTCTCTCCCTCTCTTGCATCTGTGCCTGCAAATAGCTGTAACCTGAATCCCTGTGACCCCAACAGGCCAGCACAATAGTCTTTGACTTGGTTCTAGAACAGGGGTAGGGAACCTGCGGCTCTCCAGATGTTCAGGAACTACAATTCCCATCAGCCTCTGTCAGCATGGCCAATTGGCCATGCTGGTAGGGGCTGATGGGAATTGTAGTTCCTGAACATCTGGAGAGCCGCAGGTTCCCTACCCCTGTTCTAGAATCACTGAACACAGAGAGAAGATGTAGCAATCATTGCTTTAATTTTTTTCGATAAGAACAATCTCAGAGGAGGGATGACTACATTCAAGCTCCTCAATATAGATTGATAGGTTATCCCAAATTTCACACAAGGTAGCTTTCTGAAGACCAGGAGGAACATAAATATTAACAAGGACTAGAGAAAGATCCTCCTGAAGAATTTGAACAGCCTGAGCTGTCTGAGCCTGTGCCTGGATTGACTGTGAAACTAGAATGTAAAGGCCACTGGAATAGCAACCAGACCTAGACAATTTGGTTGCTGCAAGGCAGAAGGACTTCTAGCTCATAAAGCAAATATGATAATTGGCCCATGTTTCCTGAAGGAGAATCACATCAGCCTCTCTAAGGTAGTCACAGAAAAGAGGGGTTTTTTTCTATAAGAGTGAATGCACTGATCTGGATGACATAGTAGTCTGATCTTATCAGACCTTGGAAGTTAATCAGGGTTGGCCTTGGTTAGTATTTAGATGGGAGACCCTGTGAATTCAGGGTTTCTGCACTGAGACTGACAATGGGAACTACTTCAGTTTGTCCTTTGCCTTGAAAACCCTATTGAGTCACACAAATTGGCTGCAATTGATTACACTTTTCCATATAGGTGAATGGCTGCCATTACTTCTGTATATGAATATGTAAAGCCTGCACTTCAAAGCAACTGTTGCAGTGAACATGCACTCCTCTCTGACAATGGATACCTAGCAACACTGGCATAAACTCCATAATGCTATGCATATAATGCAGTATGCACATAAATAATAGGCATTTTACAGGAGTAATAATGTTGAAAGAGGAAACTATGCAAATCAATAAATCTGTAAACCATTTCAAAGAAAACATATCAATTAAAATTATTACATAAATCCTTTGTCTGAAAGTCCACTTAAGAAGCCATTTAGCTGAGGTGTGTGATGTGAATGTTGCCTTCTGAGGGTGGGAACCACCAGGGTGAATCCTCTCCAATAACCACACTGGACACTTAGCTGGGATAAACATTTGGCCATAGCCATTTATTAGCCAACCACAAAAAACAGAAGCGTGAGGCGTAGCATGGGTCTTGATCTGGCCTGTCTGTTTCATAGCGAAGTTCCAATGGGTGGATGCCCTGTATTGGACTTCGCCTCGGCTTGAAGGGTTTCGCTGGCCGGGCTGGACGCTCCACCTGGCAAGAGAGTGATCCCCATTTGGCCGTGGGTTCGCAGGGCGGCGTTGCTTACTCGTCAGCCATCCCGGCACTTCCAGATCATTACCTACATAAAAGCCTACACATCGCTTCAAACGGCTATGACAGAAGAAAAATGCAAATAACCGGGACAAATCCAGGGGAGAGGTGGGTGGGCAAAATCGCTGGCTGGTCAAGCACATGGTTGTGAACAAAGGAGTGGCTTCCCTTTAAAGGGTCGAAATCTTGCCCTCCCCTCTGGTGATCGCCAGCCCTTTGCCCAACATGAGCCACAGCTTCGCTTCCGGCCTCAGTTAGGCTGAAGCGGTCACCTGTGGTTTCCGATCCCGCCCCACCCCCAGAGAGGCAACCGCAGCCGGGTGGGTGATTCCACAGCCGTCTTTGCCTTCCTGAGGGTGGGAACCACCAGAGGTGAATCCTCTCCCAATAACCACACTGGACACTTAGCTGGGATAAACATTTATGGCCATAGCCATTTTATTAGCCAACCACAAAAAAAACAGAAAGCTGCTTGAGGCGAAAGGCTGGGTCTTGATCACCTGGCCTGTCTGTTCTCTATAATGGTTCCAATGGGCGGATGCCCTGTATTGGACTTCGCCCGCTGAAGGGCTCTTGCCGGGCTGGACGCTTCCTGGCAAGAGGTGATCCCCCCATTTTGCCGGGTTGCGGCAGGGCGGTTGCCTCTTGCCGCCATCGGGTAATCTCCAGATCATTACCCATGCGCCACCACCACGCCACAAGAGCACGGGCCTGCCCCTCGCCCCCGCCAAACGCCTTCTAGTAACCCAGCCAGTCCTGCAGCGCTCCCCGTATTGCACGCAACCACAGGTCCATCCCTTGTTCAGACGGATGGACGCCATCCTCCCGATAAATAGCCATTTCCCGAAAGGAGATGGCCGGATGGGCTGGCGTGTCCTGCCGCCAGCCATGCCTAAAAAGCGAATCGGGGAGACTGCCCGGGTAGATCTTTTTCCTGGCTATGCTGCTCATCGCTGCCTGGCGCTCTGGCCTCCCGGCCAGCTTTTCATACCTCGCTTCTCTTTCCAGGCAGCTGGGACCAAAAAAATCCACTACGGTGCTCCGGCAGAAGCAGCAGGCCAGTGCCAGATCGAGACTGGACGAGTATGTCGCGTGGAGAAGCTGTATCCGCTTCATCTCGGGCAAATCGTTTTCCCCCAGCTGGATGATAACCGCGTGTGGGGTGCCACGATGTTCCCGGGTCTGGCGGAGCTGTTGCAGGAGCGATGCCCAGCGCATGCCTCCTCAATCCCCACCCAGTGAACAGTCGCCCGCGGGTTGCAGGCCCAATGACTCTCCCTCTATCCGGGAGGTAGCCGCCACAGAAGCGAGATGCCCAATGCACGCATGCTGTGGCCCACCATCCAGACCTGCTCGGGCCTGCCTTGACCTGGGTCAGGGCTTAAATCGAAGAGAATTAGTGGGAGGGGAAAGGTCGAACATAGCTCTTGTATGCGGAGGATCGCCACCTGCCCAACTCCTGTATCCCTGGTCCGGAATACCCCAGGACCGCCGCCGTAGACGCTGCTCCGATCCGGAAGGAGTGCAACCCGTACGAATTGGGTGGAACCCCCAGCCTGGCCAGGGCCATGCGGAGCACCCCCGCCAGTTGGTAACGGGAGAGAGGGGTGCGATCTTGATGTACCAGGAGCAACCCGTCCCCCGCCGGGCGGGCCGCCAGATAGGCCCTAGAGGTGGCAACTGGGCAGGATCCGCTCCCGGGGGCTGCTAGAAGGGTCACCCTGCACCCCCTACCCCGCTGGTCGGTCTTGGACCGTCGGAGCCAAATCTGCACACTGTGGTCCCCGAGCGCTAAATCCCGGACCCCCAAGGCCACCCCCTGGCGATCCCTCCGGGAGGAAGCCACCAGTTCGCTGCTGCGGAAGGCCCCCCCAGAAGGCCAATAGGAGAAAAGCCGCCCTGAATAGCAGCCGCTCAGATCCGGGTCAGGGGCAGAACCTTCACAGGGCTCCCCCCCATGAGCCGCCAAGGAGGTCCGTGGATGGAGCTGCCGCCATCGGCTATCGGGCGTGGGGCAACCCTGCTCCCCATCCCCTCAGGGCCCGGCTGCGCCCGTGAAAGAGGACGACGGGTCCCGGATGCCCGCCGCCTGACAGTAGAAGGAAACCGCTGCCAGGAAAATGCGCGATAGTCCGGATAGCCCTCCCTCTGGAATGGAGCCTATCCAGGTGCTGCAGGACCGCCCGGTCTCACTGAACTGTCCCTGTCCGTGTCTCCGGGCTGGAACTCCGCCTGTCAAAGCCCAGAACATGTTCAAGGCCCCGCCGATAGGCCCTCTCTGTGTCGCCGGGGCCAAGAGGAGTCCAGCTCTGGATCAGTGGATCGGGCGCCAAGGCTCCCACAGCTCCTGAGGGAAGGGAGTCCGGGCTGGCTTATGGGTTCTCGGCGCTTAGGGGTCTCGAAACCTCTCTCTGAGGTCCTGGATAGCGGGACAGCGCGTCATGGCGCCGTTGCTTCGGTCTCCTTGGAACATACTTAGCCACAAAAGTGATGTTATTGACTAGGCAGTGTGTCACAAACCGCCGGACCAGGCGCATAACTCTAGGGGACCTGGAGGACTGTTTATTAATGACCCGCGACTCGTGGCCTGGATTATCACACCAGAAGAGTAATCACCTTCTTGTCCCTAAATAACTGTCCCTAAATGCAGACTGCCACTAGGGATAGGGAAAAGAACTCCAAGAATGTGAGGTCCCTCTGAATGCCTGAGTCCGCCCACCCTGGGGGCCAACGTTGCGCGCACCAACGGCCGTTGAAGTAAACCCCAAACCCTAGGGCCCTCTCGCAGAAAATCCGGAAGCTGACCTGGAGTATGGAAACTGGGCGGAAGCCTGGTCTGCCACATGGTCACCCCGGGCTGAAGTGGGGTTGAGAAACTCCACCCAATAACCGCAAGGTCCCTCTTTAATGGCCCTGGTAACCCTGGACGCTGGCGGTGTGGGGGCCCACATCTCCCGGGTGGCCTGGGGCCAAACGGGTAATAAAAAGGGGCGCCCGAGCCACAACCCTGCATGTAAAATTCAGGTGACCCAGAACGGGTTTGGAAATCCTTCAGCTTAACATTTTTTCTCTTAAGGCTATTCCCCATCGCTGCCATGAGGGATCGGAGCGCGGGCCACTTTGTCGCGGGGCAGCCGAGATGTACCGCTATAGGTATCTAGGGTGATCCCCAGGAACACCAAGATGTAGCCGGGCCTCTTCCGCTTTTTCCGGGCGCCAGGGGACCCTAGTTCCGCTGACTCCTGGAAGGCTCTGCTAACCTGTCCCCATTATCATTCGCCGCTGGAGGTCGCCTCGCCAGCTGCAACAAAAAATCGTCCAGATAGTGGGGTGATGTGGGGATGCAGTCCGGTCTTTGGCGCACCCATTCTAAAAGGTGCTGAAAGCTTCAAGGCGTCGCGACACATGCCACGGGCACATCCCATTGGCATGGTTTCTTTGTTCTACGCATCAGCACCCTTCAAATCTTGAACCCTGCAGGAGGCAGAAGTCCCCGGGTGGATGGGGAGAAGCCGGAAGGCGGACTGTATGTCGCATTTTGCCAGCAGGGCCCCGGGCCCACAGGCCCGGATAATGGCTACAGCATGGTCCAGTGATGCATATTTAACCGAACAGAGATGGGGGTCGATGCCATCGTTCACTGAAGCCCCGTGCGGGTAGGACAAGTGGTGTATAAGCCTGTACTCCCCCGCTGCCTTCTTGGGCACCACCCCGAGCGGGGATACCCGCAGATTAGGGCAAGGTGGTTCGGTGAAGGGGCCCGCCAACCACTCTTCACCTGCTCTTTGCACAATCTTTGCTGCTAATTACGCAAAATCTTCGCTGGGCATGGCCTCGCTGATTTTAGGTTCCTCCGCCAGAGCTTTAAGCATCGGGCCCGCGGTAGGGGGATGCGGAAGCCCTGCAGAAAACCTTCATGAAGGTATCTTGCTGCCTGCCTGTTAGGATATCGCGCCAGCCACGGCAACATGGCAGGGCGGAGACCGGCAGTTGGTTAAGCACGCTAGGGCCCGCCAGCCTACTTTGTGGAATTAGCTGGCCCGGCCCCGCCTGCTCCCTTGGCTCCGGTGTCAGTGGCGGGCCGGGCACCTTGAAAGGGGTGTTTGCCTTTTTGGCAGGATTCCCTCGGGTGCCTGCCATGACACAGGTCGCATGCATGTTCGAACTTGCACACGGAGCGTGTGCACTTTCCTTGGTTATATTCCCAACATACTAGCCGCCCCCGCCCCTTCTTAGCACCCCCAGCCCGTTGCCCACGGGCCTGGCCCTGCTTGGTGAAAGCCTGCACCTTTAGGGTCCAGATGCGCTTATTCGGATGATCGGCCCCACCGGCAGTGGCTCGAATGGGGAGGGTCGAACGGGCGAATTCTCGCCATACTCAACGGTCAGCCGATCCCCAGCTATGGACCTGGCCTCCAGCACGTTGCCCAGGTGCTCCCAAAACTGCTACTCAGGGGAAGGCTTCGCCGGCCAGCATAGCGGCATAGGCCCGGTACCCATTCAACCAATTGTCGAACGTGCGGTCCGTGCGCCGCCGCTTCGCGGGCCTGTGCCTCTTACCCGTGACCCCTGGCTGCCCCGATGGCTTGGCCATGTCAAAGACATCGACATAGTACCCTGCCAGGGCCCGCTCCCTGATTCGCCTTGCCATGTGCCACCCTGGCGGGCAGCTGAGCTCCCCCCCCGTCGCCAGCGGGAGGGATGGGGGGCCAACCCCAGTCAGGCCCAACCCTTCCTCCGCCCGGCGGGCGAGCCAATCAGGGAGCACTGGGATGGCAGCCCTGTCATACCAGAACGTGCCATCAGCATGTGCCGCGTCGTCTACTGGGTCATACTCACTTTCAGACGACTCCAGCCTCCGAAGCCGGGCGCGGATGCGCGCAGCAGCGGGATCTAAGATTCTCCATCAGCCCCTGTCGACGCAGCGCTGTGGCCATCCTGCCTCTCCATCCCCGGTCGGGACTCAACAGGCGCCCGCCGGTAGTGTCGGGCTCTCCTGGGCGGGAAGAGAGAACCTCCTCGCGGTAAGGGCCCCACCTCGTTGTGCAGGCCGCTGCTCCGGTGCTCTGGCGGGGGAGGGGCGGCAGCAGTGGGGGGACCCCCGGTGTGGGTGCCCTCCCTGAAGGCCCTGGCCATATCCTGGACCGCCTTGTTGGTCTGCTCGAGGATGCTCCGCATACCCTGCCAAGGGTCGGCAGGGGGGGAGGGGCCACCGGGCCCTGGTACGGCCAGTACCCGTGGGGTGTCCTGCCGAAGCCCGAACTTTCACTGGGCCCCTGACTCCTGGTAGCCGGCCCCGCCCCCCACCCACGGGCATCACTGTACTGCAAGCGGGCGGGCGCCTGAGGGGAGAGGCTAGGCCAGTCCCAAGTGCCCGGAGAGGGGAGGGAGGGGAGCTGGGTGCCCCGAGGGACCTCGCTCAAGGTCTGGCCCTGGCTGGCCACTGGGTGACCCGGAGGGTGAGCCGCTGGCGCTGTCGCCTTTGGCGCTCGGGTACCCCCCCCCCCGCCCCTGTAATGGACTCCCAGACTTCAGTGGGAGCAGGTACGCTTCATGCCTCTGGTGGCTTCCCCTTAAATGACCCCTTGTGCCTTGAGGAAGGCCTCCCGCTGTGGCCGGGTGGGTGGGTCGGTAAGGGTTTCCGAGCTTCAGGGCCTCCCCCGAGACGGGATGCCCCTGGGTACACCTCCGGGTGGGCCGGACCTGCCCTGGCGCTTGCAGGTGTGCCATGCTTGGGCGGGCAGGCGATGGGCGCGTGTGACCGCCGTTGGGGAGTCAACCGAAGGCCCCTGGGCTCGTGACTGGCAGCGGAGAGGTGGGGGTGTGGAGAGCTAACCAAATGATGACTCCACTGTCCTGAAACTCCCCACGCTTCCATCCCCTCTTCCAACTGGCCCCTGGCCCCCCCCCCCCCCGGGAACACGGGGCGGGGTTGTGTGTGCCGCAACGCGGCCGCCAGCCGCAGGCGGCAGGCCACCAGGGGAGCACTCCCCCCCCCCGTGGCTGGGGGGGAGCGAAGAAAGCCCACGGCTTGGCCGGCCGGCTGCGGGCGCCATGGCCGCTGCTGCAGGCGGGAAGGCTTTGTCCCCAGAGTAGGTGGGCGGGGGCGGCTGGGTCAGCTGCTGGGCGCCTCCTGCCCGGTGCGCGGGTGGGAGCGAAGAGAGCCGCGAATCGCCTGGCCAGCCGGCCGCGGGCGGGAAGGCTTCGTCCCCGGCGACCGGGGGCGGAGGCGGCCGGGCCGCCGGTGAAGTGCCCGCCCGCCCGGTTGTGGCCGCGGGCGGAAAGGCCCCATCCCCCGCGAGCGGGGCGCTCCCTTGCCCGGGTGCCGGGAGGAGAGCGAAGAAGGCCCGCGGCTCGGCCAGCCGGCCGCGGGCGGGAAGGCCTCGCCCCCAGCGGGCGGGGGCGGGGTGGCGGCGGCCGGGCCGCCGGTGAAGTGCCCGCCTGCCTGGTTGCGGCCGCAGGCGGAAAGGCCCCATCCCCCGCGAGAGGGGGCGGAGCGGAGGCGGCTGGGCCACCGCTGGAGCGCTCCCTTGCCCGGGTGCCGGGAGGGGAGCGAAGGAGAGCCACGGCCCGGCCAGCCGCCGCCGCGGGCGGGAAGGCCTCATCCACGGGCAAGGGCGGCTAATGCCGCTGGAAGCACTTCACCCGTCTGGCTTCCGGGCAGGGAGCGGCGGAGGTCAATCCGCCGCTCGGGCCAGCTGGCCGCTGGCGGAAGGCAATTCGGCCCCGCGAAGGGGGCGGGGTGGAGGCGGCCGGGCCGCCGGTGAAGTGCCCGCCTGCCTGGTTGCGGCCGCGGGCGGAAAGGTCCCACCCCCCGCGAGAGTGGGAGGGGCGGAGGCGGCTGGGCCGCCGCTGGAGCGCTCCCCTGCCCGGGTGCCGGGAGGGGAGCGAAGGAGGCCCGCGGCTCGCCAGCCGCGAAGTCGGGGCGGGCGGGACTCTCACCCCCTCGGGCGAAGCAGGTGGGAGGGGCGGAGGCGGCCGGGCCGCCGCTGGAGCGCTCCCCTGCCCGGTTGACGGGAGGGGAGCCAATGGCGTCTCCCTCGAAGGGCGGAGAGCGGGCTGCGACGCCGCCGGCGCGCTCCCCTCCCCGGGTGCCAGGAGGGGCGTGAAGAAGCGTCTGCTGCTCGCCAGCCGCCAGCTGGGCCGCTGGAAGGTTCCCATCCGCCGAAGGGGGAGGGGGGCGGAGGCGGGCGGGCTTCCGCTGAGGCGCTCCCCTGCCCGGTTGCCGGGAGGGGAGCAAAGAAGGCCGGAGGCCGCTGGGCCGCCACTGAGGCGCTCCCCTGCCCGGCGCCGGGAGGGGAGAGAGAAGTATGGCGGTGCGCCGGGCCACCGAAGATCGGCGTTCGGGCAGCTGGCCGCTGGTTGGCAGAGGGCGCTGGGAACCCCGCCTCTGGAAACTCTGCTTGGCGCCCAACCGCGGCCACACCCGTAGAAAGGGGAAACCCCTTAAGGGCAAAAGAACCGCAAAATTCAGCCCACCAACAAACCAGCGCTCTGGACTCCCCAGCGCCCCACAAGCTTTTTTATTGTTCCAGCCATACTGGCACACTTTAAGCACGGATCGGTAGTAGTTCCAATCGTCCAAATCGCTGGCTGGCCAAGCACATGGCAATATTTTCAGAACAAAGCGATGGGCTTCCCCTTTAAAGCGGGGAAGGTCAATCTGCTTCCTTCCCTCCGTGACGCTCGCCAGCCTCTGCCTAACATGGCTCGGCTTCGGCTCACTCTCAGTTAGGCGGAAGCGGTCACCTTGGCTCCACCCGTCCCACCCCCAGAGGCAACCGCAGCCGGTGGGTGATTCACAGCTGTCTTTATGCCTGTTTGTAGATTTTTCAGGGATTTGTATTAGCATCACTCTTACTGTATAAACAAAGCCCATTTGAGTTGATTGCTGTAGTAGCAAATGTAATGAACAGGCTTGAAAATATGTGATCATTCTTTCTATTAGGGAAAACAAAATCAGTAATGCTAATTCTCCTTTATCTGGAGAAGTCTGTGATTGCAGAGGTGGAATACTGACACTTCTATACCAAAACGAAAGAGATGAAAGCTTTTCACTGCTGGTTGTCAAAACACTTTTTAAAAAATCTCAGACCCTGAAAATTAGCTTACTGCCATCACAGCAGTCTTCTGCTATATGACCCCTTATTTTAATTTCTTGCTATCATTCCTGTTGAGAAATCACACTATGTGACCTCTTGTTTTGCATAAACCAAACATGCTTATTGATGTAGTGTGTTTTGTAATGTGACAAAAGTGACTGATAGACTTCTGACCTCTTTCCAATAGGCAAGGGCAAATTGTTTGCTATATGTGGTTTTAGTTGTTCCTGGATATTTTATTAAATATTGTATGCGCATATGAAGCTACTTTATGCCAAGTCAGAACACTGGCTAATCGTATGTCTCAGAACTGTGTACTGACTTAAGTGGTTCCCCCCACCCCTGGCCTTCTCATCTAAGATATTTTTAACTGGTGGCAGCAAGTGCTGAACATGGGACTTTCCGTATGCCAATTATGTTCTTCGACACTGATTATGGCCCCTATCATAAAAGAAAAAACAACATATAAGCAGTTGCACTGCTAAAAAAGAAATTCAAAACTAATTTACAAGCCTTCATTTCAAACAAGTTATATAAGTCAGATAACAACAAATCCCATGTACCTGAAAGTTATAAGTACTGGTAATTTCAGTGCAACCCTAAACAAGCCCTTCTAAGCTCCGTGGAATCAACTTCAGTGGGCTCAGAAGAATGCACTAATTTAATAGTTTTAAATTGCACTATTAATTTAAAAGGTAAACTGAGTTATTACAGGGTTTTCTCTGAGGCCAGGGTTAAGGAGTCTGGTAGATCTAAATTCCTAATTGCCTGCACTTCGTGAGCCAGAGCTGGCATCTTCAGGGGTATATCACGGAGAGAAGTCTGTTACACAATGTGTCCACAGTCTACTTGACATAGTGTGTAACACACTTCTCTCTGTGATACACCCCTGAAGATGCCAGTCACAGATGCAGGCAAAATGTTAGGAACAAGATCTTCCAGACATGGCCACACCACCTGGAAAACCCACAACAAACAGTTGAATCTGGCCGTGAAAGCCTTCGACAATACATTCAAAGGTAAAATGTCTCTAGTGATTTATTAAGCATAAAGATCAAGCAGGGGAATTATTGTGTCCAAGATGAAAAAGTAGAGAAATAGGATAATACTTTAATATGGTTGCTGTTACCCAAAATGCTGGGTCTGCCCTCTTTAGAGTGGGGAGTTAGAGAGGGAAGACTTTGCTTAATGAGAGGAAACAACCAAGGTTTTTCTATCTGTCTTTATGGTAGGTTTTTCTCCAAATAAATCTGCTGGATTCAGGACAAAGTTTCACAATTTCAATTAAAAATAATAAAATCACAAATGATAAAAATACAGACACAGAGACAGTTCACATAGTCCTAGGATTTTGAAAGCATTGAGGGAAAAGGTCTGGAATAGATCAGGATTTTGTGGGGAAATAGGTGATAATTGTGTTATCTTGGAGCAGAAAGGTCTAAAGAACTAGAGCTTTGAAGAAGTGAGGTAAAAAGTCAGTGCTGGGAACAGTATCTCTAGACCAGAGCATAGTCCTGGAAATGCTGAACACCTTATGCTAAGTTAGCAGTCTAATTTTAGGGGAAAATGGGTCTTCAGGTTACACTAAGTGACCCAATCTTTCCAGGATAAAGGTGGCTAACAGGAGGTAGACACTTAGGATTAGTGTCCCAAGCTCAGGGACCATCCAGAGATGATTAGTTTAGTGGGAACTGATACAGTGACAATTCTGGGATAATGCCAATGAAAATGGAGGTGGTCTTCTCTAGAGGTTAATCAGGAAACATGAAGATAGGATTAGTGCTTTGGAGAATAACATCAAAAGAAATTTTGATTGTGTTAGTTTAACTTTTGAACTGGAGTCAGCTGTGTTTCAGACAGCCCCAAGGCAGGGTCTGGTTCTCAGGCATGGCTTTTGTCTTTCCTGATTGCTTCAGGAGAGGTGAGGCTGGCTATTGTGCATTTCAATTACTGATAGAAGACGTGACCAGGCTGGTTTTACCCTATTGGTACCACAGACCCAATGCAAGAGATGGTATTTCATATTTGACTTGCACTGCAGGGGGTACCATGTAGGGGAAATGTGACAGGTAAAGACACTGCTTTCTTTTTTAAAAAATAGCCCCCCTCCCCCACATCTCCCCCACATCTCACCTCAGATCTGGCTGGTAACAAGATCCTTAGTCATTCTCCATATTTCACTGTTATTTTCCATAGAAAATGCCTGTTAGGTTGAATGGAACTTTTACAAGGTTCTTTTGGCTAACATTTCACTTCATTTCACTTGATTGCATCAACTACTAAGTAAAACATAATGTCTGAGGTCACATTCTGTATTAGTCATGTCAGCATTTGACAGGGTTTTTTTGTTGACCAATCTGGGAAGGCAGGATGGAGAGAGGGAGAGCATGTGCAAATTTAAGGATTTTCCATGCTTGTTTCCATGATAATTTATGGTTTGTTTAATGTTTGGAGTGTTGCTGTAGAGAATGTAAAAAATGGGGAAGGGGTCAACTGTTATGGAGGTGGCACAAGGGTGCACTGACACAAGTGCCCTGTAAGCTGATGTAAGGGGCAAATATGCTAGGGGAGGGGTCATTCACATGGGTGGCAGTGTCCAACACAGCTCTGCAGTGCCCAAATGCAAAAGTTGCCCCTGTGTTGGAGGCCCTTCTGGGCAGCCTGGGGTTTCTCTTGTTTTCTCTGTTTGTCTTTCCACCCAAAACCTCTTTGGAGTTGGTGCAGTTGCAGTATGCCAGTGATGGTCCCGGGTGCTATGAAACACCCCCCCCCCCCCAATGAATTGCACTGTACGATCCATCCAGTTTTGTTTCCAGTGGTGGTCAATAAGATGCTTCATCAGTCATGAAGTGATGGTGAGTCTCTTTTGTACGCAGCAAATGCTTACAAATTTAACAGAAGAAACTCCAAGAAAATAAAAACCTTTACAAGATACCATAATGCTAAAGATTACAAATTTTCTTTTGCTGACTTAGTTTACTTTTCTGACTTAGTTTGTATGAATAATTTTCAATCTCATTAAAGACTAACTCTTAAGAACCTATGTAATGAGAAGAACATCAAAAGGTAGACATTTTCTGCTACTTGCTACATTAATTTAGTCTTTTTTCTAATCCATCCATTTCTCTTATTTGCTGAAATCATAGTATTATTTATAATGAGACCTCTATATAAAAACAGTGTTTAAGTTTTATGCCCTTGAATAATAGGAAAAAAGTGGATAACATCTAGAGTTAAAAGGGATTTACATGAACACCTAAAGCTTCTTTATATGGAATCAGAACATTGGTTCATCAAAGTCAATATTGTTTACTCAGACCAGCCATAGCTCTCCAGTTTCAAATCACCTCCTTCCTGAGCCTTACTGAAGATGCCAGTGACTGAAACTGGGACCTTCTGCATCCAAAGCAGATGCTGTGCAACTAAAACTAAACTAAAAATTACTGTTTTGTAAGATAAAATTTCATCTCAGCACAAAAGACTCACCAACTTTTTAAATATGATTTCTAGAAAATATATGTTGCATGATAGTCACTAAGTTTTATTTATTTATTTTACTGTCAAGTAACAGTCAATTCTTATGGCTGTGGGATTCTCTAGACAAGAGACTTTCAGAGGTCATTTGCTATTGCCTGCCTTCATAGTGACCCTTGTATTCCTTAATAGTCTCCCATCAAAATGCTAATCAGGCTGACCCTGATTAACTTCCAAGGTTGAAGTGGGCTAGTCAGGGCTATCTGGATCATAGCTGTTTATCAGTAAGCATGTACAAAAACAAATAATGTAATGGGTGATGTATTCACAGGTCTGTGACTATTTTAACTCTACATATTTTTGTTCTACTTACTAGACAGACAGTGAAAATATTGTTATTATGATGTTTTACAAAAACAGGATATATGTATATAAACTTATATATTCATATTTTTAAAAACATTTAGCTAGAATCAATGGAAATCTACTTGTTCAATTAACTAGATCACTAAATATTCTGTCATCAGTAGTTTATGTGAAGTTTACACTAGACTATTAAAATAGCATGTTAGTGGAGGTTTTGTGCCTTGGTGGAGCATTTCCTTTGTGTAAACAAAAGGTATCAAGTTCAGTTCATGATATCTTCAACTCAAAAGATCAGCTAATGTGAAAGACCTCTGTCATTATAGAAAAGTGCTGATTTGGGGAGGCTGTGCCTATGTGCTTCTGGAAAAATTGATAATATGGAACTTGGAGTGACCCTTTTTCTCAAATGAGATATTTGGGGATTACTCCATCCTTATGTGAGATGGTATGTGCATTCACAGGAGATAATTTAACGAGACTTTTGGCTGTGTAGATTTGAACTTTGGCTATTGTGATTTTTTCCATATGTTATATCGAGCAGTAAAAAATTTAAAGGTTATTTTTAGGCTTTAGGTTTACACAAGATTCTGTTGTGGCACGACTCAAAACCTGTTAGTTACATGAGTAGTATAATGTAAGTAAGTTAAGTAAAACCTCCATCTTGGAGAGCTGCTGCTGGTCAAAGTAGAAAATACTGAGCTTCATAGACCTATGCACATCTTCATGCAGTGACGTAGGTATAGATTTTTTATGGGGTGGGTTGGGGGTGGGGTCACACCCCCACCCACCCCTGGGGGCATGGCCATGTCTCCCCAAGCCCTGCCCCCATTCTCAGTGCTTATAAAAGCAGCTCTCCAAGGCCGGGGATAGCAGACTCCCCTGCCCCCCCCCCACACTGCCGGCAGCCGGAAGTCCCTTCTGCCCTCCCCTCTGAGCAGAGGTGTAGCTAGGGAAAATGGAGCCTGGTGCAAAATCTGAGTTGGGTGGCTGCTGTGATCCTGGAATCCACCCCTAAACAGCATCACTTTCAATGGTGTTTAAACTAGGAAGCCCAGGTTCTCCTTTTAAATCCACATTAGAGGGACAATCATCTGGGTCCATCCTAGTGTTAAACAACATTGAGGATGCTGTTCTTTTGGGTGGATTTCATCCCACACCCCTGAAAACAGCATCACCCTTTTAAATGTTTAAACTGACCTTCAGATTCTCCCTTTAAATCCATGCCAAAGGGGGTGGGTTTAAAAGGAGAATCTGGGGAAATTTGGGGGGGGGCGCCTGCCTGCTGGAATGCAATTGTTAAGCTAGCAGCACCAAACTTTCAGGGTATCTTTAGGAGACTCTCCTGATGATACCACCCAGGTTTGGTGAAGTTTGGTTCAGGGGGTTCAAAGTTATGGACCCTCAAATGTGTAGTCCTCATCTTCTATTATCTCCCATTGGAAACTATGGGGGATGGGGCACCCCCTTTGGAAGTTCATAACTTTAGACCCCCTGAATAAAACCTCACCAAACTTGGGTAGTATCATCAGGAGAGTCTCCAAAAAAATCCCTGAAATGTTGGTGCTGCTAGTCTAAAAGCTGTGCCCCCTACAGTCCAAAAACTGAAAAAACACTAAAAATACAAAAAACCCAAAAATGGGCACGGAGCTTCGGACATGTAATGGGGGGTTGAACCCAGGAACCCCCCTTACCTACATCCTTGTCTTCATGTGTGTTCATAAGGAAACATTAAACATAATAACTATTGACAAGCCTTCACTAAATGTATGGCCTCCTGGCCAGAAATAGCACTGATACTTTTATGACCTTAGAGATGTTTTTATTGTATCTTACCACTGCAGATAGCTAACAGCAGAATCCCATTTGTGGGCGGGAGGCAGCGAAGCAGTGCTGCAGCCAGGGTCAGTGCAACTGAGCATCCTCCTAAGTTGTTACCTGCATCATAGCCAGTCCTATACTCTTTTCAACAAAAAGAACTATGTAGAATTGTAACTTCTTCCGTCATTTGTTAAACTGTCTTTGTTTTAGAATGGTCCACTTTGTTTTAGAATGGAATACTGGTCCAACTCCCAGGCATGTTTCATTTGGCATCAGTGCAATCCCTTGTGCCTGGACTATGCCCCCAACACAACTGCACTGGTGCCTCTCTGTGGTGCTCCCACACCTCTCCCTGGCCCAGTGTGTGTGCCTATGTGCCTGTATTAGTGCCATCTGTGCTGCCACAAGTGGGATGGCCACAGCGCTAAAGTCATGCTGCGTCCAAAGTGCTTTTGGCTCCACCTTGTGGGTTGAGCTGCCATGTTGTATGTTTTGTCAGCACAAGCATATTCCATCAGCATAAAATACTCTTCTGCTGAAAGAGTATACATTGTACCAATGGAATTCAGTATTCTTATCTGAACAGAATGGTGAGATACAATCCATTGTTCAATAAAGATTAAAATACTCCCATTGTTATAAAATGCAAATGCTTGGAACATCTCTAATTTTCCTGGACAAGATCAAGTTGTAGAATAATGGAGCTCTTATTGTTAACTGAAACTACAATAGTTAGTCTCTTATATAATAGTCCTGCTGTTGTGATAGGACCACTCAAAAATAAGTGGTTTGAGAACTGCAGTATGAAAAGAATAGACCATTCTGGATGTAAAGATTACAGTTGTTGTTACATAAGGAGAGAGATTTTCTAGGCAAGTAATAGACTTCGTAAGAAAGTCTCATAATGATTTTAGGCAGTTTTTAGGGTATGAATAAAATGTTCTTGATTTACTGTACAGTGTTTGATCTTCAAATTTCACTAAAAACCTATTAGCTATCTCAAGTACAAAGTCTTTTCAGATGTCTTGCCTTGTACAATTTGATTTGTTATTTACAATAGATGTGTGACATACTGAATTATTTCCAGAGTTCTGAAATTCATAGATATTGGTGGGAGCTAAGAATGGAAATTACACATTTAAATCAGACATTTGCCATCCCACCTCTGCCATTTTTCTAGAAAAATAATTTTCAATATCTTGTGATCCAGAACAATGTAGGATCTTGTATATTTGTTGTAATTATCCGTAGACTGATGGATGAGATTACTAAGCAAAAGCTATGTTTTCTGGTGTAGTTATCATGTTTCTTGTATCCTGTAGATTACATTTCAGACATAATTTCATAGTATAAATGAAGCCACTTGTGTGCAACAGCTCATGTGTGCCTTGTTTGTCTGCTTTATAGTGTTAGCTACTGAATACTACCCTGTGGTTTCTTGTTACTATTCATCAAGGGTTAATTTCTTGGGTTAATTTTAATCTGTAAATCCCTGAACATTTTCAGTCTTGAGAGTTTAAGGGACTGCTTCTGTCATGCTGTGTTGCCAAGGGGGGCTTGACAGGACCCTTGACTGCACAATTCACATTCCTTTTGTTCTGCCGGAGGCAAAGTCTATCTCAGAATAGCTTTTAAAGCCCTGCTCTACTCCTAGGATTTTTCCTGGTTGGAATGGGAATTGAATTTGTTAGCTACAACCTTTTTTTAAAAAAAAATCATTCATACTAACTACTACAAATAAAAATGACAATCCAGAGAATAACTTGATATGAATTATGAGTATCCACACACAATTGTGCTTTTTTCTGAAATGTATTTAATGTTGTTCTTAAATGTTGTTTTCTTCATTCTTTCAAATGGTAAATGTTAAAAGAAGTTGACTTACAAACAATATGCTTTGAAACCTGGAGGACCTTATACCAGAAACAGCCACCAAGATTAAAAAAAAAAGAATTCACACAAAATAACTTCTCAGTACATTTTTATCTTATACTTCTTCAGGAGGGCCTGCATATAATTTAAGAAATGTGGAGAGGCATTGTTTAGAGCTGCAGTCTGAGAATATAAGCACTGCAGGTGTACAGCTTAAATAGGACTTAATTAAGTTCCAGATGAATATAAATAGGAAACACAGATTGTGAGTGTTGATTCTTTATGCAGGTAAGGAAAGGGAAAATGCTGAGTCTTGTATCCTGAAATAAAGACAAGTTGCACCACATTTTACATTAATTTGTTTAGGTAACAAATAAAAGGAAAAGCTGGCCTGTGCAGTAGTAAAACAAAAATTAGTCAGTAAAATGAATATTTCTACAACTAGTGAAATATTATTTGACATTTGTAACCAATAATTTGTAGAGATTTTTAAAAAATAAATACAGGCAGGTGGCACTTTCAAGATTTGTTGCCTGCCTGTTTAAGCAAGCATATTCATGTCCCTATGAAAAGAAAGATGAAAAAAAGTAAAATGGTATAATTTAGAACCTGACTTTGGAAAATGTCACATCTCTATCACTCCATGTTTTAGGCTAGGGGTCTGCAACCTGCAGCTCCGTAGCCGCATGCGGCTCTTTTAGCCCTATACTTAAAGCCCTATACTGGCCTGGAGGTCGGAGGGTAGCATGGGTGTGTCCCTCCAGCCCTCCAGAGCAGTGCTGGAAGGAAAGGTGAGTGGAGGGGCTGAACCAAAGGAGGCTCCATGCATGAGGGCACCGCTTTTCATGTCCCCTCCACTCACCTCTCCTTCCAGCACTGCTCTGGAGGACTGGAGGGATATGCCCATGCTGCCCTCTAACCCCTGGAGGTCGGACGGTAGCATGGGTGTGTCCCTCCAGAACAGCTGCCATCCCCCTCTGCCCCACAGAGCAGGCAGCTGCCTGCTCTGTCAGGCAGAGGGGGTTTCCCTCATAGTGCCTGTGAAAATGTGATGGGTAAGAGTAAGAAGTATTTAGGAGTAAAAAGTCTTAAGGGGTACTTAGGCAGAGTCAGAAGCTTCACCAAGTATTTTATTGTGACCTGCTCATAAAGGAAGAATGATGTGTAACATGCAGTGCAAGAATGGTGGGGTGGGGTGAGGTAGGGAATGGATAGTACAACTGACATAAATGAGAAAAGATAACACATTTTCCAAAAAAAAAAAAAGAAGGATGGTAGTGTTCATGATATGGTAAAAGTGACACAGTGTCTCCAATGTAGTGAGTGAAAGGTTTCTACAGTGTCAAAGACCTACAGCCCTATCCAAACCCAAAGGCAGTGGGACATGGTACCAGTGTGGTGTCACCTTGCTGCCTGCAATAGGGCTTTCCAGCAGCATTCCAGATGCTATGATATGGAGGCAACAATGAACTAGGGAAGGATAACAATTATTTTCCCCTTCCAGTCTCCTGAAAGTAATATTGCTGTTTGAAAATTGTTACTATCCCATGCCTAAGCATGGTAACACATTTTTCGGCAACAGTGCAATCATTACATGCCATCATTACTAGAGAACAGCATGCTATTAGCTGCTGTTTATTTAGATGGCCTTGATGTGTAATACAGATCGTGCTTCAATCTGGTAGGCTTGAACTAGGATTTCATACTTCCTTCTTTGTCTTAAAAAGTATTTAGGCAGCTCACCCAACCTGCAGCAGACTTGACCTTCAAATTCTTTATTTGCTCCAAGGAAAGGTAGTTTAAGGCACATGTTGAACCCTTGAACCTAATTTGATAGGCTGGTAAACAACACACTAGAAAGGAAGAGTAAAGCCTTTAAGTGCTGCAAAACATCTTCCCTGGTAAACCAGCATTTTGGTGGGGCACTCTTAGAGAACATTTAACAGTCATGAAAAAAACTGCCCAACTTGTTTCTCTCTTATCTGTCCAAGCAACCTCGGATTTCCCCTGTTTTAGGTGTCTCCAGCTGCAGCTCATTGCTGTACTGAAGTTTTATGTTATCATGAAGGAAGGAGTGGAACTTTAGGGGTTCTACTTAAATAATGTTAATTGACTAATTCATGGTTTATGTAATTATCATGGGAGTGAGAGGGAACTGCATCGGGGACACTTGCATGCCCTGTGCCCCCGCCACGCCATGGAAGCCATGCCATGCCCTGGCCATGTTCCCACGCTGGCACAAGCCCAGAGCACACTGGCGTAATGCCCATTGGGCAAGGTGGGCAGCTGCCCAGGGCATCACCTTGTGGGGGGCATCAAAATGCTGGGTTCGTTTTTGGGTATTTTTAGTGGTTTTCCATTTTCGGCCTGCAGGGGGCATATCAGCATATCATCAGGAGACTGTCCATATGCTACCCCCCAAGTTTGGTGAGGTTTGGTTCAGGGAGTCCAAAGTTATGGACTCCCAAAGGGGGTGCCCCTATCCCCCATTGTTTCCAATGGGAGCTAATAGAAGATGGGGGCTACAGTTTTGAGGGTCCATAACTTTGCCCCCCCTGAACCAAACTGCACCAAACCTGGGGGGTATCATCAGGGCAATCTCCTGATGAGACCCTGAAAGTTTTGAGACTGTGTCTTCAGAAATGTGCTCCCCCAGCCTGCAATCCCCATTGACAGCAATGCAGAAAACTCAATGCAGAACAAAGATTCTTGGGCAAATTTCGGGA
This sequence comes from Sphaerodactylus townsendi, assembly GCF_021028975.2. Taxonomy (NCBI): domain Eukaryota; kingdom Metazoa; phylum Chordata; class Lepidosauria; order Squamata; family Sphaerodactylidae; genus Sphaerodactylus; species Sphaerodactylus townsendi. Next base: position 82,689,381 of record NC_059431.1, on the reverse strand, counting down.
TGTTCTTGCAGGGAGGGCATTCTTGAACATATCAACACCAAAATTTCAGGGCATCATCTGAAGACTGTCATGATGGCACCCCCAAGGTTTGGTGCAGTTTGGTTCAGGGGGGCCAAAGGTATGGACCCTCAAATGGGTAGCCCCCATCTCCTTAGCAAAGAATGTGGGATGGAGTACCCCCTTTGAGGGTCCATAACTTTGGCCCCCCTAAACCAAACTGCACCAAACTTGGGGGGGCATCAGGACAGTTCCCAGATGATACCCTGAAATTTTGGTGCCAATACATCCAAAAATGTGCCCCCTTCAGGAACATCCCAGAAATTTGCCCAAGAATCTTTGTTCTGCATTGAGTTTTCTGTATTACTGTCAATGGGGGTTGCAGGCTTGGGGGGGCACATTTCTGAATGCACAGTCTCAAAACTATCATACTATCATACAGAGAGAAGGATCAGGATTGTCCAACAAGTAGTGTAATCTAAATAAATTGGGGAGATCGGGTAAATGTAAAGGAGTAAGATTCACATACTTGGATCTGATTTCCTTGAATCTGGGACAGTGTAGTAATTGCTGGGCCAGAGATTCAATGGAGTCATCATTACATGGGCACAATCTTTTAGCTTTTTCTTGTTTATTAAATCTGCCATGAAACAAGGCAGAAGGCATAACATTAAACCTGGTGAGCATTATGGCTCTCCTTTGAGCAGGGTTTATTAAGCAATACAGGTAGTGTGCCAAGTGGCCCTGTTCAAATGGGAGAGAAAAATACAGGGGGGAGCATGTTTTCTTGGCTGTGGTGATTAGGGTAGAGAACTCTCTATCCAATAGTTGACCTTTTAATTTTCTATAAGCTTCTGAATAGGACAAAGGGAATAGGACAAATAGGACAAAGTGAATCCACTGACAGTCCAATAGAGGCCATTTTTTCTTCAATTATGGAAAACCAGGGGTTGGAATGGGTGTCAGAGAGCAGACGGTGGACCAGGGAATTACAGTCCGAGAGAAAATGAATTCACAGCCAGAATCTAAAAGCCCTCAGCCAAGCGGCTGATTCCAAGGAGTTTTGACCTAACTCCAGACAAAGGGCTGCACAGGGCACGCAATTTGGGGATTAGCTCCCATTGGAAACAGTGGGGGATGGGTCACCCCCTTTGGGAGTCCATAACTTCGGACTCCTTGAACCATAACTTTGGACTCCTTGAACCAAACCTCACCAAACTTGGGGGGTAGCATAAGGACAGTCTCCTGATGATACGCTGAAATTTTAGTGCTGATATGTCTAAAAATGCACCCCCTGCACGCACCAATGTCCTGGTGCAAAAAAATTTGGTTGTGGTGGAGTGGCCGCCCATGGGGGGGCCTCCAACTCAAGTTTTGCCCAGGGCTACAGTTTGCCTTGTTACGCCCCTGCCAGAGCATCACTCCCCCACCCCATTGGCACTACATCACTGGTAATTATGTATTGCTGTGAATATGTAAACCATGAGACCAGATTTGTGCTGAACCCACACTCTTCCTCAAGAAGAGGACTAGACCAGGAGTCCCCAGGCTTTTTTAACCCTGTGTGCACCTTAGAAAACCTGACAAAGTTGTGGATACAACCACACAGTAGGTACTGCAGGAGGTGGAGCCAACCATGGAATGTCAGGGAGTGAAGTATCGTCTAACTCTAAAAGTTAGTTTTAACATTTCAGGAAAAACTCTGTTTAACCAGATGTCCTTTAAAGTGAACATATTGTTTTCTTGTGCACACACACCCCTTTCCTTCAGTCACATATTGAATATCTTTGATCTTGGGTGGCACTGCTTCAAGAGTATTTTTTTTAAACCTGCACAGCCAATCAGATTTCCAATGGCTAGTCAAAAGCTTGGCTGGACAAATTCCTTTCTAACTCCACCCACTTTCTAAAAACTTTTGGTGGGTTGCCAGAAAAGGTGTTAGTAGGCACTGTGGTTTCCAAAAGACTCTTTTTTTGTGTTTGGGGGAGGGAGGGTGAGGTTATCATGTTGTTATATGTATACCTAGTCTTGGCAAGAAATAGGCCAGGTTAGTGTTACATTAGAAATAAGCACCAATAAAGAACATCTGTCTGAGAATAAGCAGAAGGCTGTTTGCTATCTGAACATTTTGCTATATCCCTGAAATAGGGTTCTGATGATGTCATGATCTGTTCCTTTTATTTGTAGGTAGGAATGACCACCAAATAAATATAAAATAGGCATGATTCTTATAGAACACCACTCAATTTCTAAAATTCAAGTAGCCTAACAGTTGGAATGCTAAAAACAACTTCGCAAGGCTTTATAACACAAGCAGTAGATGTTGAGCTTTTGCATATATAAATAAACAGTGTTCAACAATTGCATTCAAAGAAGAACTTTTTGGACATTAACATCTTGTATATTTTTATTACAGTTTTAAGTATCACAGAAAAAAATTCTTTCTTCAGACCGAGTGTGTATTAGTGAAAGGAAGAATCAGAGAGATGGACACAGCTTGTCTCCGAGTGCCTATGCTTATTCAACAAAGTGGCTACTGATTTTTATTTGATCATTTATCTGTATGATATATGATCAAATGCGTATCCTTTGGCAGAAAGATACGAACATGAGAACATCTGTGTTTAATTGGACCAATGAAGTTTTTATTTTGCTGAAAGATGTATCTGGAATATCATGATTACGCACTTTTCTGATATGAAATATATCTGCAAAATATGTCCATGGATATCTAAAAATTAAATTACCCATTTTTATGAATATTTGATCTGCTCGTTACCTGCAAAATGTTTCACATTGTATGCCCATAATTTGAGTTTATTAAAGTGCTTGAGGCAAGGTTTTGTGTGTGACAGGTAGAGCTGAGGTTCTGAAAAGCAGAGGAATTGAACAGTATATTAAATTTAACTTAGGCAGATAGTATGTGGATGTAGACTAGTATAGCATATTATTAGAACATTAGTATTTTAATTAATGTTTCCAGAAATGTATAATTTTTGATATTTTATTTCTCAGTGCACAGATGCTGTGTCGATGGACTCAAAATGACTATATGTTTTAGACACAGTGATTTTTTTTTTGCCATCAAGGCACAGCTGACTTGTGGCATTTTAAAGGCAAGAGATGTTGAAAAGTGGTTTTCCATGCTTCCCGCAGCATCATGACCCTGGTATTCTTTGAATGTTGCCCAACCAGATGCAAGTCAGGGTCAAGGTTGAGAGTGTGTGACTGACCCAAGGTCACAGCATGCTTTCCTTACTATCTTAGATAAGCGGCTTAAATAGGAAGGGGTTTATGTGTATAAGCTTTAACATCCATATTGGGGAAAAAAACCTAATCATTTCCCAACATTTAACCATTAGAGAAAAACGTAGATCAATACTTTTGCTAAAATAATCTGTAAAATTACTGGTAAACTTTATGTAAAATGCCTAAATCTTGACTGTGTGGGACCAATTAATAATGTAAAAGACATGAACCACAGTCTATTTATGCATGCACTACTTAACCTGTGGTTGTTTGCTTCACAGTAGGTTTTACACAGGGATTCTCCTCCTGTAAAGTGTACCTACCTGAGCTACTTTCCATTTTGTCCACCCATTACTTTCTTGTTCTTTCTGTGCAGCCTTCATTACCTGCTGCCTTTTGGAGGGGGGAGGGGGGTGTAGTCTTTGATCTAGTGTTACTTTGCTAGACCATGCCAATTTTGTGTCAGTTTCAAGGGTCTATTGCTCCAGCGATAGACGTTCAGGTTATTTTTTAAAAAAAGAAAGTCTTTCCAATTATTCTGAAATGGTGGTCCAAAGAGTGAAAGAAACTGTGATGAATGGGGGAAGGTGGGGAGGAGCAAGAAAACACCACGGCATCTTAACACACAGTAATCTCCTTCACATTCCCTGCAAATGGAGAGAAAAAAGTCACACTTTTGGAAACTCAGGATTTTTCTGATCTGAGAGTGCAGTGAGTTCCAAAGAGAGGGAAATCCGTGCATAACCAAGAATCAAGCCTGAAGGGAATGTGCACTCAATGTGAAGGACAACACAAGTACATAAATGGCCACAGATTTGCTGGCTGATTTCTAAAAACAATTCTTTATATGTGTATCATGTCTCTGTTCTCCATTACTGGAGAACATAATAGCAAGTGTGTGTAGCAGCACAGATGCCTCCATATTAATGTCACTGAGCAGTTAAATGATATAGGGGCCCAGACTTGCTCTAGTCATCTTGGCTCGCACATCTTGTTCTGTAGCTCCATGGATACAGTGGAGCACAGGCTCTGCGAGGTATCAGCTGGATCATTAGGTGATCAGTATACTAGCCAGATAGCCAAACTTTGCTGGGTGTCCCACACCAGACCAACACAATCAATGCCTGGGATCTCTCTGCCTCGAATTGAGCACAGATATCCGAAGTGATGAAAGCTTCTAATTGGTCTGCTGCTTCATTGGTTATGCCTTTCTTCTTAACAATGGCCAATTGTTCGTTCATATGATTGACTGGAATGTATCTGCATGCCACAATTCAAAAACTCTTATTGTAGATAAATTATGAAATGTCTTGGAACCTCCTGGCATATAACCTGAAACCTTCTTATAACAGTATGAAATGACTTGTCTATTCTAGAACTTCTTGCAGCGTAGTTCAGTTAACTGAGCATGTTCTGTCTTCACATCAGTAGAGAGCTTTTAACTCAGAAGCAGCCACATAAGATACAATTTTGCTTTTGAACTGTTTTATTTATTATCCTGTTTTACCTAACTTAAATGGGCATCACATCACTATACTGGCAAGGAAGTGCCTGTGGTGAGATTATTGGTATCAAGGAAAAAGCTTGCCCTCTCCTACCCTATAGCACAGGGATTTATTCGTTTGGAATATTTCTGTGTTGTTTGAGTCCTGTTCAAGGTGCTTACAATTAAAAGTCATAGTTTGTGTGTGTGTGTGTGTGTGTGTGTGTGTGTGTGTGTGTGTGTGTCTCTGTGTGTGTGTGTGAAATAACCTGGATAAAAATTATGAGGTTCTTACTTTCAGCATGTGGGGTTGTGGGGGTGGGGCGGTTAAAATTCCCAAACAAAGAATTTTCACAAAAACAAGGAAGTGGCTAATTAGTTTCTAAGCTAGCTAATGTACAAAGCCTTAATTATAGTTCTGTTGTTAAGTACTTCCAAAGATCAGTTCAAAATAATTGAAACCATGTCGGCCCTAAGAACAAAATCAAGTTTAGACTTAAATGTAACTCAGTGAAAATTTGGATTCAAACATGTTTTCTTATCTATAGCAAAAATTTTACACAGACGTAAATATATATATATGCACCATGCAGAATTGCCCTGAAGTGAAAGAAAATGTGCAAGCATGAACACATCGTGAGCCTTTATTACTGAGTTGTTAATTTTTTTAAAAAAATAAATTTCTTCACATACAAATGAGTGATTCTGTTAGCTTTACAGGTATATCTGCTCTACTTTTATCATTATTACATCTAAGATATTATTAATAGTAAAAGATATAGTAATCAGATAAATAATTTTATTGGAAGCTGTTGTTTTACAATTTCATTGCTTCAAGTGATCAAACTCATGTGATATGAATACTAGATAAGAAGGTGTAAAATACCAAACATGTAATATTACTTACAGTATGTGCTAGAACCATGAATGCTGCTGTTTTTATAAATCATTCATATTGATAAATCTATATGTGTATATTTCTTATACAACAGCACAGACTAGTGGTTGTCTAACTATAACAAGCTTATGCTTTCAACTTTTGGAAACAATGAAGAAAATCCAGGGAGACTTCAGTTAGAAAGCATATTTCCATTTTAAACTGGAAGGAAATTGAAAATAATTATTTCTGCAACAATTTACTTACACAGAATGTATTTGTTCAAAACCATGTCATGTACTGTGTTTTTTTCCAAATTAAATTACCTAGTTATACATGGTGGAACTTTGCATGCTATTGTTATTTGTTCTTCAAAAACAGGTTTATTTCACATTATTGTATAAAAAAACTACTTACTATCATTTACCATTTACCATTATAATTTTGAATGAATTTAGCCAACAATTTCGATGCCTAAAATTGTTAAACAATAGAAATAGCTAAATAGCATTGTTATTGGTAGCTTATAATGGAGAGGGAAATTATTCAGTAATTGTTCACCTCATCATGATTGAAGAGTAAAAAAGCTAAAAGGTGAATTCACTAATTCTCAACAAAATAATATTCAGACAAATGGCAAGAGAGCAAGACACATGAAGAAAATAAAGGTATGATCTTGTGTCAGCATATGAAATTTTCAGAATTTGAGGGGAAGTCCTAGAACATATCTAATACTATTTTTAAATCTCTATCAAGAACTTAACATTTTTACCTATTATTGTAACTCTGTAATTGAAGAGGGTTTTAACACCAGATTTTGGAATTTTCTCTAATACTTTTACATTATCCCAGTTCCCTAATTACATTCCTGATTTGTACAGCTTCTGTTTGGGCCCATATTCTGTTCATGCTCACATTCTGTTTGTGCCCATAGTAGTTTCTGTCCTTTCATGCCCATAATTAGCCAACCCAGACAAATTACAGGAGGGTGGGAAGGACTCTTAAAAACTGTGATTGTCTCTTAAAAACTATGACAGGAAGGGTATGAGAGAAGCATTGACTTGGAGGAAGACAAACCTGACATAGTTCTTTCTCCTTTGGGTGCACTGAGCCAATGCAAGGAATGGACTTTTCATTTTGGTACTGCATTCATTGCTAGGCACCCAAAAGGTTGGCTGATGTGAGTAGAGATGCCTCTGTCTTCCAAACAGGGTCCCTTTGGTCCACCATAGGTCTATCTGGCAATAGTGGGGATGTGTTTCCATACACTCAGTGGTGAGTATATTTAGCAGGTTTGCACCACTTTGGTAGTACCAGTTGTTAAAATGGTGCTTGTAAACAACCAGTTGTTAAATTATTTGAATCCCACCACCAGAACCAGTTGAAAAATTATTTGAATCCCACCACTGCATACACCCTACCTCCAAAGCTGCTATTTCCTCCATCTGAATCGATCTGTGTTGTCTGGAGATCAATTGTAATTTTGAGAAAATTCTAAGCTCCACCTGAAAGATGGCACTTTTAGGCCACAGCCTCCATAATACTTTTTTTTCCTTTCCAGTTTCTTTCTTTAACATACATCCATGATCTATTATTTTCTCAGGTGCCTGTTTGTTTGGTTTTTTTTGTAAAATTATACCCCATTTTCCCATTAAATTTATGTACAAGGTGACATTAAAAATGTTTTCTAAAAAAAGGTACAAAAAATATAATTCACAAGCAAATTTAAAAACATTACCCTAAAATATAGTGGTTTTCACTGTTCTCTAACAGGGTAGATGCCAGGAAAATATGTTTGGAGAGATCATTTTAGTCAGAGAATCACAACTGAGAGGACCCCAGTATGTGATAGACACTATAATCAAAAAATGGGCTGGAACGAAATCTCTTTTAAATCAGTACCTAATTTGCTCCATGATTTTTCATTTGACTGTCCAACCATCCTACAGTTTCTCTCTTTATGGTTGAAATTAGGGTCAGGTTACACATTCTGGAAGGTAGTCAGCTAATTTCTTTATGCAAGTAATTCAAGTTATCAATGGATTAATTCATTGACCATTCATTGATCATTGCCATTTTAAAATACTGGATGTTTTTCAGCTCATGCTGTAAGTTACCTGGAACAGTAGTTTAAAAGTAAGCAGACTATGAATAAAGCTCTCCCACCTTGGACTGGCATGTCACTGCAACTGGTGGAAGATGGGGAGAGTTGGGAATTTGTCAAGGGAGAGTGCAATAATTATCTCCACATGATATAAGTGAGGTGCTGTTTCAAGTTTAATTTTTGAATTGAACCTATAGAGATAAAAGATTTGATAGCATCCTTTCTTCCTACCCCCTTCTTGCCTCAATTACCTGTTTCATCTGTTATTTTCTAAAGGGCTGAAATATTTAGTGCCATAAACACTATGCAACATTGATTATTTTCTGGTCGATTACTGTTTTCTGATACAAGTTAATAAGCACATATTGGGCTGACTAAAAAAGAGATAGAGAAAAGAAGTATAGAAATCAGAATATGTTTTTAACTTATTGAATCCTTTCTTCCAAACAACTTTAATTTGTTACAGAATTCTCACATTCAACACCAGCATCAAGACTGTGGCCTGAGGATCTCTTTCTTAATTACTTCTGTTACCATCATTGGAGATCTTTCCAAATATTTTCCCCAAAGAATTCATAAGCACAGAGATGTGCATAAACATGAACTTAATTAAAGGGACCAGGCAAAATAGCTTTTAACTTTCCTGATGACAATCAACCTTTTATCTCCTCGGATTGCTTTCAAACATCCTGTCAAAATGCTGGGTATCAGCATTTATTTATTTATTGTTCCTCCAGAGTATCAGGATTAATGATGTTTGACACCACCAATTAAACACTACATGTGAGATTTTTACATGAGGATATCCGGGAGACGCCCCTCAGCCCCTCTTTAGAATCAAAATAATTTGTCTTTAGATTCTCCTGTTTTGGAGAATCTAAGTGGTGGAGGAGAAACACAAAGGTGATTTATTTGTATGTGAGTGGCTTATTTGATGCCTGCTAAAAGCAGTGAGACAATTTACTCATTTATTTATTTCCTTTCTGTTTTTTTTTTAATCACCAAATGACCTATAACAATGAAATTACTGCCCTGAGGTCTTAAAAACCAGCAAAAATAAACTAGCATGAATAAATAAGCACACACTCATAGTCTAGGAATGCCAACCTGTAGAAGGAGCTATGTCCTCTAAGCTCCAGAAGCTGCTTTGGACAGCGGACTGTATGGCATGACATCCCTGCTGAGCTTCCTCCACTTTAGGCCTGAGCACCAATAAAAATTATCAGTAAATTTTAGGCTTTGGCATTTTTAACTCAGAAATTTTCAGTAAAAATGAATGGAGACAATATCCATCAGCTTTATTTGGCTATTACTGAAAATATTCTGGTTAAAAAGCCCAAACCTGTAATTCTTCAGTTCTGCCCTCCCCCGCACTGTTTCCTCACCCTTTGGAGACTTAGGAAATGGTGGGGGTAGAATTGCTCCCACCCCTGGCTCCCAAGCCCATGTAGGCTTGGGAAATAGTATGGAAGAGGATTTAAAAGGCTGAAAAAGTAAAATGTTATTTGGTTTTTTAAGCCCCAGGTACATTTAGCTTTTTGAATACACCTGGGTTTTTTTAATCAGTAACCCCCCCCCCCCCCGGCCAATTAAGCAAAAACCAAAAAAATTGCCTTTTTCATTTTCCTCCGTAATTTGGGTTTACTGAATCAACAAGCCTACTCCATTCTCCCGATTCTGCCCTATCCAGCTTGTACTCCCAAATTTCCAAAAAAAATCCCAAGTTGGATTTGGCAGCCCTTCCACAGTATCTACCTCTCTCATACATATTCCACATTCAGTTGAACCTGAAGAGTTACAATATAGCTGTTTCCTGAGTTATGACTTTCATTAATGAGGGACACTGTGTATACAGCAACCATGCCAATTGCTACAAGCTGACAGTTTCTGTTAAATGTATAGATGCAGTTGATGTTTCTAAGCAATTATCTGAGATACATTTAGTTTATCTCTTGGCCCAGTAAAAGGACTGGGCAATGAGAAGGAATGGATAGTAATTCACAGAATATTGTTGTCACTGTTGAGAAAGAGGCAAATGGGAAACAATTGACTGTCAGTAAAATAGGTCATTATGGTGAAAGGAGCTGGATCCCTTTAGAAATGTCTCTTTCCTCAGAATAAGCAGGGCAAATTGAATTCTGTCAAGAGATTTATAAATAGATATCGCCTTGAGTTCTATTAGGGCAAGGTTTTCTTCACGGTAAACTTCTGTACTTTGCAGGGAATGAATATCTTTTATGCAAAGCAGGAAGTGGCAAGGAGAGATCTTACACTGTAGCTGTGCAGCTCTTTGAAAAAATCATAACATTTTTAGGACTTATGAAAAGGAAAAGATCACACGGTGAGTGTGATGAAACTCCATATTATGTTATAGCCATGAATTCAGCATATGAGCTCAGAGGGGGATTTTTTTAAAAAAAATGTGATGTGCCAATATTCTTTGTGTGAGGGAAAGTAGGTCATATGAATTTCATGTTTCTTTGTTGAATTCCTTTAAATATCACCTCATAGCCATGAAGTCTAAATGGCATAAAAATATGTAAAAGCAGTCTCATAACCAATAAAAACAGCAATGAAGAATAATGAATAAACAGTAATTAAAACTGTGACATCAGATTGGCAACATGAAAAACAACAAAACATAAATCAGCAAAACATTTAGTTATGCAGAGATAAAACTGAAATAATTAAATCTGCCATACATACAATAAACAGCTCAGAAATATCAGTATGTATCAGCTATCTACCAGGTACCTAAAGCTGAACCATACAAGCTCCAAAGAATGCTGTCATGGGGTGGTGGCAGGTGTGGAGAAGCTTCGTTTTTCATGATGTATTTGGGACAAATTCACAGGATCCCTAATGATCATCTTGGTATTTGGGTAATTCATATGGGAGAAGTTTGGGTCACTTTGAGGAGATATGGATAGCTGCAATGATATTGGGTTCATATGTTAACAGCTGACAAAAGTTAGCAGGCTAAACTTAGGGCTGATTGGCAGCTGTTCAGTGACTGTTTTCAGAGAGGTCAAGGTGCCCAATGCCCTTAAAAGGCAGAAGGTGCCTTTACTCTCTACATTTTGCAAGGCTGTAAAACAGCTGTTTTCCAGAGAGCATTTGGCAGAGCATGAATGGATTAAATTCTGTGCCCTTTTTAATCTGTAGTTCTATGTATTATTAATCTGAGCATTTTAAAAAATCTTGTATATTAGATTTTTATTTTTGTGTCTTTGCAACCTTGTGTTTCATTAATTCAATAAAATTGATGTTTCAATGAAACATCACTTTGGCTCTATCCTATATGGTAAGCCTTGTTCTCACTGAACTGAGGAATCTATTCTGGTGCTGTTGTGTTTCTAACTGTACATGTAATTATCAATATAAAAATGTCCTTCCATCAAAGTCCAGTCCTTCTTTTATTCAGAAACTGGTGAGTGAGAGGATATACCACATTTGTTGTCTGTTGTATTGCCCTACTGGGCTGTTTTGCACTTGCTGGAATACTTGACAATGTATGTGCTAAGTGCTGCCAAGATGCTTCTGATTCATAACAACTCAATGAATCAGTGTCCTCCAAATCATCCTTCCATTACAGCCTTGCTCACATCTTGAAAACCGAGGATCATGGCTTCCCTAGTAGAATCAACACATCTAACATTGTGTCTTCCTGTTTTCCTGCTGCCTTCAACCTTTCCTACTGTTATTGTCTTTTCCAGTGACTTTTGTCTTCTCATTATGTGACCAAAGTACAACCACCTCAGTTTTGACCTTTTCATTTCTAGGGACATTTCAGGCCTGATTTAATCTAGAACCCACTTTTGGGGGTTTTTTTTGGTGATTCACACTATCCATATCACTGTCTTCCAACACTGCATTTCAAAGGAATCTACTTTCTTCCTGTTACAGATAAGGTTTATTATTGCAGTCAATTGACCCATAAATTATACATACAGCAAAAAATAGTATCCAGTCAACAATAACAAACAGGTCCTTAGATGGAAGGAACAAAAGGGGTACATAGACTTAGGAGCAAAATGTTATAACAGGGGAACAGCGACTTGAGATCTCTGGTTTGTAATTCTGAAAACTTTTGCCAGAAATTATGCAACCTCTGATGTGATCCTACATTTTTTGTCTTCTGACAAAAGAGTATGTGGGATTGTTCTGTACTGCTTCTAAATTTCAACATTAGAGTAAAAATCATCTGTTGATGCTCACAATTATAAAACTTGCAAAAAAAGAAGAATTTTGGTAACTTTTACATTTTTTTGATTGCATAGTCAGAGAGGATGAAGAACACCTGTGAGCCACCACGAAGGTTTCCAGATGGAAATATGTTTAGCCAGCTTTTGTGAACAGCCATCAATAGTGAAAAACCATTAGTGTTTACAAATAATTGGCATGGAACAAACAGTATAGCTATAGGACCAGAGATCAGCTGTAGCAATCTCTGCGCTAGAGATTTAAGTGCGATATTGTACTACAAAAGAAGGGAGAAAGACCTATTGAGGCATCTTTTCTTGCTGCCAGATTTATCCAGCTACTGTAATAATTAACCTGAGCTAAGTAGCTTAGTAAACCTTTGCCCTGTGAGAAAATCTTTGTTTTGAGCCAAAGGCTTAATGCTGCAGACCATGTTCTGTAAGTCAAAGGACGCTCACCCATTTCTAATAGAACTACATTTGAAACATAGTTGGTACTTTGAGGATTACTCTTATAAATCTAGCTTGAAGTCTATCCAGCTTCTGAGAGGCTCCACAAAGCCAAACTTCCACAGCATATAACAGTTGCATCCCCACTTTTGTATTAAAGATTTTTACAGTGGGAGGAGGATAATGTGCAAAGTAAAAACATAGGATGGATAATAGACTGATGTTGGCTTTCTTCAAGGCTAATTGTCTGTGGGTAGTTCAGGAACCAGAAGGGTGAAAATTTAAGCCCAGGTCATATTTAACTGTGGTGGTAACACATGCTTTTAAGGATGAAGAAATTAAGATGGCAGGACCACCATTTGGGCAGTCCTTATTTATGGGACAAACAGCATTCAATGAGTAAGTAATGAAACCAGACAAGTCAATGTTCTCAAGGGCTCAGGTTTCCTGAAATAATATATCAAACTTTTTTAATGTAATGCAAGAAGGAACTATCTGCTCTTTTGTTAGGCCAAACAGCAATGTTCCATGAAAAAAAATAATGTAACATATGCCAAGGTGAGCTGGTGTCATTTCACCGAGCTAATCACTCCCAATGAACCATCTGAGTCTTGGTAGATGAACACGTTGTTATCAGTGTGCAACTAATAACAATTTGAGATGGATTCTTCCACTTCCACAGCCAGATTATGTTTCATCACAATGTCAGCATCAGGATTCACCTTGCTTGGAGATAGTAGTAAGTTGAAGGAGATATTTTGAACAGGCAGGGATAGTCCAAAAAAGTTGTAAATAATAGAATTTACCACATCTGCAGGGTTCTGTAGATACTTATTTGAATTAATTGGCTTGTTTTGGGATAAGCTTTGTTCTTTATTTGTGACACAGGTTGCAGTTTGAGTATTATACCTGGGAGAAGGAGCATTTTCTTCCATGTTAAAATCCCTAAAAATCTGGATGGGAAATATTCTGTAGGTTTGCAAATACCAAATTTCCTTCATTTGAAGTTTTGTCATAGGCCGTTTCCGCACGGCCCGTAAATGGCGCCCTGGGGACGGGAAATACGCCGCCCCCAGGGAGCCATTCGTACAGGCGGCGCTGCTGCAACACAGCAGCGCTGACCTGACTCCGCTCCCTCTCCCCCAGGGCGGCGTCAAGCTGCCCTGAAAAACAACCCTTTAAAGGGTTGTTTTTCCCTCAACAGCGTGTTCCCGGTGGCGCGGTGTGAACAGCACCGCCGGGAACACGCTGTTTCCCTTCTCACCTTGTCCCCATCGTCGGCCTACTGGCCGTCGAAATACGCTTGTCCTCCTCCTTCTGGAGGGTTGGAGGGCAGCGTGAAGGCGAAAACTTCGACGGCTATGGCCGACGATGGGGACAAGGTGAAATCTCGGGCGGAAGGGGGAAGAGGAGGCTCCATGCGGAGCCGCCTGCCACCTGGAGAGGCCGTCCGCATGCTTGCATGCGAACGGCCTCCGCCTCCAGGCCGGCAGAATACTTGCCGGCGTGGAGGCGCCTCAATGGCCGTGCAGAAACGGCCATAGAGTCTTGGGGGAAATTCAGTAAAATCTTGGTATGTTGAATTGAAACTGTGAGAACCACAATTGAGGGGACTTAAAAAAAATCTTTATAAAAATCTGTTGCAGATTGTAATTGGCTTTTGGGATGGAATTTCAGCAAGGCAACCATCTGTTATATGGAAATAAATTGAGGACTATTTGTGATGGTAACAAGAGTAAGCTCAAATTCTTTTGACTAGAGGCAGTGTCTGCCTCCTTAGGAGAGTTTGTTTCCACTACTCAAGAGTGGACCCTTTCATTTACTTTTTTGTAAGGACTGGTCGGCTTATTAGTTTCTTTAAGACTTGCCGATGGAGTAGTGACTTTTGCCAGAAGTTTGTTTATTTGGCTGGCCACTTGGTCCATTCTTTCTTCAATATGCTAAAGTGTCCTTGCTGTTAGCAGGCATGACTGTGCAAACTTTACAAGGAGCCTTGTGAGGAAATTATCAGAGGGAGTTGAAACATTCTTCCTATTAGCTTTCTTCAGTAGCCAGCTTTCACACCCATACATAGTAATAAGGAATTATTATTATGATTTTCACATTGTTAGGGAGGGAAAAAGAGATGTGTATACAAATACACTGTTTTGTCTTTTTAATGTCTCTGAACCTTACTTCCCTGGCTTTTGCAAGGGACCATGGACAAATGTAATTGGTAGAAATGGGATATAAATGTTTAAATACCTAATGATTCCTCTGCGTAGAAAACCGGATGTCAGAATAAAGGATTCACTCACAACATGCTAAAACATTTTTAATGTGTAGGATTTTTAAAAATTCATTATTGATTTGAATAGAGAAGGATGGTTCCCAATAATGTCAAGCTCTCAGTAATAGGAAGTATTTATACGGACTTTTGATAAATGTACACAGACTAAGTTTATAATATCTGTTAATAATAGTAGTGCATTGTGATGAACATGAGATAATGCCCCTTGTTCTCAAGTACAATTCATTTATATTTAAAAGCAGAATAAGGAACCTTGAATGATCCACCAGATGGCACTAAGCCTCCATCTACCCCAACAGGAATAGTAACAGTTTGAATTCATCTTCATGGAAGATTTCTGTTAGAGAAACAGTATAAGCTCAGGGCTAAAAGCTGACAGAAAACAAGAAAATGCTTTAATCGTCAAGGTTTTGTTTGTTTGTTTTTTACAAGACAGAAATAATCCCTATAGGGGAAAAGTATATACAATTCCTTCTGAAGTGCACTGTGAGGGTTTGTTTTACTATGGTTGGAATGTCGATGACAGACATATTGATGTAAGATTATGAAAGGATGGGGCGGTATAAAAGTTTAATAAATAAATAAATAAATAAATAAAAATCAGGAAACCTAGAAAACCATATTTTAACCCACTTGATGGTTTTTACAATTTAAGGTTATGTGACCATGTGGAGTTTTATGTTTGAATAAGATTAATGTTTCATGCAACATGAGAAACAGTCCTTTTAATTAAACAACGGAATTTAAAATTAAAAACATGGAAAAAATGTCAAATATTTGGTTCATATTATCCCTGTTTTGGAAAATATGGATTTACAATCAAACCACAGTGCTCAACTTCCAGTGTTTCTGAATTCCTGTAACAGCAATGCCACATTAACTGACATTATATCAGACATGTTGAGGCAATAGGGACATCTGGGACAGCTTGTCCCGGGCACCGTCATTGCTGTCACATGCCGGGGCCAGGGGCATTTCGGGAGTGGGGCATGTCAGGGGTGTTTGGGGGCATTTGGGGGGTGGGATGGGAGGGGGTGCATGGGCAGCTCATTCCCCAGGTGCAGTTTCCCCTCCCTTCATCACTGCATTATATAAATAAGAATGTTTTGTAATGAATCTCATATGCTAATGTAGAAAAACTGCAAGAATCATGGGTCATAGGTCTATGGTTGTCAACATCTAGGTGGGGCTTGGAGATCTCCCAGAATTAGAGCTGATCTGCAGGGCAAAGAGATCAGTTTGCCTGGTGCAAATGGCTGTTTTTGAGGATTGGCACTGTGGTATTATGCTTCTCTCAGATCCTTCCAAAAACCCTGTCCTCACCAAGCACCATTCCCACATCTCCAGCAATTTCCCAACATATCTAGGACTGATATTTTTTAGGAAGATGATGTCAGTTGTGGGCTCTTCTTTTATTATTACTTAGACCATTTGACTATTATAATCAGAATTATTTATCCCAAAAAAGTCATGAAGAAGATCCTTTCATGAAGCTATAGGTGAAATACCTCAGCATTATCCACACCTTGATTCTTTAACATCAACAGATAACTGCTAGAACAATTATATTCAGCATGTTTCTAAAAAGATTGCAAAGTATAAAAGACAGAGAGGTGTGTATGACTAAATAGTTAGTGTGTTCCCAAAATCGGTTTGCTCCTATGCAAAGTGTGAAAAGTTGAGACTTAAGCTGATAGTTTAAACTAGGGTTATATACTTGTCGGTTATGTAACAACTTACGTAACCTTTACTTCTTTTCAGTGTGGGCTGCTCTAAGCATAGACTTCTTGACCTACCAGGGATCAGGCATTCATATCCAGGTTCAAACCTCAGCATTCTATCATGTTTGGCAAAGGCTACATACAAAAATGTTTGTGAGAGGGGATCTCATCACCATCTACCCATGCTGGTCAGTGTTCGGCTTCAAATGTTGATATCCAACCCAAGGAAATACTCCCACAAACTTCCCTGGCACAGATTGACAGGAATATGATTAATTTTTAGTGAGTCCCTAACAATGATATGTAATGGTTATGTATTAAATCTATAGCAGGAAAAGCTGCCCTAGCATATTACACAGGGCCTTAGCTGACCTGCAAGATTCAGAATGGTGGAACACAATCATGGGTAAACTCACCTTATTAGGTTTTTCTCTGGAGGAATTAGTGATGAAGGACGCCCAAGAAATATACAGTCTAATTAAAACTAGACTACTTGATCATGCAACTGGAGCAGCAAAGCATTTACCAGAATGGCCTCCTGTCAGCTGCGACGAGGTGGTCACCCTTATATCTAACCTAAAACAAGGGAAAGCGCCAGGCCCTGATGGCCTGCCACCTGAACTCTTTAGAAGATTCCCGGAGTTCTGGGCCCCTATTTTGGCTACCCTGTTTACTAAAATTAATAACAGTGGCTGTATCCCTAAGTATTGGACCGAAGCTATCATTGTACCTCTATATAAAAAAGGCGATCCATCAAATCCATCTAACTATCGCCCGATAAGCTTGCTTTCAGTGGCTAGTAAGCTTTACGCAAGGTACCTTATGATACGTCTCACTGCCTGGTCCTCTTCAGTGCTAGGCCCTGAACAGATAGGATATGCCACAGGTAAATCCACCCTTGACCATTAATCTGGTTTTAAATCATTTGGCAGAGAAATATTGCCATCCCAAGGTGGGGAAACTCCTTCTGCGGCTTTCCTAGATTTGAAATGCGTATTTAGTTCTATCCCCAGGAATCAGCTGTGGAAAAAAAATTGACAGTGTTGGGGAACGGGCAAAGAGATTACTGTTTCTCATTAGCCAGTTGTATTCCTCAACTACCTGTCAGGATTAAGTTATTGATCGTGCTGTACGCTTAACTTCACCTATGGGTTTCTAACAAGGGAGTTAAACAGGGTTGTATTCTTGCTCCTCTCCTGTTCAATCTTTATTTAAACGACCTTGCTCCTCATTTATCTCAGACTGAAAGTCACGCACCCATTTTGGGACAAAGACCCACATGTGCACTTCTCTATGCAGACGACACTGTGTTACTGTCTCGGTCCAAGGTGGGCCTGCAAAGATTACTTCAAGCGCTGCGGCGTGCTGCGCAAACAGTATGTCGATTAATTATAACAAATCCAAAGTGCTGATCTTTTAAATTCAAAAAACCTCATGCGTGGAAAATAAGCGGTACATTGATTGAACAGATCCATTCATACACAGATATTTTAGGAATCACCTTCCACCATTCTTTTAACTGGACCTCTCATATCCACCCGACTCTCAATACAAGTACAACCAAAGTGTTGGCAACATCCAGATTTTTTCACACCAGAGTCGGTCAATTTTTTCCTGCCGCCAATGGAAGTTTTTTCAGCTAAAACTACTGCCTGAATTACTTTACCGGGCTCCAATCTGGGGAGCAAAAACCGCTTGTGAAAGTAGAGAGTGTTCAATCTTTGTTTTCGCGTTGTTTTGTGGGTCTTCCAAACTCAATCACGTATCAAGTTCTTTTGTTTAGAAAGCGAAGCCAAGGCGATTTTTTCCCGGGTTTTGGCTTTCTTTGTTTAAATACTGGCTTCGCCTTCATTTTAAAAGCCCTCCCGAGACGGTCTGACATATCTTCTGTTAAGCGACCACTTCCACTCCACCTGGCACACCAAAATTACCAATCAAATAAACAACATAGGTGTATCTTTTGACCAACTCCTACTGATGGGCCCGAAAGACAGGCTTTTGAGGTTTTGAAATAACGTACTCTTGACATTGAAGGGCGGCTTCTCACAGCCAGACCGCCAGCAAAACTTGTTCTCCCACATTTTTATGGCATTTCACCACCATTGCGGGGTTTTATGGCTAAATATATGAGTAATTTAATCAATCCACATCTCCGTGGAATATTTTTATGCTTGCTTTCGGCTTAATGATGCTGCGACTGCCCAAACAAGGGGCAGATATCATGGCATCCCACAGGAGAACGGGACTTGTTCCTGTGCAGCGGGCCTACCCGAAACAACTGAACACGTGCTCCTTCATTGTAAAGATTTGGAAGTCCATCGGTTGCTTTTTCTCGAGGCCATCTTGAAGAAATTCTCAGTGAGATCAGACAAGGAAATAGTTTCATACTTGCTTAGCGACCATCTTCCCCACACTACTGAATCAGTTGCCAGGTTTTTAACAAAGGCACTTGGATCAAGAGTGAAACCTTTGTGTAAATTTTAGTCAGTTGGTTTTAACATAATTTGTATTTTACCACTCTTTATATGCCATTAAAGGTTTTGTATTTGTATTTGTATTTGACTACTTGATCAGGAGCAACAATATTTAATCAGCCATGCAACAACATCATGTTCCCCATTACACCTGGGTATCAATCCCAACATGGGTAAGATGGCCAATTATCTATTACAAATTCCAGATCCCAAACAACGCTGGGTTCTGACCAGAGCCAGATGCAATGTCTTCTCCCTTGCCCTTTTACAAGGTCACATTGAGAAGCTCCCCCATTGGACAGAGTATGCCCACATTGTCCTACCGCTGTGAAACATTGGAGCATATTGCATGTTACTGTCCAAAATATAACTCACAGAGGGAAGCTCTATTATCTTCAATTATAGGTAAAGCCTCTCCCAAAGTTTGCATGGTAAAACTATTTAATAGTAATGATCCTCTGATTATAGGGAAAACAGCTCACTAGTTGCAGGTCATGTCGCTAAGAGTTAATTAACAGCATACGTTATATCTTTTTCTTGTAATTCAATGTTGCACAAATTTGCTTAATAAAGGTTTTTGTATTGTATTGTAATTGTAAAGCTGCCCTCATTTAACAATACGTTTAACATAACATGGATCCTTCTGATAAACCTTCTTATCACACCTGCTCACCTGTTTTGAATTGGTGAGATAGTAATTGTAATGAGTTTTAACCAGACAACATTTTTCATTACCAGAATGAAACTTTCTTGCCTCCTCCTGCCAAGTGCAATCCATTTATATCCTTGAAAAAGTGTTTCTGGATGATAGAAGACCCTAGGGAATAACATGAGGGAGGTTTGCCATCAGAAGAAGGAATTGGTAGAAATCAGCAATTTTCTCTAAATTCACCCCATTATTTTTTATAAGAGGGACATAGTTACTGTAAGAAACATTACACAATATATACCCACATGCTCCATGACCAATTTGAGGAGAGCAGACATTTAATTATTTCCTGATCCAACAACCACATCAGAAAAGCTGGGCAGCTAACACACTGTCACTCTTATCAGGTGATATAAGTTTCATACAGTCCTTTTATTTTTATTTTTATTAAATTATTCAGTTGTGATTCACATTAAAGATGAACCTAGTCCAATGTAATGTGTGGTCTGCCTACCTGCCTTTTGATCAGAAGCAATGAAGGAGAAGTGATATTCTCATTTTAATATAAGCTAACAAAGAAAACAAAAAGTGTCTCCTTTACTACTAAATCCTACTTCATATGCAATTTATACAGAAAACAGCTATACAGAAAATACATGTGAATGTACTATAATTTCTGTGAAAAATGATCAATATCCCTCTTACCTTAATACAAAGTGTTTATCTTTGCAACCGTGGGAGGACAACTGCAATCTAATATTTATATGCTTTCAATATAAATTCAAAACATTTACTTATTTAAGTACAAGAAAACAGAGCTTGTTTCTTTGATTTCATTCCTTTTTGGTGTCCTAATTTGTAGAGATGTAGCACCTCGAATTATAAAACTCACTCAGCATTTTATATTTTTAAAAAACTGACTTTTCCTAAATCTGTACTTACATGAACCTGTGCAACCTGGACAAATTATCCTCTTTTAGCAGTCTTTTCTAGTTAGTTTGCTAGCTTTAACTTAGTATACCAACTCTTTTCCACTGGAGTTATTTTATCAGTGCTGGTATAACTATAACTACTTAACTACCAAATTTGACTTTCAGCAGCCCACGCAAGTTCTTTTCTAATTAACGCCATGTGGCCACATATGGAATGTCTCAAAATAAACTTTATTTGTGCAATAATTATTTAAGTAGATTTTATAGCATTCCTGATTAAAACATCTGTGCATCATTTTATCTTTGGAATTCACCATCTTTTGTTCTGTTATAACCCAGCTTATGTCTTTTTATCTAATTGCTCTCTGATGTTAATCAGATATTGCAGAGAAATAATGCTTGAAAAAAATTAGCCCAAATAAGATTTTTAAATGTTTATTTCTCTTGTGTCAAAAACAGTTGTTTAATAAAAGTGAAATATCTCAGTATCCTTGATGAAACATTGGCGCTGCTCAGAATTTTTGCCTAACAATGATATATGTGAAAAACCCTACCCTTAACTATTCAGTATACTAGGCATATAATGCTTATCAGTCAGTACTATCTAGAAGTTAGTCATCTATGTCCTTTATCAATGGTCATTATCTAGGTCTATTTGCCAATTTGTATGTACTAAGACACAACAAACACTTTACTCTTGCAATTCCCAGGTTTTTATAAACCATGTGTACACATTTTAAGGATTATTTTTTATTCAATTTTATAACCTTGCTCCCTGGACTCTTATCTATAGAATCTGAAATCTTCCAAATAATTGCAAGAAAAAGTGGCAACTGGCTATGGCCAATTCTAATTAGTTGGAAGGTGTGATAGATCCTGACTACAGATGGAGAAGCCAGGGGTAGCACTACAGAACTTGAAATGGTGTGTCATTAGCCCCCCACCACCACACACAAGTTAGCTTGCTGTGCAACATGCCAACATGTATATCTTTACCCTGTAGTTTGCCTGCAGGAACGTCCCACTTCCCCAAATCCCAACAAACAACAGCAGCAGTATTCCCAATTGTGGAGTAAACTAAGCTTCCAGCTCTAGCTTATGCTATTGAGTATAAGCCTTTCTAAACAAGCTTTGAAACCACCAACCCAATATGTTATCATTGTGCCAGCATTGGGAAATGATTTGTTTCATTCTTGCATACTTGAAAAGAAATGGTGCAGAGATCATTTTACACAGGGAAAAAAATCTTAGTGCAGAAAAAGCATATAAAATTGTAATGTTTTTCCCTTGTTTTAATACACAATTTGTTCTCAATGTTGTACTTTCTTGTGTAGCAGATGGCAAGTAACTAGAATGTTTAAGTAAAGTATAATGAAAATAGTTGGACTGGATGACTTATATATTGGTTCCTTTATGAATGCAGTCAGATCTTGTAGATAAGGTCTTGTGGATAAGAAGTGCAGCCCATCTCTCATATTTCTGAGATTTTTGTCCTATCATTCTTCTGGTGCAGCAGCGGCTAAAGTGCTGTCTAGATGCTGAAAAAGTCTACACATGGGGGAAACCTGGAAATATGAATAGAGGGCTTCCAAGAAATGGTGTTTTTTGTTGTTCCTAGTAATGCTAATCTTGTGTTCTATTTTTAAAATCCATTGGAAGATAGTTTAATGCAACAATTTTTTATTCAGTTGCCATGAACTGGAACACATTTTAGAATACAAAATCATGCATCTCTCTTTGTCCATAGTGACCTTCAAGGAAGAAAACAGACCTTTTACTTTCAGTACAGGTAGCATAGCAAGATAAAGACACAAGACCTCATCATGGGATCCACTAGTTTATTTAAAACAACTGATCTATGTCATCAATTAACTATGATAATAGTTAATTGAAAGCAAGCTGTGCTAGGCAACCCAGCCATGGCTGCCTTTTGTTTGGGTGATTCTACCCCGGCCCCAAACTCAGTCAGTGACTACTGATGACCATGTTTGTCATTGCCTATGCACATTGTGAAAAGAACCCATCCCCCTTCCCTGATGTGCTGTGAAGCCAGTACCAAGTTCAGAGAAATGTTGCTGAGCACCCAAGGTGATATGGAAAAATACATTTCTTGAGTGTGAAGGTCACAGTTCTTTATAACTACAGAAATTTAGACAGATGAGAAAAAGGATAACTAGGCCGTTGGTAGTCATAAACACGGGATATTGACACTGAACTGTACCACATATAGAAATTGCTGACATCTTGACTAATTCCTGCTGTACCAGCTTAGCTAATTAACACTCTTAGAAAAACCATATTAGGAAAACAAAGGTATATGTCAAATGATGATTGAAGATTGTGAGCCTTCGTGGCTGGATGGGATTGGTCAGAAGGACAGATCAGTGATGCCTTAAAATGAGCTGTGCTGCGACACAGACCCCAGAGTGCTATCTCTCCATGACTGCAGACATGCTAATAAACCTTACTTGCTACTAGCCATCCTTGTGTTGGATTCTTTGATTGCTCCTTCAGATGCCCCATTCCACTATCAAGCAAGTGATGGTCTGTTCAGAGCATGCCCAATGACTCAGGGTGCTCACCACTACTGCCTGCCTATCAATAAGCAACCTACCCTATCTCTGTCAAACTAGTTATGGCCTAAACAGTCTGTGACCAGGCCTGGTTAAGCTATTAATATCCACCCTACCTAAACATCATGAAGCAGAAAAAAAAAGCCTCCCTCAAAAGCCAATCAGAGAATAATCCCAAAAATTCCTGTTTGGCCACAGCATTGACCAGCTAATCCTGTGATATTCGAGGGAAGGTGTGTGGATTAGCAACAGAAGGCAAAAGCTGCCTAATGAAGGAGAAACAGCAATAAAAGTTTCTCCCTCCAGCCTTCCCACTGGGTGGCAGCTTTTGACTTGTAGAAAACCTGGCCTCATTCAGATTGGACTGGGACAAATCCTGGCTTACAGCCAGGAATGACTCTCGCTCCACTACACAGTAAAGACACAATACCACATTGTGGGTTTAATTAATTTACAGTTGATCTATATCATCAACAGTTGATCTATATCATCAGCTATGGTAATGTTTAATTGAAAGCAGACTGTGCTAGGCATCTCAGTCATGGCTGCCTTACATTTTGGCAATTTTACTCTGGCTCCAAACTGGTGGCTCCCGCTTACCTTCTTTGTCATTGCTTGCATATACTGTGCAAAGAGGTGCCCACCTTGATGTACCATGAAGCCACTACTAGTTTCGGAAAGGGCTTGCTGAGCACCAAAGACAACTCCTTCACATGTCCCATCCCATTTCGAACCAATTGATGGTCTGTTCAGAGCACTCCGTCCATCACACCTGATGGCTCGGGGTGTTTGCCATTGCTCTCTACCTAGCAATAAGCAACCTGTACTGACACTGCTAGACAAGTGAGTAAACCTTGCTTAACACCCCTTGCCCCACCTGCTGACTATGATATAACTCAGATCATGGTGTAGAACAGCTAAGCACGTATCTGCCCTGAGCCCAAAGCCAGTTGGGAATGGGTGGATAAAAATGTAAATAATAATAGCGATGATGAGGATACGGATGATAATAATGATACAACCTTCATCAGAGATGAATACCATCAACCTTGTACAGAATGGGAGCAGCACTTAGCTTCAAAAAGCAACCATTGGCAGTATTTCATTGTATTAATTGTATGTTCCATATTCTTTCCCACTGCTGTTCTGACAAATGTGCGCAATATATTCCTATTCTTGTGGCTCACTTCAAGTGATGCTTTGACAGTTTAGACTTATATAAAGGAACACATCAAACTATTGGTGAAATTATCCTGATTAATGCTAATGAAATATTCTAACTTCAGAGAGTAGTATGTATTTATCTGATATGTTTGGTCTGAAGGATCAGCACACTTTAGGTGGCAGGCAAGGCAGAATTCACATTGTCAACAGGCTACTATTTTGGTGTCTTCAATGACAGGAGTGAGATGCAAAAGTGGTTGTAATTAGTATGCATATGCTCTCAACACTTAGCTTTTAACATAAAATAATAAATAGCAAAATCTCTTATGCAATTTACCGAATAGATGTATTCAATATGAATGAAGACCAAAGTAGGGGTAATAGGGTTTACAAAGTTTTCAATCCTTTTTCCTTATACTTATTTACAAAAAATTGGGGGTTGATAACAGCAAAGTTTCAAGAGAAATAATGTAGCTTGTTGCATTAAAACAAAATGTACACCTAATTTTGTAATCTACATTGCTGTTAGGATAGAACTTTGCTTTGATTTCATGTTGCAAAAATATTGCATGCAGATGTGCGGAGTCCGCTTCCCTCATTAACCACACATATACACTTATATTTGTTGGAATAGAAATGGCCACAGCCCGGTTTATTAATAATAACACATAACTCTTTTTGGAAGCTGGGCGAGCATACCAGGGCACATCCTGGCCACCAGGCAGTGCACTGCTGAACCTGGTCATGGTCAGCTAAACAGCTGACCCCTGGCCCTTCGGGCAGCGCACCGCTGAACCTGGCACTGCCCCCCCATGGGGATCAGGACAGGAGGTTACTAGATGCCACTTGGGTGCCTACCCATTTGTGACACCCCCTCCTGCTGAGGTCGCGAGCTTGAGACAGGGGTTCCAGGCCTGCACCCTCAAGCCCTCCACTACCCCAGACCTCTTATTGAGGCCCCCGCCGTGGGAAAGTCTGGCATGCAAGCTTGCCTCCCCCAAAGGATGTGCCCCTATGCCCTGAAAAACTGCCACTGAGCTGAGACAAACAGCTCCTGCCCCAGCTCCCCGGGCCTGGAGCCAGCAGCCTATTGCGTGCCGCCCAGCCACTGCAATAGAGCATGCCTCATGGCATGTAGCCAAATGTCCATCCCCACTTAGACAGGTGAACTCCATCTGGCCCAAATTGTGCCTCCTGTGCAAGGGATATTTCAGACTGTGGGATAACCTCACTTCTCATATCCCATACCACTTGGGCTGCGGCCTTGCAGGTCTCACTTCTGAAGACCATAGCTACTGCAATAATGTGTCTTTCATGGCGTGTCACCACACCTCTCTGCCTGACTTGGACAGATGTGCGCCAGCAAGGCAAAATTACGCTGTCTGGTAATGGATAACCTCACCACATGACTCCCAAACCACTTGGCTGTGTCCTTGCATCTCATATACCTGGCCCAGTTTATGGTTATTGAATGAGAACCAGGGCTTCCCCTGCTTAGCCCCAGAGAGCGAGCAGGATCGAGCCAGAGTGCACTCTTGTACTAGCCTCCGTTGTACTAGGGCTGATAGCACTCTGCCATGCCTGCCTATGTGATAGGCCTATCCAATTATTCTGGCCAACAGGAGCCACCAATGCTGCTTTCCAATCTGTAGACAACCTGCCTGACAGACAATGCCCCTCAGAGCAGGGATGATGACCCTCCCCCCCCCCGGCCATGGCATGTGGTGAACTACATCAGGAAACCGCCTCATAGAGCAGAGATGGCAGCACATCCCATTGCAAACCATGTAGTCCGAACCAGCTAGCGTAATGATGGAGTCCCCACCGAGGCTCCATCCCATCTGGATGGAGCAGCAAACCAACCGGCCCAATGGTCTGAGCTGTGTCCACCAATCCATACTCCAGTTGGTTGGCTCACCGAGACTAGATAAATAAATTAGAGAAAATTGAAGTTGAACATCCACTTTGTAAACTAACGACACCAATGGCTGACCGTCCAAATTCACTCTGGGGTGACTGTCCTCCGCTGCTGCCACAGCAGCTCTTCTGCATCAGGAACCCACTCCGGAATCCCTGGTGGTAAATCCCAAGCCACCACCCAGAATAACAGACAGAACAACTGCCATCTACACAGGGGAAACCCATCTCTGGTGAGAGAATGTGCCTGAAATTGCTGGTCACTAAGCTAGGACAACTGCAGCCTCAGTGACTGGGCATGAAGGCCCCGCGGTGTGGGCTTAAGCCAGTTCACCAGATTATCATCCACCTATCTTTTAACATGGCCCCACACTGGGTCTCGGAGATGGTTTGCCACTGCCCGCCTTCATGTCACCCAGTACTCTAAGCAGAGTCAAAGTGTGTGACTGGCCCAAGGTCACCCAGCAAGCTTCCATGGTGTCAGTGGGGATTCACACGTGGTTATTCCCATGTTCTAGTCCCACAACTTAACCACTAAACCATGCTGGCTCCCTGTGGTTAAAAGTTGTCCCTCTGCCAGGCTGGGCAGTTTGGAACTGGCCAGCCAGATCACCAAATTGTCATCACCAATGACACTTCGGCAAAATAAATGGCCTGTGGTCCTTTACAGAAGGAACAGGGAGGGAAAGACTGAAACCCACTGGCATCCAATAGTCAAGTACTGACAGGGAAGACTTGAAGGATTCCCCTAATGCCACAAGAAGGCCTCCTGGCCAAGCAATATCAAGTAAATCACCCACCAATAAAGACTTGAGGACTCCATCCATGGTCAAGTGCTGCCCTGGTCACACGGCTGATCTGGAAATGCCTCTGGCTGCCGGCTGCTTTGGCGGCCAGGGAGCGGGAACAGTCCATCTGGCGACGAAATAAACTGTCGGCAATACCCTTGGTTATACCTGTAAAAGACCAGCCTTAAAAGAAATGCCAATTAGTTCTCATAACGACACCAACTCCTGGGCTAAGCGCCCAACCCTTGCTAAAACAGCTGGATCGCCTAACAACTGCCCATGCCACGCTAGGCTCTAACATAATTATTTTGTGGTGCCGTAGGGAACACTGATGGCAAAAGCCGTATGGTCGCCCATGGATTGTGCAAGCTGGGCCTAAAGGCCCTTTACAGTGCTGCGACCCTGCTGACAATTTGGATGCTCTAATGGGAAAGCATATCTCTGAGATGCTTGAATTCAAGCCCATAAACAACACTTGTCCCTATAAATCCAATACCTGTGGCAAATCCAGTGAAGACACGTTCCCCTTAAAAGAAAACCCCAGCCACAACACTTGATAACATGGGGTAACCCTGCCACCCGTCAATGTCAACAATCCTTCCTGAGCACTAGAAGTGAACATGAAATCAAGTAGAAAAGATTAAGAAACCCTTACTACTTGCTTAAGACTGCACATGTACCACATATGAGACCGTGAGACAAGAAATTAAATCTCATTTGTGCCAAGTCCGACAACTTGTGATAATACCCTGATTGTCGCTTAGTAGGCACAGAGGGATGATCGCTTCTGATGGATTTGTGCAAGGTATGTCAATATTGAACCATATACAATTGGCTTTATCAGCAAGGAATCTGCCCAACCAGAGCCAGCCCCAGTGAACTTCTGAGCTCTGACAAAACAGGGGAGTCTGGTCAGCCAGCTCCGGGCATAATGAATAATCAATTTCAAGATAGCTGGCTATGTGTCTATAAATCTTCACGTCTTTGGAATTATTATCATTATTATTATTTATTATTTATTATTATTAATCACTCAGTTATTCAAACCTTCCTGTCACTTGTCTTGGGCTCAAGGCCTCTGACAAATGTGATAATATTACCTAGGGCCAAAAGAACCACACAGTAACATTAAATACCAGTGTATTGTCAAAGGCTTTCATGGCCAGATTCAACTGGTTCTGGAGGGTTTTCCGGGCTGTGTGGCCGTGGTCTGGTGGATTTTGTTCCTAACGTTTCGCCTGCATCTGTGGCTGGCATCTTCAGAGGTGTATCACAGAGAAAAGTCTGTTTCTCACTGTGTCTAAGTGAGAAGGGAAAGTTTAGTGTGGTATATTGTCCATGTCCCAGGATGGGGAACCAATCATTAACTGTTTGGATGGAACTTGCTATGCAAAGGTATGGTTGAGTGCATTGTATTGTGGGTGGGGTTATCAGTCCATTTTTTAAAGTACTGGGAGCCAGGCCCTGCTAATCTTCAAAGTCTCTTCTTTCTTATTGAAGTTGTCCCGGTGTTTGTGAATTTCAATGGCCTCCCCGTGCAGTCTGACATAGTAGGCTTCTGAATTGTCCAAAATTTCAGTGTTCTCAAATACAATGTTATGTCCAGTTTTGTTTAACACATGTTCTGCAACTGCAGATTTTTCAGGATGGTTAAGCTGACAGTGTCTTTCGTGTTCCTTAATACGGGTCTGAATGCTGCATTCTGTGGTTCCTACATGAAAGGTCTACATAGGAACCTTCCCATGCCCACCTTCCCATGCCCCCCCACTTACCTTAGTTCAGCTGGCTGCTCTTTGCAGCCAGATGAACTCTGGGCTTCCCACACGGGGCCCCGCCCCTCATGCCCCCCCACCCCCACTTACCTTAGTTCAGCTGGCTGCTTCAGACTGCAAAGAGTAGACTGCAAAGACTGCTCCAGGCTTCTGCTGGGCCTGGCAGGGTGGGAAAAGGGGAAAGGGGAAGGGCAATTTTCCACCCCCCACGTGACCCCAATGGCATGCGCCCATGGCACGATGCCTCCTCTCCCTGTGGCAGCTATGCCACTGCATACAGCTATATGGTAGTGTCATATGCAGAAAATTCCTTTCTTCCCTCCCAGTAATTTCCATAGCTGCTCTACATGGCCAAAATTTGCATGAAGAAGTTATTCATAGTCATTCAAAGCTATTGGCAGAAAGGTAGGTAAAATACCTATTCTTTTAAATATGTCTGTAGGTCAATCCTTTCCTTATCAGAACAGAATCATAACAGTTTTATTGTATTAGCTTAAAACAATAGCAAAACAATAAAAAACAACAAATAAATAGTACAATCACAGAATCAAGTACAATTGGAATAAAATTTGGTATGCTTTCCACCAAGTGTGTTTGGTCAACTTGTCTACAAATATTATTTGCTTAATATGATATGAACTTCAGATTAATTCAGAGAACTTCAGTCTTTGTTCTCCAGTTTATTTCTAATATGGACCTTATTCTGAATGTGTAGTTTATTCTCACTTTAGTTTATTCTCAAATCTGTTTTCACGTTATACAACAATAATACCATTAGAATGTATGCACAATGGTATGGTAACATTCAAGAGGGACTAGCTAGAAGATTCTGAGCTGTGTGCTTCACTACTAGCAAGAACACAGATATGCATTTGCAAGCCATTAAAATCATTTTCTGGGTTAACATCATGTCTGCATCAACACTGGGCGCATTGGTAATAACTCCTGGGTATTTGCTGCAATAGAAACATGGCTGTGGCTGAGAAATTTAATATTTTGGCACTAGACAATGTAGGAAGCTAAATTATTCTTAGCCAAACAGTTTGTCAAGAGAGATAATAAGTGGGTATTAATTACATGATTGTCATAAGAATATTTTAACTGGAAAAGTGTTATGAGCCTTATAACATAATATATACGATCTACATGCTCTATGAACTTGATTATTTTACAATATTACTGTTTTATAAATTCTGATTATATTGTTGATATATATACTTAGTTCCATTTACCTGCATTGTTGGCCATTTAATGGCATGATGTTTAGTGACTGTTATCAATTGAATATTTTGAACTCTTTAACAGGGGAATGTTGAAGAGTCTTGCACTTCTAACCCTCCAGTGATCAATTAATTTGAATATTGAAGGCCTGAAAATTGGTGAGTCATCCTTTTTAAAAGTAGATTTCATTTTAATGTTATGCCTTCGTCTACACTGTGAGATGAATATGGTCAGAGTTAGATGAAAACTAATTAAATAATTGAAAAGTAGAGCAGTGTGTCAGCTTCAAGAAAAAATAGTAGTTTGACTGTCTGAAGTCTACATGGTTAATTAGAATGTTTTGGGGCTTGAAGAAATATGAAAATATGTTACTCTGAACAGCAGAGGCTTATGTAATACTATTAACTTTTGATAAAAGCTGATGACCGCTTGGGAGGTATAAAACCTATTCGAAATTAGGCTAGTGAAATGAAACATGGTATTGAGATAAAATCCACATGAGAATCATGAATGTTTTTTTAAGTATTAGAAAGAAATGCAGAGTCAGAATTTGAAATCCACTACATTACACAATGCTATGTTAGAATCTTTGTGGTTTCAGAGAAAGAGCAGCCACGAATCAGTGCGGCTGCCATTACTGCCTGGAAAAGAGCACAGCAAAGAGGCCCCTCCTATGCCTGCCCTTAGTAGGGTGGAAGGAACGCGGCGGCCCTGCCCATTGTGGGCAGTAGCATCATGATGCCAGCATGGCGTTATGATGTCATCAGGAGGGGCAGCTGGGAGCCTTTGTAAGGCTTCAGCCAGCCCTTGTCCCCTCCTTCTGGTTTGAAGCGGCAGCAAGTTGCCCACCCACCTCTCTCTTTGGGGCATTGTTAATGAATGAGTTTATTGTCATAACCAAGCCAGCAGTTGGCGTATGGTAAGGGAAACTGAAGGGCTGATGGTGAGGGAAGCTGTGGAGCTAACCCTCTTTGGTGGAACCTCCTTAAGAGGTTTGGGGTGAAACAAGCCATGGGTCAGGATGCCCAGGCGGGGGCTACTGTGGCTTGCCATTTAGTGGTAAAATGGTTCTTCAGCAAGTGGCCTGCCACCTAGCTAAGTTCCACTACCACTGCACTGCGCAGAATGGATCTCCAGAAAGTGGCCTACTGCCCAGCTGGGTTCCATGGTTGCTACACAAGGTTTTCCTGCAACAGTCGATTGGAGGAAGGTTTCACTGGGGGACAGCACTTGGGCTGGCTAATGTACAGATCAGATCCCATGCTGCGCCTCACACTTCTTTTCATCCTTTGTCAATAAAATGGTTTGGCTATGGCCAAAATTTTAATCCCACAGTTATTTTGGTTATAGGACTCTGAACAGTAGCAGTCCCGCATTCAGGTGACAAATGCACTCAGCTGAGATCTCTAATTGGGTGAAACCATTATCATTTTTTGAAATATTCTGTTCAATATAATTCAGCATAGATTAGTTACTCTGTAATATCCCTTAATCATTATGATCACAAATTCAAAGTGGTTATGAGTGATAAAATATAAATATGCATTCAATGAATGTTTATCAGCAGAAAAGGAATTAAAAACTGCATTAGTGATTATGAGTATCAAACTTCATATGACATTAGTTATTCTGGACTACAAAGGCTTAATTCTATACAAATACATGAAGAGGAAGCGCACTCATTAAAAATAGTAGGTGTGATCAGTGATTCCAGAATATTAGCATTTCTTGCCAATGCAGCTTTTGTAAAGGAATATTGAGTGGTCAGCATCCCAAGACTTTTTGAAAGGTCAGCATCCCAAGACTGGACAGTGTTTCCAATACAGGATGGATGGGGCACCTTCTTTGGGGGCCCAAAACATTGGACCCCTGCCCAATCTTCACCAAACCTGGAAGTTCTTATAAGGTGAGTCAATTGCAGCAGTCAGTCTGATGACTGTACCTCAAAAACACCCCTCAAAGAGCCCCACCAAGATAATGGACCAAAATACCAAAAGGTTAAAAAAAAGGCCAAAAAAGCCAAAACAGGATGTTTGGAGGTTTTTGGCTTTTTTCGGTTCAGCATATGTGAATGCATACCCCTAGTACACATATAAGAACCACTGAGCTTTTGCTTAATCTGCATAATAAATCAGATTAATGTTTTTCATTATGAATAAGCAAAGCTAATTTCTACATATTGCATCTATGGAGGATACAAATTTATTTCTGTCACAGTCAGTGTTTTTGAATGGTTTAGTTAATTTAAATTAGCAACATTATGCATCTCAATCAATTAACCTCTATAAATCTGATATTTTGCAGTCCATAAAATTATTGGAAAATATTAAAAGAGCTTGTTCTATACATCATATCATCTTCAGATAAGCAAAAAAATTTGCACATTTTAAATGTTATGGTAATTTAAAACTGATTTGCATAATGGTTGAGTATACATACTTAATAAATATACTTCAGTAGTTCCATCATCAATTTTTCATTTAAAAGGCTAGGTCCAGTGTGCATTGGGCCCTGTGATTACATGCTCTGAAAGAAATTAAATCAAATAGAATTTTCTATGTAATATATGTATTTGTTGTTCTGCTATGCCTCTTTAAGAGGCTAAACCAGAAGGCCCAAGTGCAAGTAGGAGAACTGGAGGGTCACATTTTCACTTGCCTGCTAGTAACCTGCAGGAATATGCTTTCACAAACTGTTCAGAACAGCCCAGGCCAATCCTGGGCCTAGTGAATGAGAAACAGCTTTAATAAAGTAAATATCTCCTTTTTCAAGCCATGCTATCTGTTCTGAAGTGTCAATGTTAACAAATAAACCATTAAGTTATGGATTTGGGTGTTTTGTTGTTGCTCCACTATGTAATATATGTAAACTGTAATATTTCTCCAAAAGAGAGATGAAAAAGAAGGAAGCAAATCAGAGCTGTCAGTTGGAAACATCTAGCAATTTTTGAGGTAGAACCTAAAGGGCAGAGTTTGGAGAGGGCTGCAGGGGGGACCTCAGCAGGGTGCAGTGCCGTAGAGTCTACACTCCAAAGGAACCATTTTCTCCAGGTGCACTAATCTCTATCTGGAGATCAGCTGTAATACCTGGTGTTCTACAGGCCCCATCTGCAGATAGGCAATCCTAGAGCAAACTGAAATCTATAGTAAAGCTTATATTATTTTGATAATATGGTTGTTTGCCTAATCTGTTCTGATTTTTTTAAATTGGCGGGAGATATCCTTTTATTCAACAGTAATTAAATGCCTGCCATTATGATGAGTGAGAGGAGTTCATATATGTCATGAAGATCTGAGACTAAAATTTGTTTTGCTGAACAACTACTGATACTCAGAATTCTTTGGTAGTCTTGAATTAGGAAAAAAGTAAGCAGGATGAAGTTAACGCACAACTGATTGGAAGCAAAACCATCTGTCACAGATTTTGATAGCTCCAGAAGTCTGGGAACATATTTTTGACTTCCCCTCAGCTGTTTCCAACTTCAGCCCATACATTTTGCCCTCAAAACACATTAGTGGACATTGAGAACCATGCCTGCCTGAACAGTAATCCCCATTTTTTTGGCCATGGTAGAGTATAACATAGACACAGATGTTTGGGGCTTCACTTTAAATATAACTGTGTTAGCACTTAGGCAATGAAATTTGCCAGTACTACTTAACAGAAATATCTTGACCTATATAGGTTACTATTGTAATACTCTATAGGATGGACATGGAACACTGTGAAATGAATAATGAAAATGTGTATGATATTCTGACGGAAAACTGGTTGCTTTCCTATATGTAGGCTAGGAATATACACAGATGTTTTGTTTACGTTTATAACAGCCTGAATAGCTGGTTTTCAAGCTCATTTCAGCTTGGGGGCTAAGCAGGGTTAGCCACAGCCAATACTTATTTGGGTGGAAAACCACCAAGGAAGACACTGACAAATCATCTCAGCTCATTTCCCATCTGATACCTCCCATGGATGTAGTTGCTATGAGTCAGTTGCAACTTGATGACATGTTTCTGTCTATCATATTGGGGGATAATAATCATATCCTATTAGGACAGATTTCACAGTGTAATCATAGTTCTCTCCTGTAAGACTCTGGTGGAAATACAATTTGAGGAAGACCTCGTAAGTGGTATGAGAGATGTTTACACATACAGGTGTGTTTATGGTTTCCCAGTTTTCCCCAGTCTGTGAGTAGGTAGGAAACATTGTGGGAGAGGATTATTTAAATTCTCATAAGTGCACATTTTTTTATTCTAAGTCAGGAATGCCAGGGAAATAACCATGGTTGTGTCAAAATAGAAGTAAAAATAGCAGCTTTTTTTTTAAAAAAAATTGTGAGCTGAGAAGCTTCAGTTTGTGGTAAATCAATCATTATATCAGCCTCTATGGCATACATTCAGCTTCTGGCACACCACCACAACCATCCAAGCTTTTTCTTGTAGTTGTAACATGATTGCATTGCTGTGATATTTGGGAGATCATTCAATGTCTTTTTGTCTGTATATATTGTCTTGAAAGTCTTCCTTATGACCTAGAACAACTTCTCTATTGATGTTCTGACTTTTGTGTTGCTGTGCGTGACTTTGTTCTACTCCCTTTGGGGCTTTTTTTTTTGGCCTATATATTTACCTGTAGTGATAATGATTACAAAATGTTAAGCCAGCATCTGCTAGAGACATTTTTTGTTACTGACAAATTCAATTAGAAGTATTGCTAGCTAAACCAATCAAAATAACAGGTAGCTTGGAAAAGGTCAATGCCAAGTGATTGTTCCTCATAATAATTTCCCAAGCCATTAAATTTGTAAAATTATGGGATTCACTTTCAAATGAATAATAAATTATGGAATAAAGTTCCCCGATCAGTTTACAGGCCAGCTAAAGCATAAAATACAATGTATCTTGCAGGAAAAAAACCTCTTGCTAACAATGTCTGTGATACACTATGGTTAGTGCTGGGTTCAAGCAAATTCTCTACTTTTTATCTATTATAACTCACCTATCAACATCTTAAAATCTCAGCTAAATTTGTATAAAATGTTAACATAATCACTCTATTTTGCTTTTAAAAATGAAAAAAAGCTTCCTTTTCTAACTTTTAACTCAAACAAACCAGGCATGAAGGGAAAATGTGACAAAATTATTGTTCATACACTAGGGTTATGTTCCTGTCCCTCTCCATATTACTAATTGGGTAAATATTGCTGCAAACCCATGGGGGGAAAATTACATGCTGTCCCAAACCATGGCTGCAGCATGTTGTAGCTCTCACCATGTGTATACCAGATAAGAACTACTGGTGCAACCCCCTACCAAAAAAAATGTGAAAGCTGCATACCCTGTAGGGTTTTCAAAGTACAGGATGTTTGGAAGTGGTTTGTGATTGCCTGCCCCTGTATCATGACCTGGTATTTCTTGGAGGTCTTCCATCCTAATACTAGCCAGGATCAGGGCTTAGAGCATGTGGATAGCCAAAGAGCACCCAGCAGACTGCCATAGTGTGAGTGGTATTTGAAGCTGGTATTAGAGACCAAACAACACCTTAACCACTACACCATGCTGACTCTCTGAATACTTAGCTACACTGAAACAATAACTTTTACCATCTAGCAACTGTTGTCCAATTAATTTTTATACCAAAACATAATTGTAAAACAAGGCTTAATTACCATCTTTTATTTTCTGATATTGACGGGGTGTCCTTCTTGATAAACTGTTCTCAGTGTTCTGACACCTTCTAAAGCAAGGGGTTACCATCTATAGGCCACTAATGTATTTTTCAGTGCAGTCCTAAAGGCCGCCTGTACTATTGAGATCAACCACCAGTATAACTTTGGTGCCACTGTTATGTTACCTGAAGATTAGTGAGCAGTTGGAAGGACAAAAAATTGTAGGTGGGTTTTTGACGATGCAAATGACATCAGCAACTATGCCACAGTATCCCAACCAGGTATTTTATTGCAGTGGTTGGGCCATGGCTGACAGGCAGGCAAAACAGTCAGGGGCTAGCAGGCCTGGAGCCTAGCCCAGAACTTGTCAGTGCCCAAGGGCAGGAAGGGGCATGGCCAGGGATGCTGGCTCCATATTTATGGCATACTCCCCCAACCCCCTTAAAGGGACTGACACCTGTCACAAGTACTTAGGCAACTGACAGAGCTGGTACGGACCCCAGCAATCCCACTCCTGCAGATACCTCAATCAGGCCCTTCGTCCACACAGTACAAGGTGCCCACATGTTAGAAGGGGAACAGGCAAATGTTTGTTTAGTTGCAGGTTTCCACTCACAAATGGCTGTGCCACCTAGCTGCTTAGCCATGCTGCTGAGGAAACTCTCTGACCACTCCCTCCAGCAGCACAGCAGAAGAAGGGGCTACTAGTGTGAGCTTAGATGTGGAGGCATGCAGCACCACCAACAGATCCATACCCTTTCCCTTTTCCCGGATTAAACCATTCTATTCTTAACTGCCCTTACATCTTCGGCTTTCTCTTTTGCTTTCCCTCTGACAGCCTCTCTCAAATTTATGGTCCCGTTGAGTAGTATCAGCTGAGTTGAATACAGTTGTACTGGGGGGAACATGCAGGGACTTGTTGGGGATTACCTCACTTTCCCCCTGCATCCCCTCTCCATAATATTTCCTGATTGGCTGTTGTACTGTGTTGGGGTGGGGTGGGAATTTTTAAAAACTTTTTTTTGCCGCAGCTACGTCACAACGTGCATGCGTAGATAGAACGGTAGCTGTTTCTAGCACTAAGCTACGTTTATGCACGGCTTCGGCACTCTTTACCCATGCAGCTGCACTGGCACAAAAGTCTAATTTTAGTTTACAGGCACAGAAATCACATTCCACACAGCCAGGTTTCAATGTAGCCTCTGCCAGCATGAAACAAAAAAAAGGGCTGTGCATGCTTCGCACACAGCACTACGCTCTGATTGGTTGGAAGTCTCCACATCACTCCCAATGGCAGGAAAACAAACCTACATTCAACCCCTGAACCTCCCCACCGATCCAGCTTTGGCGCGTGTTTTTTTAAAAAGGTGCACTTTCATGCAGGTTCTTTAAAAACACGTATTAAGGGGAAGAGGGAGTGCCAGAACCGGGATGAATCCACGTTTGGCAGTTAAGCAGTGGGGAGTTCTTGCTCCAACCTTGATATTTCGCATGATTATCACATGATTAATTGACCGTGGGGAATCGACCTGTATGTGGCCATATAAATGTACCCATTTTTAATGTGGCTTGAGCATTTCCTGAACTGAACAAAGTGCAATAAAATGGACAGGTTAAGTATAGACTTGTTTAACTGATTTGTAATATGCTTGTAATTCTGTAGTTTATTGTCCATTTATATAGTGCAGTATGAAGAAATACATGATACAAAGCAAACACTTTTGACAGTTCCTGATAGGTAAACTGTAAATGGGAAAGATCACTTTGATGTGTTATAATGCAACAGGAGACTTCTTTTATTTCCAAGGACAATAAAATTGGAAACAAGTTAACTATTTTCAAGTCAACCAAGCGATCCTTTGCAATTATATGCCTCCCTGGTGATGTGAATTCCTGCCTTCAGGATGTGAAAGCAAAGCTAACAGCTTGAAACACCACTGCTGATCAGCCAGTTTTCTCTTCTGAAGTTTTTTCTTTAAAAACATAATCTATACTTTTCTCTCCATAGTAATGTTTGATTAGTTTCATGATCAGTTTATTAAAACATTATTAACTTCACCTTATTCCCTCAATATTTCAAATAAAACCCTACATACAAATCAAGTTATAAGAAAAATGCTGGTGTGTCTGCAAAGCTTGAAAAATTACCATCTTTTTTAAAAAGACAAAAACAAAAACAGTGCTTCTAGTAGTATATTGTTTCATAGTTGTATTCTTTTTAAAAACAATTTTAATTTGTTCCAACTCTGGCAGCTGTAATGATGTATTAACAACATGCACATAGTATGGTTCAGTGCAGAGGGGATATCTAGGGGAAATGAAGCCAGGTGGAAAATCCAAGTCCCCCCCCATATGGGCGGCTGCCCTCCCCCACCACGACCAAACAACTTTTTTGCATGGGGGCAGCTTGGTGGAGACCCTCCAAGGCTGCCCAAATGTTAACACTGGTTCCCCCAGCCTAAAAGCACTGACTGCCAACCACTTCCCCTTTGGGGCCTTGGGCAGACAACAGCTTGCCCAGCCGCCACTCTGGAGCTGCCCCTCCAGCTCCCTTGGGCTGCTTATGCCCCCCCCTTTCCTGGGCCTGCCTGCTTGGCTGAGGACTGTGGCAGAAGCGCAGGCATCTTTGCCACGCAACTGCACTGGAGCAACCAGTGAACAGGTGGTTGCTTGCTGGTCTGGAGCTACCCAGGCTGGCCAGTCCCTTTCCCTGGTGTGCTGCAGCTCCCTCCCACCTCAACCTACCTGCCTCCCAGCCAGCCAGGAACACAGTGAGGCTGCCTCGCGCCACCTGAGCCTTCTCACCAGGCTTTCTGGGCTCCTGCAGCACCATGGGGAACATGCATGCTCGACCTACAGCCTGTTAGGCGCAGTGGCACCACTGAACCCAGGCAAGGGCAGCCCAGCAACAGCTCTGTAGCCACTGCCACCACTTCCCACATGCAGAGTGTGGGGAAAATTTTCTGCCCCCCATGTGACTAAATGACCTCCATCTGGGCACATTTGACCCCATATGTCCCCCTGGGCAGTACATTACTGGTTCACTGTGTCACCATTTCAAAAGTCAGTTCAACTAAAACATAGGTTCTTTCCACACAACAATTTTAAGACATCATGGGAACATATGTGTAGAGAATTGACCATTCTGTTTGTATATTGCTATGACTAGAGATACTCCATTTTGATTTCTGGAAAAGCTTACAAGGAATCTTGTTTTTCACTAAGCTTAGAAGCAGGTGCTTGTAGATGGAGATAGGCTATACCACCACCAGGGTCAGATTCATCATAATGGTCATAGAATAATTTGCAATTATTTTTATCTGGATACAACTGGTCGTCTAAAAGCCCTGATTGAAAGTTTTAAAATGGTGGCGTAACCTTCCATAGAGTTTCCAGAGAGTTAACTTGATACCTGATTGGGCTTTTGCATGCAAATGCTCCTAAGAGCAGAGAGGGGGGGAAGCTTCCCTGTTCTGAAAGAATACCACTTACTTCTTACACCCTTCCAGCTAAAAGGGAATGTGGCATGAAAATTCATCATTCAGTTGAGAAAGAGGACGAGTCATTCATCATCCTCTCTCTTTTTCACTATTCTGAGGCTTGAATTCTCTGTGCCACCTGTCATTTGCTGAAGTTTCCCTGGGACATTTGGCATTGTGCTGGCATCATATCTGGGTTCCTTTTCAGTGATAAAATCACATGAATTGATTTAGGTTTTCCTGCCATTAACAGCAAGGAGTTGTTTTCCTCATTTTTATTTTCTGGGAGGTAGCTTTGAAGCTTTAGAGGTTTGATATGAGAATCCATGATGATTCTCATATCAAGTCTCCAGTGCTTCAAAGCTACCTCCCCCCAAAAAAATTAAAAGGGAGAAGGGGTGACACATTGCCATAATTAGCAGGAGAAACTGAGTCCATTCATGAACTTTAATCACCGAATAGGGCCCCAGCCATGATGCCAGCAGAGCAAATGTCCCAGTAAGACATCACCAAATGGTGGCAGCATGGAGAATTCAAGCATCAGAAATTAGTGGGAGGTAGAAAACGACCTTGCAGATTAGGTGGGAGGTGAGAACTTGCAGAACTTCTTCACGCAACGTGTGATTGGTGTTTGGAATATGCTGCCACAGGAGGTGGTGATGGCCACTAACCTGGATAGCTTTAAAAGGGGCTTGGACAGATTTATGGAGGAGA
This sequence comes from Sphaerodactylus townsendi, assembly GCF_021028975.2. Classification (NCBI taxonomy): domain Eukaryota; kingdom Metazoa; phylum Chordata; class Lepidosauria; order Squamata; family Sphaerodactylidae; genus Sphaerodactylus; species Sphaerodactylus townsendi. The sequence continues at coordinate 82,649,654 of NC_059431.1, read as the reverse complement.
AGTCGATTTATGGCTACCAATCTTGATCCTCCTTGATCTGAGATTGCAAATGCCTTAGCAGACCAGGTGATCGGGAGCAACAGCCGCAGAAGGCCATTGCGTTCACATCCTACATGTGAGCTCCCAAAGGCACCTGGTGGGCCACTGCGAGTAGCAGAGAGCTGGACTAGATGGACTTTGGTCTGATCCAGCTGGCTTGTTCTTATGTTCTTATGTTCTTAGATTAGGTGGGAGAAATAGCAAACAGGAAACACTTTGACCATCTCCTGAGGAAAAAAAGAATGCTAGTTTAGCATTTTCAAAATATGACAGGTTGAGCTAAAATAAAATGTACTGAAGATGTCTTGGGGGGTAAATGTGCAGAGTTCCTCCCCAAAACCCTTCTTTTAACATCCTCAAGATGTTTCACTTGAGTTGTACAGAAATCACCATTAGCAGATGTGTTTAATTTTGTCTCTTCCCCTAACTTTGATTCTGATGGCAACAAGCAGCAAACTACACAAGATGCAAGAAATACATATGGGTAGCTAGACCTGATCTTTCAGTGCAGGGGTGATAACAATGGAATTTCTAGACTATTGTCAAAGGCAGCTCTGCATGGAGCTCAATATAGTAATCTAACCTGAATGTGATAAGGGCATGGCATGGCATTGCCAGATTCCTCTTCAAGGAACAGCTGTACCTGGGATATCAGGTGAAGCTTGATAAAGTCTTCATGGAAGAGCATAAGAACATAAGAAAAGTTGTGCTAGATCAGACCAAGGCCCATCAAGTCCAGCAATCTATTCACATAGCGGCTAACCAGGTGCCCTCTACAAATAAGATAACTACAGCAGCATTATCCTGCTGTTCCACCGCACCTAATATAATAAATATGCTCCTCTGATACTGGGGAGTATAGGTATACATCATGACTAGTATTCATTTTATTGAACAGTAGCCATGGATAGCTGTGGATAGTCATTTTTTTCAAATCAAATAGTCATACAGTGATTCACAAAAAGTCCTCAGTCCTGGAGGTACATAAGCCTGAGCATGGGAGCTAAGAATGATCAATGCAAGCACTTGGACAGAACTGGTAGGAAAGTAGTTTTAATGAGCACATCCACAATGTCTGAGGCTTTATTTCTGCAGACATTGAACTGAAAAGAGATGTGTTAGTATAAAGAGACATTCATCACCCTTTCCAGTTTCACTTCTTGCCCTAGTGGGATGATTCAGCAAATCAAATAGTAGTGCTACTGGAAACAGATTTGGAATAGAACTATACTTTGTGCCTAAACCCCATTATGCCACTTTCTATCATCGTAATAATTTGCTGTGTAGAATGAAAAATCTGAATATTTTCCTGTTCCCTCACTCCTTGCTTTTGAGCACCTCTTAATGGCACAGACTTGTCACAACAGCTATTATCCCAAATAATATGAACATGTCTTTGAACTACTTTTAAAAAAAAAAAAGTAGGCACAAGCTTGTACTGGCTTTTGCCACTGACTGAATTGAACCCAGGTGGTCAGAGACATAGTATATATATTTTTAAAAAGAACTATAATTGACATGTTTGTTAAATGCAAGTTGAGCCACTCACAAAATCACTTGTTCAACATTCAAATGTGATTCCATGCTAAGTAGGACTTCTACCTGCACAAGTTGTGCTTTTTGGCTTAGCAGCCATGTTAGTGTCCATTTCTGTAGACTTTCCTGTAGAAAAGTTGCTTCATATGCCTCCTTGTCACAATTTCTTCCTCATCAGTATCTGTAGTTGAGGCCTAAACTTGAATAATAGTTATTTTGTTAGTCATTCGATGAAGTCTGATTGATATTATTCAGTCAGACTTTGCATTATAGCCCCTGACTGCTTGTGCTGTATCTCGCCTTACTATTAGAGCAATTCTATTACTTCTATGTTTGTCACTTATGGAATACAACACTTTGTAGTTTTCTGACTAAAAATGTCTTAATCCAGTCTTCTTTAGTTCACTCCCTCCCCAGATTGCAGTGTTTATTCTATTTCTCGTTTTATGATTTCAAGCTTAACTCAATTCATACTTCACATGTTCCTATAATATGTGTTGAAACACTCTGGACTTTCCTGTAGCATCTGTCCTTGACAACAACTGAATATTCTTTCAACTTTAGTTCAATAGCAAACCACTTCTGTTTTCTCTTGCCTTGAAAACCCTGCAGGGTAATCATGTCAGCTGTGACTTGACAGCACTTTCTACCACCACTACCTCACTGTTTCACTTAATTCCTGGTCATTTATGGGAAAAGAACTAGTCTTGTAACTGGTACAAATATTTGGCATTTTATGAGCACCACCTCTTTCCACCATCCTCACAGAAGGTGAAAAGTTAAACCACAGGGTTCTTTGCTTGAGAAGTCTTTATTTCAGCTTCAAAACAGTTACAGTCCTCTCCATGTCTCTCCTACCGATCACACCTTCCACCCTCATTTTATCTCACTCAAAAGATTCTTATCCCTGCTCCACACTGTTAATGGCTGGTGGACTGTTTTACTGAGCCCTGCTGACTCTGGATTGTCCCCCCCGAGTGATCTTTCTTGGCCCTCTCCCCTGATTTCAGCCTGCTCTGGGCTGTGCAGATCCCACCCTATGCTGAGGAAAAGTTGGGCTTCCTGACTGCAGCCTGGTTGGGACTTTGTCAGCCCTGCCCTACCATGCTCTGGGCATCTGCTGAGACCTGCTGATTGCAGTTTAACCTCAGCTTTGTTGGTTCTCCCTGATCTGGGAAAGTGCTGAAGCTGATTTCTGTGGCCCAGGCCTTCCTTCCAGTTCCCTGCAGCTTCTCCTGGCTTCTGGCTTCCGTGGGGTGCTTTTTCTCACTAGAAAGTCTGAGGACAGGGTTGCTAGTTGCAGGGTGTCCTGCCATTCATGGGTGAGCATCCATGAGAGGGAGGGGTATGAGAAGGGCTGGTGGGCACATGAAAGCAGCCCCATCCCTGGACATTCCTCTCCTTGTGTTATTAAAAATATCAATTTATCACTCTCTTTTGCTTCCTGATTTTAGCCACTCTGTAGTCTGTGACAAATCTTAGCCTCCTATCCCAACAATTTCTAAGTCTTCTTAGAGTTAGATGAATTTTGATCTTTTAATTTTTTTAGAATACTGTAAACAATAAGCAGGGTGTAGATATTGACACTTGTTTGGATGTGAGGTTTAAAAGTAGTTTCCCCCCTCTCTAACCTGTAGCTGTGTAGCTGTCTATCCTTTGACATGTTGATGGCTCAGAATGGTGGCTAATATTTCCTTGGTGAGTGTTGTTAGGTGATAATCCCCTGGTAACATATTTTTCCCTCCTAAAACCAGTTAAAAATGATATAATTTCCTCATTGCTGTGAACTGGAAAAGTTTTAAATACTAAAAAAAAAAGACAGGCATAGAACTGTCAACTAAAATGGAATGGAACAGCCACATTTGCATTAAAGAAGAATTTAGGTAAAAAGAATTACAAATCTCTGAACACAAACAAATTTTAAAGCAGAAAAATTATAGTCATGTATCCATAGTGATGTCCTGGATGGTGTGCAACCCCCATAGACCAAAATACCCAAATTAAGAAACATTGGTTCATGACTTGCATATAATAGTCATTCCCAATTTGTGTTTTTCAATAGGGCTTTCTAGTGTATAAATAATAATTGTTGTTGGAAACAAAAGTGTAAAAATGTTTTGCATTACTGATAAGGCATATTCTTCAGTTTCCATATGAAAGAGTCAGTGTAAATACAAGAACATTAAATTCTGAAAAATTTTCTTCATTCCAGCTCAAATGGTATGTTGAATTGTAAGGATTTCAGGGTAGCATCAGCTACTTCAGGGCTGATTCACTTCAAGTAAGTGGGCTGCATGAGATAACACAGCTAGATCTACAATCATTTAGTATTTGAAGCCAATTTATTTACAAGGAAGTTAAATATTAAATATCAATATATCAAAACAAACATTTTTTCAGTGATTGCTAAACTCATTGACAAAAGCAGAGAAAAGTAGTTCCTAATTCTCTCTTCCTAAACATCACTAGTTGCAGAGCAGATTTTCCATGCAGGAGATCAGAAACTGCCTCTCAGCTGATCACTCATCAGCTTGCAGTCAGTGTTTGATGGCTGCTAGTAGCCTCTTCCTGTTCCTTACAGAAAAGGGGAGAATAGCTGAACAGCCCATGAATTAATGGTCTGCCTTGATCACCACTAGTGAATGGGAGGTGAGCTAAAGTAGCAGCTGTTCAAGCATCCTTGATCAATACTGTCTAACTTAAAAATGTGCCACCTACAGGTCAAAATGCAAAAACACCAAAACATCCCCCCAAAAATCAGGCGGACACATTTTTTTTTGGATATATCTGAATATCAGAATATGTTATTTGTCTTGTTTGGGCATACATATAATTTTATGCCCGAATAAATCCAAATCCGAATTTTACCGAATTTCTAGGTATTGACCAAGCCTAGTAATGACACAGAGACAGGCAACGACAAACCACCTTTGAATGCCTCTTGCCTTGAAAACCCCACCACACATCACCACAAGTCAGCTATGACTTGACAAAAAATGTTTTACAGAGGAACTTCCTGTTCTCTCCCCTATATATAGCTTAATCACAAAGAACACTCATGTGGCGAAATAAAAGTGAAACAGTAGTGGGATTCAGTTAATTTAACAACCGGTTCCGGTGGTGGGATTCAAATAATTTAACATCTGGTTGTTTACAAGCACCATTTTAACAACCGGTTCTGCCAAAGTGGTGCAAACCTGCTGAATCCCACCACTGGAGTGAAAGGTTCAAAGCCCTCAAAAGAGAAACTTGAAATAAGGCAAATCTCACCTTTTGGCCAACAAAAAGTTGATCAGAGCCAAAATCAAAGGGACAGACAGATTCATATATCACATATGGTAAGCATTCCTCTAACAATACACCCAACTGCCACACTTGGTTTACAGTATCCATAATCCATCTTTCTCAAAAGACTCAAGGTAACCACTGTTAAAATGTCATTTATTCATTCATTATACCTTCATTGGCATATTAAAAGATTATCAGAAGAGTGTAAACATGTGAATATCAAGTTAAAATGTTTTAAACTAATAAGCAACAGTAAAACATACATAAATCAACATTAAAAATAGCTACCAATTTAATACAAGTATCTTCTAAGAAGTTATTTTTAAAGTGTTTTATGAATGACAGGAGTGTGGAAACATTGCTCCTTTTCTCTGATAAGTTGTTCAATCAGGTAAAACTCATAAAGAAGAAACCCAAGTATACGCTATGACAGATTTTACTTTGTGCAGGACAAAGGGTCTTCAGAGGATCCTGTTCAGATAAAAGAGCTGATATAGTGTAGCCTAGTGAGAAAGACCGGCTGTTATCCTGAAATGTGATTGTGCTTCTGTTTCTCCTCACTTATATGTAGAAACATACTAGCATAACATCACATCAATATTATGGCAATATTATATAAGTACATAAGCATCGTTTATGTGGTAGTTGCCTCAGATTCTCTTACGTGTTCCACATAGCACCAAATCACAAATCTATACCTTTCTTTCTTTCTTTCTTTCTTTCTTTCTTTCTTTCTTTCTTTCTTTCTTTCTTTCTTTCTTTCTTTCTTTCTTTCTTTCTTTCTTTCTTTCTTTCTTTCTTTCTTTCTTTCTTTTTCTCTCTCTCTCTCTCCCCCCCCCCACTGGTCTTTCTGGGATGGTTACTGGACAGTATTCCCTGTGTTCAAAGGTCCATGTAAAGACTTTCCATGTAAAGACTGATTTATCCAGTCTTTGGCTACAGTATATGCAGTATGGTGAGACTATTGAATAAAACTCTCTTTTTTTTAGCCTCTTATGCTTTTTATATTCAGTTTCAAATGATTCTTTTTGGCACACAATTCTCCTTCAGCTGGTGACTTTTTTATGTGAGTGAATATCTAGAATTCACTATATACTTCACTGCTGACAAGCTGATTTCTTCCTCAATAACAGGTTTAATAGAATGTCATTTCAAATGAAAGAAATCCTGGGATGCACTTGATGCTTCTGGCAACATTTTATGAGTGAATTTCTGGAACAGGTGTTAAGCACATGAAAAGACAATTGCTGATAAATGTGGTACTCAGTAGACTGGTGAGCAGATCTTTCCTGCTATTAGTGATCCTCAGTTAAAAAAGAATCCTGAATCTGCCAGCGTATCAGTTTTTTAAAAACTTTCATAGTTGAGTTTGACTTTAAGGTTTGTTGAAACACAAATCAGCAATGTCTGGGGAAGAGAATGGAGGTAGAATTTTCAGTCTAATTTCCCACCTTCAAAAGCCAGTCACTTATTTAATTCCTTCAGGAAAAGAGGAAGAAGTTTATTCTACAAGGAGGAAAGACTGCTGTGCTGCTGGTGGGGGCAAACAAAGACCATGGAGATGATATTCTGCTAGGGAGCAGCCAAATATCTCATGGTATTTCATTTCCCCATGTAGATAGCTTGCCTTCTTTGCAGAGTGGAGGATATTTGTCCTCAACCATCTAACAGTATAAAAGAGGAGAAGAAAAGGATCACATATCACCCTTTGTCTAAAAGTAGCTCTGGAGTATGCACTCATTTGCCTGTTCATATATGAAGTAAGGAGTTGACATGATTTTTTTAACAAAATTGAGTTCATAGGCAAAAGTCTGTATCCTACTGTGCCACATAATTCTGTTGAAGCTTCCATTTACTTCAAGCTAGCCTGATGACTATTTTGATGACTTGTAGAAGCTATATTAAGTATGCAGGGCTGGAGGAAAATTCTGAAATGCATTAAACTAATGTAAAAGTCATCTATATATGGAGGAGTTAGTGCCCCTTCAGTGTAGCACTATGACTCCCAAGCCCATTCCCCTTCAGGACCCCAGTGGGCAGAAAAACAGGGAGAAAAGAATAGCTCAACCTTATATCTCTGTATGCACATACTACATTTGAAAATTTCAATGGCCTATGAAATGGTTGGACAAAAGAACTCAAATGGTTGATGCTGTCTATTCCATTTTAAAGCCATAATAAGTCATACCAAAGGTTTGCAGCAATGATGGTAGCACTGCTTTTTTCAGTCAGCAGCCAGTTGCAGCTTCATCTAAAGAACATATAGGAAGCTCAGTCAGTGGGATATAATTCCATACAGTCCACTTTCCAAAGCATCCATTTTCTCCAGAGAAATGATAAGTTATAATTCCAGGAGATATCCAGGCCATAACTGGGTGTTGGCAACCATATAAAGAAGTGAGCTCTGACTGATGAAACCCATGATAGAATAAATGTTGTTAATTTTTAATGTGCCATGAGACTTCTGTTATTCTGCAGATCAACAGCCTGTTGGTTCCATATATTGTTGCCAAGGATCCTCTTTGTCTTCAGCAGCCAAATGGTAAATTACAGTATTTCCATGGTTCGTCCCTTCTTGCTTGCTGCCAGAGAGACCGTTTTGTGCTTTGATTAATCAGCATATCCAGTGAAAAAGTAGGACAAATAAATTGAAATGTTTGAAAGCACATTGCTTGAATTTGCTTTTAGATTTTGCAGAGTAGAATGTTTTCCTGTCCCTCTTTTACTGAAGCTCACTGATTTTGTCTCTACATTTTATATTTAGAGGTCAACAGACCTTCAGGAACTACACAGAGGAAAGGGTGTGTTCATAGTATGAAGGGAAATCAGAGGAAATTACTGTCTTTGCAAACATAACTTTTTTTGTGTATAGGCTAGTGGGTCCAGGCTACAGATATTCAGCAGTCTCAAAATGTTTGGTTTATAGGAAAGCACTTTGCATTAAGCTTGAAATTCAATATTTTAAATAACATGTTGCTATGCATAAGTACTGCTGATACGATTTGTGCATTGCATTCAGTCAAGTATAAAGGTTCCAGTTGCTAAAAAATGATACCAATAAAATGGGTATTTTAAAAAGGCTTAGAAAAGGCTTTTGTAATAGACTATCATTTGATGAAAAACTTTTTTAAAAATTACATTGTATACATTAACAGAGTTACACCCTTCTAAGTTTATTGAAGTAAGTGTATTTGGAAGGGTGTTTAGATGCCTAGACTTGCACTGTTAGGAAGAATTTGGACTTCTTAAACATAGGTGAACCCTACACAAATAATTTTTGAACACAAGAAGACCAAAAGATTTTTAGGTTCATGACCCCCTAATTTGAAGCTCATTCTGTTCAAGTGAAACATTCTGAAGATTTGTGAAGTGTGAGTATAACTTCATCATCAAGCTGTGCCAGTTTGTCTTCACCAGTAACTACTTCAGATTTGGTAATGATTTATTCCTCCAGATCAATGGCATATCCACGGGCATCCACAAAGCACCATAATGGGCCAATATTTTCATAACTGACCTGGAGCAGTGCTTCCTTAATTTTCATTCACTTACACCTCTCCTGTAACTAAGGCCCCTTCCACACACGCAGAATAATGCATTTTCAAACCACTTTCACAACTGTTTGCAAGTGGATTTTGCTATTCCGCACCGCTTCAAAGAGCATTGAAAGCAGTTTGAAAGTACATTATTCTGCATGTGTGGAAGGAGCCTAAGATTTGTTGATTACATTGTCACCATATGGGCACATGGGAAAAAACCACTGGATAAATTTTGCCATGCCTTCAGCAAAATGGTTGCTGAGGGAAGTAGGGCATAGAAACCCAATCCAAAGAAGCCTGAGGAGGAACACTGGATGTCACCCAAAGAAGGTGAGTGTAAGTGAGGCTGAATGAGGCACTGTTCATGGCAGATGAATGGGAGGAGCACGGCCCAGATAAGCACCCTCTATCAGCCCACTAAAATCTCCTTTGTTGGAGAAGGGGACCTTCAATGACAATCCAGCCTCAAGGCCTTCCTTGGTGAGGGTGACCTTCAAAGGTGCATGGTACCAGCCTGTGCCCGGTGAGCCCGGTGGAAGGTGGTGAGTGCACCCCTTCCATCAGGGGAGAAGTGCTCTCTTTTGAAGTTGCCTCTAGTTGCTCTGTCTTACATTTAGACTTCTTCAGAGGTAATGCAAAGATTGGACAAGCAGTTCAGTTGGCAGTCTAAGAGGGAGGAATGGCATTCTGGAACAAGCCTTCCTTAGTGACCTCCAACCGGAGGGCATTTTCATATGTGCTTGTCTTTAGCCAAGTAGTACTTTCCTGTCTCACTTCATTGATAAAGTGAGAACAAACTTTATAGGAGGAAACAACATGGCCCTTGCCAAGGCACAATAACAATCATCTGAAGAGGACATTTGAGTTCCTCAAGTGCAGCAATTCTTCAATGGTGCCATATTAGAATGATGCAGCAGTATGGTAGAGCCAATGCCCCAAAAGAAAAATCAACTAAAATAGTCCTAAACTATGAACTGGTAATAACAGAAACACTCAGGGTAAGAAAATTTCTAATAATAAACCAAAAAGCAGCTACAGGTTTCAAATAACAGCAGAAGCGCAGCTAATGGTTGTAGAAACACATCTGCTCTAAAGATGACAAAGAGAGATCTGGAAGCATCACCCAAATGCTGGGGTCTGTCCCTTTTAGAATGGGGAACTAGCAAGGGCAGACCATGCTTAATTAGAGGCTGAATAACTAACTCAACTCAACTTTACCTTTATTGTAAGTGGATAACTATTACGAAATCTTTTCCACCAGAAATTCAGAGTAAAAGTTTAAAAATTTTATTAGAAAAAGTAAAATAATAAATGTACAAGCACATAAATAAAGCACACAGAGAGTTCACATATTTCTAGGATGTATAAAAAAGTTATAGTTTTTTGGAGGAAAGGTGATAATTACCCGGCCTAGAAGTGGATTGGTCTGATGAGCAGAGTTCAACAACCTGTGTTGTTAGAGACAGGATCAAAGGTAGCACTGGGAACAGTGTTAACCAGATAGAGAGGCATCTAGAAAAAAACTGAACACCTTTTGCCAAGTGGGCAGACTAGTTATAGGGGAAATCAGGTTCTCAGACAATGCTAAGTGATCCAGCCTTCCCAAGGTAAAAGAAACACTTGTTTTCTAGGAGAGAACAAGAGAAGATAATTAGGCTTTATGTTCTAAGCCAGGGGAGTGCTCAAAAATGATTAGAGTTTGGGGTGAATGATGCAATCACAGCTCTGGGTTAATGCCAATGCAGATGAAGGTGGAATTTTGGAGAAATTGATCAGGAAACTAGAATATGGGATTAGAAGTATAGCTGGCAGGAACTCTTGATTAAATTATTTAGCATTCTTTTAGCAAGAGACGAGCCTCGAGTGCAGGAACCAGCTCAGGCTGAGAACACTGAGTGCCCATCCACAGGAGGCAGCAGCTGTCTGCGACACAGGCCTCTGAACCAAGAGCGAGGAAGGGAAGGTCTGCTCTGAGTGACAATGAACCAGGGGGAGGGAAGGGCCGCTAGCCATCGGACTTTGCAACACAGGCCTCTGAGAGACAAGCGAAGGAGGAGGAAGGGCTGCTAGCCACCCACCTTTCCTCCTTCAAAAAGCCATAGCTGCTATGCTGATGGCCTTTGACTGTGCAAGCCCCCTTTGCGTGACTTCGGCACCCTGGCTGAGCGAGTGAGAGCTCCGCTTCCACTGAGGCCTCCTTCCCCTGTGCTCTTTCCCTTAGCAGTGGCCTTTGAGCAAGGGAGCACCTAATGCTCCACTTGCTGGCCGGCATTGGAAAGAGGCTGAGCCGACTGGGCGCTGCCTTTTATAGGCGCGCCCGGTTCCCCTCTTCATGTAACGGCCCACCATCATGTGCCTTGTGCTGATCGGCAGCGGGGAGGAGGACAGTCGCTCACTCCTCCCCTGCCGCAACGGTGCCCCTGGCTGATTCCTGGGGCGCATTTTCTTTTTGTCTCACAAGACAGGTGCACCATGGCTGAGGTGGGAACTGGTTTTCCCAGGCAATAGGCTTTCTCCTTTCCTGATAGCTTTTTTAAAAAGGCATAGTGGCTATTTGCAAATAAATGTTGGCAGGAAATCTTTGTCTGGACAGGTTTTTGCCTTAGAGGTATCTCTGAGCCAATGCAGGGATTGCGTCCATCTTGGCACTGCCTTACTAGTCTACTTCCGAGGTTGGCAGGATAGGTAGAGACAGTGATTTCTTAAAAACAGGCCTCCCCCAACCACTATGGGTCTGTGATAATAGAGAGAGCCTATACTCCTCTCCTCATGTGACCTGGGGTAGGAAAATCTATTGGTCCAAGCACTAGAATTTTGGGGACCCATTTTTATGTATTCTTAGAAATTCCAGTTATATTTGGCAGACTCAATTATATATTTAAAAAGAAACAAAGCAATAAGGTATTTTGGGTATATACTTGGCTCAGTTATATCTGAGCATACACCCCTACTCTCAGGTGCTACTGGAGTTGAATTTGATTCTTAAGGGGCACTAGCTTTTTCAGCTGTGTTTATAAGCTAGCAATATGTGTGCAGCATATCACAGGTTCCAAATTCCAAGACAGGAATATCATAAATAATCATGCAGCAGCTGCTTGTGGAGACTTTCTGCTGAGGTAATCACAGAGCAAGGAACAAGTGCTGACAACACTGATATTCAAGAATGGAGTCACTCTGTGTTCCAGTAAATTGAATCTTGCAATGTATACTTACCTTTGGGCTTAAGTGTTGTGTATTAGCTCTGTGTCTTAGATAACACAAAATCCCAGCCATCTATGCTGAACATTATGTTCTTAAAGCATTTCAGGTCTGAACACATTCAATGATATATAATAAAGAGATCAAAACTGATTTTTGCAAAGCAATTTAAATATAACTTTGCTTGTTAAGCACCGTTCAAATCTGCTTCACTGCATAAAACTGGAAGAATCTAATATTCCTCTGGGCTCAACTCTCAAACCACTTAAATTCAACAAAATAGATTTATTCCATTTTTTATTTTAAATCAGGATTAGTGAGCAATTTCCTTCTTTGTGTGTGTTTTCATATTCCTCTGTGCACACTGTAGTATTCCTCTATGTACATTGATGTTTTATGCAATTGAATTATAAACCAGAGTAAGCTGAAGATTTCTAAATAATCAATTTTCCCCATCCATTTTCTGAATCAGTTTGTGAAACATGGTGGCATGCACAGGTAAATAAAGTTATTTTTCTAGCATTCCCTTTAACTGATTATGAATTATAGCTGCAGCTTTATTTATCTCATTATATGAGGCTTTGAATTTTTTAGTAGCATAGTATGTAAACAAATCGCTCCCATATTTCTTGAATAAATCGTAGGTCTATATATAGAGTACTACGAAAGCCAGAACACCTATGTATATAGGAAATGTACTCCTACTACAAAGCTGTTATAGAAGACAGGGGGAAATTTTATCTCATTCTCATTGAAAATAAATAGTGACTAAAAATGAAAAAAAGGGAAATTAACATGTGCTAACTCAGTTTATCCAATCTATACTTTGCATCATTTATACAAGGAAATTATAATGACTTGGATTCATGTCAGGTACTACTGTGTGCTGCAGAGGTGGCTCCCATTGTTTCTGGTGCCACTTCTCTGTGTTTTCCAATGTAGGCACCATAGTATCTCCTCCACCAGTGGCTTATCATAATGGCACACCATAGTGGAAGCTATAGTCCTCCACTCAAGTGGCCACATGATCTGCCCCTAAATCCAAAACAAATAAATACATTGAAACCTAATTCATTTTATGGGTTGGATCCAAAAGTTACTTGTACACATCAATAGATATTACTTTTCATACAAGAGAAAAAAATTTTTGCCAGTTCCCACTGCAATAGCATTTCTTCATGCTTCTTCAGAGAGAACCCTTAGGATAGCAATTCAAAAAATACAATAGGCTGTAACAGGAGGAAAATATAAAAATAATTTATTCCAGAAGCAGTGTTTTCTTCTAATTTCCTTGACTCCATCCTGATATTTTCTATGTTTAAATGTGTTTTTACAACCTCACCCCCCCTTTTGCTATTAAGTTACAGATGACTTTTAACAACCCCAAAGGTTTTTCAAGGCAAGAGACACTTGGAGGTGGTTTTTCATTGTCTGCCTCCACTTCATGAGCCTGGTATTCCTTGGAGGTTTACCATTCAACACCTTAACCTCTTACACTTTTGTCAGCCACTGGGACCAGTAGTGTTTAATGTTACATCCTCCAAACAAGGGCAAATTCTGTACATTTGGGATGCAAATTAAAACATGTTGTTGTTGTTAATTCAATTTACTATCCTGCTCTTCCCACCAGGCAGGCTCAGAGCAGCTGACAACATACATAAATGCATTATAAAACAATAAATATAATGTATAAATTTAAAATAATTTAACAATTTAAGCTATAAAGGAAAATTAACCATTGACTTTATAAAATGTTATGGAAAGATGTAAAGAAAATTTTAGACAAATTACTTTCTAGTTGCTCTTATATTGCTATCTACAGATCACACACAATGTTGTGTCCTAGAATGATCTTGAATTTGATGGTTTAATATTCTTCACAATTCCCTTGACAGTAGGGCCCTGGAGAGATTACTTTGTCTGGTGATGTGCCTCACTAGGGATTAACTGTGCGATTCAATCAGTTGTTCAGAATATTTCTTCTATGAATTTTATAAATTAAAATGTTTCCTTGTTTAACCTCAAAACTCATTTGGCAAAAAGTCATAAGCCTATCATCTTTAGATTTCTATCTAATGGTACTTCCTCCCTCCCAAGAATGAATAACTGAATCATTTTTTTGGGTTGGTGGGGGGAGTTTGTAGAATGAAGTTGTTACTTTACCTTTTTCAGTTCTCCAAAATTAACTGGCATTGCTCAATTATTTTCCAGGTTTTCACTTTAGTTTCAAAGTGTAAAACCAAATAGTCTCCCAGAGTAAATAAAATTTTACATGAAAGAGATATCCCATATATAATCACATCCAAAGAACATTTTCTTCAAGGGAAATCAGTGATTTTTGACCTCTTACTGTTTAAACCAGCAACTGGGTTCATTAGGAAATTTCAATTTTGCCTGTTTTATGACTTTGTATTATGCAAGACTGCAACAGAAAAGTATAGTATAACTGTCAGGGTCGCGACCCTCCCTTAAGCTTCTGTGGCATGTTAAGTTTCTGTTTCCCAGTTCTCCCCATTCCTGCCACTGAGAAGGACTGCCCACTCTTACCTGTATATATACTGGAACTGAGGACAAGAACCCTCAGTTCCAGCACCCTGTATCTTAGGGCAACACATATCAATAAAGTTCGTTCCTTTGTTTCAAAGTCGACTTTGAGTGTGTCCAGCCTTACATTGTGCTGGAACTCAACTTTGGCATTGTTTGCAACCTTCCACGCTCAGACCTACCCAACATGGCTGGGCATGAAGAGTGCTCCATTCCTATCGACTTTTCGCCAATCAAGGAAGAGAGAGCCCAACCCCAATGGTAATCATGGACTGGAGTGGGAACTCTTCATGGCGTGGGAATGGTGGAACGGCTGCTCCTAACGATGTTTCTGGTGAGATCCCAAGAACCACCATGCCGGGCAACCCAGAATGTCGACAAGCAACGGCGGGCCTACGCAGCCTTACAGCTACGAACAACGGAGCTACAACATGAACGGCACCAGCTACGCGCCGACCTATCGACCCTGCAAACCCAGGTGGCAGCCCTAATGGCCGACCGCGAGGGTGTCCGGCGATTGGAAAGCACGATGGCAGACTATGTCACAGATGACCTGACTGTGGCCTCTGACCCCCCCCTCCAATGCACGACCATCCTGACGCCTTCCCACCAAGTTGACCCAACCGCTGCCCGGCGACCCCACCGGAGCATTTGGGTGACCTTCAGCGGGGACCCAGAAGAACTTGCCTTTTTCCTCATAGAGGTGGGCTCCTACATGGAAGTTCATGGAGCCGGGTTCCAGACAGACCAGGAACAAGTATTTGAACTGGGGACCCAACTGTGAGGGGAGACTGCAAACTGGTTAGTGGGCCTCGTGGAATCCAATGCAACAGAACTCTATGACCTGGAGCAGTTTCTCCTGGTCCTACGACTGCGCTTCGAGGACCCGCTGACCGAAGAAAAAGCCCGGGCCTCACTACAACGGCTAAGACAAGGGACCTGCTCTGTCAGCGACTTCGCAGCGGAGTTCCGCAGACTCGCCAGCCACCTCTGAGGGTGGCTGAAATTAGTCCTCGTACAACTGTTCAAGGACACCCTCCACCCAAAGATCCTGCAATGGAGCCTAATCAACGGAGATCCAGGAACACTGGTGGAATGGATCCGGAGAGCGGGGGAGGCTGAATTGAGAATCCGTCAGGTAGATCAGTCGGAGCATTGATGGAACCAAGCGCAACGCCTCCCGAACTGCCCAACCCAGCTGCCCACCGATGAGAGGAGCCCTCTGCCGGGGCCCTCCGACAACAGCCATGCGCACTGTCACCGCCTGGGCCTCTGCTCGACTGCGGGGGGAGGGCCACTTCACTACATCATGTCCGGAGCGTCGTACTCAACCTCCACCAGGGGGCAACCATGGACAGCCCCGCTCGAAAATCCCCACGCCGACCCAGAAGCCCGCAGCGCACCCACACTCCATGACGGCGTCGGTTGCCACCGCCCAAGCCAATGCGGAGGAGTACTTGAGTGACTCGGAGGATTCATCGACCCCAGACTTCGAACCAGTGGGAAACGAGATCAGCCTGGCTTGAGGAGCGCCGATGCCCAGGTCACACCGACAGGCGCATCAACCCGGGTGAGTGCCCTTGCTAACAAACCGTTAGTGGTCTCTGTCACACTGTCAGTCTCGGGAACCCCAACTGCCACCTGGTTGGACGCCCTCATTGACTCTGGGTGCTCATGCTGCTTAATCCACCCCAACCTGGTGGAAGCGCTGGGCCTCCGATTGGTCGAACTTAAGAATCCCATTCGCTTCGAGCAAATGGATGGGTCTTTGTTAGGGGAAGCCCTTGCCATGCACAAATCAGAGCCAGTGACTGTCTCCTTTGCGGGGCTCACTGAATGCCGCCAATTCATGGTGGCCAAATTGGGGAGCTTCCCCCTTGTGCTGGGCATGCCTTGGCTGGCATGCCACAACCCAGTAATCACGTGGTCGGAACACCATGTAGTCCTCCCCGACCGCCCCTGCCAAGGGGGGTGGCCGGCCGATCCACCAGTAACGAATCCTGTTGCGACGGCACACGACTCCCCTCCGGACGTTCCCCCACCCTACCGGGACTTGGCTAAGGCATTTGATGAGGGGGAATGCGACAAACTCCCGCCCCACCGGAGCACCGACTGCTCCATAGAGCTGATCCCAGGGGCACAACTCCCAAAGGGGAGGATCTATCAAATGAGCCCCAGGGAACTTGACGCACTACGAGAGTTCTTGGACAAGAACCTGGCCAGGGGTTTCATCAGGGCCACTACTTCACACATGGGTGCCCCGGTACTGTTCTGGAAAAAGGACGGGACCTTACGCCTCTGCGTGGACTACCGGGGCCTTAACACAGTCTCGAGGTCTAACAAATACCCCCTCCCACTAATCAAGGACCTTTTGGGACACTTGGCGAAGGGGCGTATCTTCATGAAGTTGGACCTGTGTGAGGCATACTTCCATGTTCGCATCATGGAGGGCCACGAACACCTCACTGCCTTCAACACCCCCAATTCAAATATCTCATGATGCCATTCGGGTTAAGTGGGGCCCCTGGGGTGCTCATGAATGTGATCAACAAGGCCCTACACGATTTATTATTCAAAGGGGTCGTCGTATACTTGGATGATGTCCTCATTTATTCTGACGACATGGTGTCGCACACTGCATTGGTGCACATGGTGCTCCACCGCCTCATCGACCACGAGCACTATGCAAAACTCTCCAAGTGTGAGTTTCACAGGGACCAGGTGGACTTCCTGGGATCTCGGATCTCAGGGCGGGGGGTGGAGATGGATCCGAGCAAGGTACAAGCGGTTGTCGACTGGCCGGCTCCCCGCACCCGCAGGCACCTTCAGTCATTCCTTGGCTTCGCCAACTTCTATAGGGACTTTATCCCGGACTTTGCTTCCATTACACTCCCCCTCACAGACCTCCTTCGCACAAAGGGGACCGGCCCGGGAGGGGGGCGGCCGGGGGCTCCCATTGTTTGGTCCCCCGCCTGCCAGATGGCTTTCCAGATCCTGAAGGCTGCCTTCACTACGGAGCCTGTCCTGATCCACGCTGATCCAAACAAACAATTCATTGTGCACATCGACGCATCCAACTTGGCCATGGGGCTGCCCTACTGCAGAGGGGGGGAGGATGGGAAACTGTGCCTGCGCTTTACTGTCTCGCAAGCTCTCTGGGTCCGAGCTGAATTGGACGGTGGGGGACAAGGAGACGAGTACAATCCAGCGTGCCTTGGCGGCGTGGTGGCATGGCTGGAGGGAGCCTTCATGCCGTTTGAGGTCTGAACAGACCATAAGAATCTGGCCTTCCTGAAATCCCCCAGTAGGCTCTCCGCCAGACAACTGAGGTAGGCGGACTTCTTTGCCAGGTTTAATTTCACCCTGAACTTTTTCCCGGGGAAGAGCAACCCGTTGGCGGATGCGCTCTCCCGCCTCCCAGACTCTTCCCAGGCAGAGGAATGACCAGTAGGGACTGTGTTCTCCCCCTCACAACTGGGCTTGCAGGCGGTTACCAGGTTTCGCTCTAAGGCACATGGATCAACTACTGGCGTTGTGTTGGCCCTCCCCCTAGGCCTGGAAGAGGATCTCCGCACACACTTGGCATCCATTCCCAATGCTGATCAGGAAGCTGGGTCTCTCACCGGGAAGGGAGGTCTTTGGTGGGGGGGACAAAGTCTGCGTCCCGGCAGACCTGCGTGGGAGAGTTCTCTCTGGCTGCCACGATGCCAAGTCAGTGGGGCATGGGGGTTTCGTCAAGACCCTCCATCTCACGAGGCGGGAATTCTGGTGGTCGTCCCTCCGCAAAGACATGGCCAAGTACGTAGCAGGGTGCCCAACCTGCGCGACCGTGAAAAATGTCACGGGGAGACAACCGGGTCTGTTACAACCTCTTCTGAGTTCTGACGCTCCATGGTGGCACATCTCCATGGACTTTATCATGGACCTGCCAGCCAGCAGGGGGAAAACGGCCATTTGGGTAGTAGTGGACCTCTTCTACAAACAGGCCCACTTTATCCCATGCAAAGGACCCCCGTCGGATCCAAAACTGGCACGCATGTTCCTCACCCATGACTACAGCCTACACGGGGCCCCCGCAAGATCATATCTGACCATGGGCCGCAGTTTGTCTCCCGCTTCTGGCAGGAGTTCATGAAGCTGCTGGGAGTAGAACTGGGGCTCTCGTCTGCATACCACGCGGCAACCGATGGCCAGACCGAACGTGTTAACAGCATCCTGGAGCAGTATCTCCGCTGTTAAGTGAACTGGCACAACGAAGACTGGGTGCCCCTCCCCCCCTTCGCGGAATATGACTATAACAACGCAGTTCACTCCAGCACGGGACAAAGCCCCTCCAAAGTCATCTATAGGCACGACAATGCGCCTTTCCCCCGGAGGGGGAGCCCTCGGACGGGCTGGCGGACCTACAGGAATGGATTGTCTCTCTACGCAACACTTGGACCGCGGCATTGGAGTCATTAACCAGGGCGAATTACAAATGCTTCGCGGACCGTAAACGCTGCCCCATGGACTATAAGGTGGGCGACCGCATGTATTTATCCATGAGGAACCTAAAAGGCCTCCCAGGCACCCGAAAACTGGGAGCCCGGTTCATCGGTCCTTATCACGTCTCTCGAGTTATCAACCCGGTTGCGGTTGAACTCGAGCTCCCAAAGACACTCTCCCGTGTGCACCCGGTGTTTCACATCAGCCTCCTGAACAAGGCTGCCCCCTGCGACAATTGGCACTCGGATGCGCCACCACCTTGAGAGGAGGTGGCAGCCATTGTAGACTCTCGACTGCACAGGGGGACACTACAATATCTAGTCGAGTGGAAGGACCTCCCCCTGGCTACAACGAGTGGGTGGCCGCTCAACACGTCGCAGCTCTGTGCCTCCTCTGAGCATTCCATCAAGCTTACCCCGACAAGCCAGGTGGGAGGGGGCCTTAGGGGGAGCGGGATGTCAGGGTCGCGACCCTCCCTTAAGCTTCTGTGGCATGTTAAGTTTCTGTTTCCCAGTTCTCTCCGTTCCTGCCACTGAGAAGGACCGCCCACTCCTACCTGCATATATATTGGAACTGAGGGCAAGAACCCTCAGTTCCAGCACCCTGTATCTTAGGGCAACACATATCAATAAAGTTCGTTCCTTTGTTTCAAAGTCGACTTTGTCTGAGTGTGTCCAGCCTTACAATAACTTTCTACTGTGAAAAGTTACTTATAACTCCCACCCAGTTTACCTTAAGCACCATTGAAAAAGTTGTTCCCAGACACTATTTGGATATCCCTCTGGGGCTCTTTTATTGTGCAACAAGTAATTTCATTATCATCTGTAGAATGCCATTATTATGCACTACATTATCCCAGAGTATTACTGCTTTATGTCATTATTGCATGAGGATACTTCTGTGCAATAATTGCATTGTGTAGGAACCTAGCCATTGACTTCCTTTCCAGTTTGAACTGTCAGCTCCAAAGCTATACTAGGGTTCAAGTCTGAATGTTGTCTAGAAGGCATATAAAATATTGTCACCCAGGCTGGCATAAAAGCAGTGCACACAAATGATAACAAAGCATCTCCCTATCCCCCCCCTTCCCCAGGAATACTGCAAACTTTGACATGAATATAATTTCCAGGTGAACTTCCTCACTTGCACATCAGACAACCTCCTATTCAGATTGCTTTGATGGTATGTTTGTGTGTGTTTGTGTGTGTGTGTGTGTGTCAAAATTAGTCTCAGAACCATGACAAGCAGTTTTGTTGCTTGGTAGTAGTCACTTGGGCTAGGTTTTGCCTTGGTAATAAACAACAAATAATAGACTTGACTAAATCTACTCAGTTACCAGACAAAATGTATTTTTCCAGGGCCATTAAAGCATTCTACTGTCTAGCACATAATCACTTGCAGATCATCCCCTTTTCATGTCTGCATAGTTGGATATATAATTTAAATGCTAATACTGGACTATTTGATTGCCTACTGTTTGCTATTGTGCTTTCAGTGGCATCAGAGTGATTAATGTAAAGGAGCTCAAGATCCACTGTGGAGGGTGACAGGGGTTTGTGACAGCTCACAACTCCTGGCTTTTTACAGCTGCTAACTCCTCCAAAATGTTGGGAGAAGAACTGAGGTTGTCCACATTCATGCCCCTTTTCAAACATTTTTTTCTCATTTCTCTCTTTTTTTCAGGGTAAACTTATTGTGACCAGTAGCGTAGCACCCACAGGGAGGAGGGCACAATGTCCTGGGTGGAGCAGCAGCAGAGGCATGTCCAGACCATCAAGGGGGCATGGCAGGGGTGTTCCAGGGGCATTCCGGGGTGGGGCAGGGGCAGGTGATGCTGTGGCAAGGGTGCAGGGTGCGCACACACCCTGGGCAGTTTCCCCTCACTCCGCCTCTGATTGTGACACCCTTTGGTGGTAAAGGAATGTCAAATTGGGAGTATATTATTCTTAAAGAGACACTGTCCCTTTAAATGTCAGCCTTTGTACAATAGTGGGTTCTGGCATTACTAACATCACACACCCAGACACACTACAGCTCATAAAATGACTGACATTCTTATGTCTAATGTTTACTTTCTTCCCTAGGACCCCAGGCAAACCTGCTGCACCTGTCTTCCATTTCCTGTTCCTGCCCCAAGCTCTGCCACTGTCCTTTTATCCTGCAAGTTCCTCCCTGTACTTCCTCAAATGACTTTGTACCTGCCTTTCCTATTCCCTCCTCCTTTGCCATTTCCTCTTTTGAACAGTCATCCCCATCTGAGGCTACATCTCAGCAGTCTAGCACTGTGAAGTGCTTCACTAGGGTTCAGGAGTTTGTTTCTGGGTCACTGGTGGCTCTGAAGCCAGCTCACTTGTTTGGCCTGTTCACTTCTAGAGCACCTCACCTACAACCAGCCTGGCCTGCCCCTCCCTGAAACTCTCACATCTGAGTGCATGTTATCATGGCTCTTCTTGATGCTGCAGGAACTTCAAGATTTTCTGCTGGCAGGTATGTCCTGCTCTCTGGCTCAGTCTCCACAGGGACTGGACTGGCTTGCTGACAAGGAGCTGCTACACTTGGATAAACCTGTCACCATCAAAGAAATCTTTGCTATCAGAACTGACCTCCCACCCAAGCCACTTCTGTTCAACCAGTTAAATGTTTGTGTGAGATAGCAAAGAGTTTACCTCTTTGCCTTTCTCCACTAACTCTGTGGTAAGTATATAACTGAACTAGCCAAGGAATTATGGGCAAGTTCTTATCCAAAGCTCAATTCCCAAATCCCGAGACTGTTTTTTTAAAGTTTTATTAACTGTACATATATTCTTAAAAGCACATATATTTGGGGACAACTCACAAGCAGGACAATCAACAAGACTGAAGGTAGAATACTAGGAAGAAGAACAGAAAATGTAGTTGCTGGCTGATTTTTACTTACGGAGCTTACCCATCATTTCCCCTAGGGGTAAATAAAGCAATCAGTGGCTGGAGACTGAACACCTGATACTTCATATCTGACTGTACTAGGTTGTGCATTTATCTGAAGGAATGAATTTGTTGCCTTTTTTATAAACCATCATAGCGCTTAATAATCACTTTTGTTTTGGTGAATTAGCAGCTACATGAATAATGGCTGTCCTTCAGAATGTAACACAGATTCACTATGTATCAAGAACTTTTGTTTCATGTCCTCACACATGTGATAATGTGTGATAATGGCTTGAATTTTTCCATGACATTTAAGCAGAGTTAATTTGGTCTTTAGTTTTGAGGTGGGTCAGAAAATATCAATATTATTTACACCTTCATAAAATAACAACAAGATGGGAAGCTGATAGTACCATGCTAAGCAGAATTACATCATTCTAATTATAATATAGTTACAATCCAGGGTTAGTTAAAGTCAGTGGGCTTTGAAGGTTATAACCTTGCTTAGAATAGCACTGTAAGTGTCACATATCTTATCTTAGTAACATGGGAGAACACAACTGTATGTTCTTTACATATTCCATGACAAACCCTAATTTAGGGACCAGCAGTCTATCTATACACACACATAGAAGCTGACATGGTACTCCCTAGGGGGGGGAGAAGGTATAATGTGGGTAGGCAAGAAATAAAGGCAATTTAAAGGGCAATAAATAGCAACAGGAATACTTTGGCAACTTCAGATTAAGAAATGGATCAAACAACTTTTGCTGTCTTTAATTATACTATCTAAATGTATCACCCATGGAAGTTGAAGGGAAAACATTCACAGAAAGGGGTATTTATGTCCAATGGAGACAGAAAAGGGAAGTTGAAAGCATAAACGCTGGTTTGCATATTTTCTTACAGGGCACCTAACTGGATTTCTTTAAGATAGAATTTTATGTACTAATTTACTTGTAATATGTTGAAGGACCAGCAGCATAGCTATAATGGGGACATCTAGGGACATGTTACCCAGCTTTCACAGGTTGTGAACTTATTTTTAAGGAATCTCCACCAGCTGCTAAGAGTGTAATAGCACACAACTATTTTAAGTAGCAATGGGGAAAATAACTTGGCTTAGCAATATGAGAGGCAGGCTGGGTAGGAATCTTTTAAAGACTATGTATACCAGAAATGGCTTGAAACGTATCTGCAGAAAATTCACAAAAGACCAAATTGCAGTTTAAATATTTTTATATAAATTTTGGTTGCAAACAATCACACAGTAAGAAACCAAGGCACATACACACAGTTCCTAGGATATAAACAGGGAGGAGAAGATAGGTGGGGGGATAGCGCAGGGAATTGGGGAAGCAGGGACTAAACATTACCTAAATTCAGCTGAAGAAGATCTTGTTGAAGGCAAGGATTCAAATGACCAGCATCTGAATCCAGGTGAAGGATGAATTCGTGTCTCACACCAACAATACCAAGGGAGGTTCAAGTTAGCAATGAGCACTGGAGTTGGGGTGCACAGTACTTTTATACCCTTTTGCCCAGGTAGGGGCGGGAACAAGTGAGTTTTAAGTCTAATTTCCCAAATTCTCTGGAACTTCCCATGCTGAGCTTGCAGGGCTGAGCTAATTAATCAGCTCTATCTGTTGTTCTAAGTACCCGGAACAATGGGGGTCAATTGCTCTTAGATTAAATCAGGAAGCACAGAATGGCTTTATGCAGAGTAACCCTGTAGAAACACTGCCCAGGATATTCAGATTTGGCTGAGACATTTAGATCGGGATAAGGTGAGTGGTTTAGGAGAGTCATAACAAAGATGGAGGGGAGATGCAAAGAAGCAACCATCTGTTGCTGACCTGGTTTCCAGAAGAGATAGGGAAAAGGCAGTATCTGATAGTAAAGTGGCTTTCCATATTCTTTGTCTTAATAGTATCTTTGCAAGGTGTGGTAATCAAGCATGCCCTTGCACAGGATGAAACCTCCAAGTCATTTAGGAGTTACTCATTCTAATTAGATCATGTCAACTTGTGACCTTTGGAACATGCCGCTACCTACACTGAGAGGTTCTGTGAAAACTTAGCTTCTGCCAATATGATTTTTGAAGAAAATATTATGGCAATAATAATATGGGGGGTGACCAGGGCTGTAACAGACAAATGCCCCGGGCACCCCACAGTGAGTCATGTGGGGGGGCATAAAATCACCCTCCACACCCCTTGCCCTCTCGCCCTGCCCCACCAGTCCCAAAAGAAACTTGTCAGCTGGCTGAACTAAAATAAGTGGGGGGCAGGGTGCCACAGGGGGATGGGGGACCTCCCTTACCCTTCACCCTTCCCTACCCCATCAGTGGATCCTGAACTAAGGTGAGGGGCAGGGCAATGGGCAGGTTGCTGTGGGGGCACCATGGGGTGTGGGGACCTTTGGGGAGTGGGTCCTGGGTGCCATTTTGTCCTGGGTGCCATTTCTCCCCTCTACACCTCTGTGAAGGACTTTTATAAAGTTGGGATCTCCTTTCTGTTTCTCCCAACATCTTAGCTTCAAGTGGAAGAGGTCCCCAATGTTATTTTCCCCAGTATCCTCTGGCAGCATGTAACCCCAGAATACCTGGTGATTTAATGGTTGTATAGTTTGAAACAGTCTTATAGCATGAAACTTGAAACTTGTCTGCAGAGGCTAGAAGCAAAAAGTCAACACACACACTCACAAGTCAAAATGAAACAAGTCCCTACAACAACCCCACATCCTGTTCTTAAGGTCGTTTCCACACTTTCAAAATATCTTGGGTTGAGCAAAAAATATATCCCTGTGCACCTGCGTTGTTGGCATGGTTCCCTGTACTAAAGTGGGTTTGCCTCACAATATATCCCTCATCCCAGGGTATTCAAAACCCACCAAATTGGTGATTCTTTTCAAAAATCCCAGGGTGAGCCTGCTAGAGCCTGCAACCATGCAAACACCAATCAGGAGCAGATCTCCCCTCCTGATGTTCATTCAAGCTGCCACTAAAAAAACAACAGCCAATCTGAACACAGGACGCTGGGCATGCTCAGATTCGCTTTCAGCTTTCAGCTGCCTGCCACTGAAAAACAGTAGCCAATCAGAATGCGAGACACCGAGCATGGTCAGATATGCTTGCAATGTAAATGCAGTGTAAATACAGAAGTCCCAGGCTCATGCAAAAGAAATTGGAGTATTTCCCCCTGGTCTTCACTGGATTCCTTCACAAAAAGGCCGCCATGTGAATGGACAAACCAGGATTAAACAGACCAGGATTATAAGGAACCGGTGCTACACAGATATAATTCTGCCATGTGGAAACAACCTAAGTTGGCCATTACAAAGTTATAGTTCCTTGAACATCTAGAAATGGCAGTGTATTAGGGCAATTGACACCAAAAATGAGAAGAAGTTTGCAGAAAGCATTTTCAATCCTGTCAGTGAACATGTAGTACTGTGGAATACAGATCAACTGAATTTCCAACCAACATCTAATAATTTTCAGATGTATATTATAAAAAAATCAGAATATTTTTAAAACTGACAGCATAACTTTTTCTATTCTATAATACCAATCAAACATTACTGAGAAATTATTGCAGCTTTTTTGCCAGCTTGCAGACTATTATTAAAGAAGAAATGTGGCAGTTTGGAGTAAGGAATTTACAGTGCTGTCATGGAAGGAGAAAGGGCTGTGGAGTCAGCATGATCTGGCACCACATCATTGCTAAACTACCGGAAATATCTGTGGATAAAGCATGGCTGCACCACCCCAATCCACCTCCCAACTATCCCCCCACCAATGGATCACACTGTTACTGGCCTAACAGGGGAAGGGGTTTTATAAAAGGGATTCTCCACCAGCTGCTAAGAGTGTAACAGCACACATTAAGGGTTTTAAAGGTAGCAAAGGGGAATGAGCACTCAACGTTGGCAGCGAGAGGGGGCCAGGGGGATCTTTTAGACTGTATAATATGAGGAAGGAATTCTGGCAATGACTCTTCCACAGAGAAACGCAAGAATCCAAATTAAGTTTTAAAGTATTTATATAGTTTTGGTTCAACAATACACACATACAGTAAGGCACAAGAGCACATACATTCGAGTTCTAGTATATAAAAAGGTTTGAAATATAGATGGGAGGATAGAGAGGGAATTGGGAATTGCAGGGTGATACATTACCTAACGATTTTGTAGAAGTAGACGAAGTAGAAGGCAGGGATTCCACGCCAGCACAGAAATCCTAGTGAAGGACGAATTCGTGTCTCACACCGACAAGACCAAGGGAGGTTCAAGTTGGCAATGAGCAAGGTGTTGCAGGTGAACTAAATCTTTATAGGGTAGATTGTTCCTTGGCGGGAAAATGAACCAATCACATTAAGTTTCATTTCTGCACATCTGTGCTGGGCTAGGGGGTGCTGATCTTGATGAGTCAGCTCACCTATTGCTAACCCCGTGACAATAGGGCCAAAATTGCATTTGTTAGTCTAAATTGCATTGCATTGTTAGTCTAAATGAGGAGCTGCTGTAAGGCTTCCATGCAGATTAACCTCTTAAGGTTACTGCCCAAGATATTCAGATTTTAACTGAGACCTTTGGACCAGGACAAGGCAAGGGGTTTAGGAGAATCATTCCAAAGGAAGGAAATGCAGAGAAGTAAGTATTTGTTGCTGACCTGGGTGGGTGGAGGAAATGCAGTATCTGATGGCAAGGTGGCTTTCCATATCCTTTGTCTTTAACAGTTTCCATAGCAAGGTGTGGTAATCAAGCATGCTATTAACTCAAATGAGACCTCCAAACTGCTAGAAGTAACTCATTATCTTAACTTAGCTTTTGTTAAGGCAGTTCTGACCTTTTGGCTTGTTGTCATGTGACCATGCGGCTATCTCCACCCAGAGGAGTGCTTTGGCAACTAGCTTTTTGGCCAATATGTTTCTAAAGCAAAAACATATATAAATAATATTCTGGGGTGTCAGGGGCCATAACAACACTGTTGTTGTTTGTAGCTGTCTATTAGGACTAGAGAGCCAGCACAGTGTATTGGTTAAAGTGTTGGGCTAGGACTAAGCAACCCAGCTTTGAATCTCCACTCATGGCTTAAATCTTGCTGGATGACCTTGGGTCAGTCACACACTCTCAGCCCTGATCTCGGCTAGTATTTGCATGGGTGACCTCCAAGGAAAACCAGGGTTGTAATGTGGAAGCAAGCAATGGCAAATCATCTCTAAATGTCTCTTGCTTTGAAACCTCTATGAGGTTGCCATCAATCAACTGTAACTTAGCAGCAAAAAAAAGTATTTGTGAAGAAATTTTTAAAAATCATGTACGTATTTGTATATTTAATTGGAAATAGAAAAATATGTGTGTTATAATGAATTTAAAATCTTTATGTGTCTTAGAAAGCTGAACAATATAAATTCAAGGTGTGTAAAAATAATCAAAGAAAAAGGAGGAAAAACAGAAATATTGTATTGGCTCCTTAGTCTGGTTAGAGAAGAACAAATCAAACAGCAGGAAGAATATTCTTTAGCAAACTCTGATAGAAGGCAATCACAAATTATGTTTTTTTCAGTCTCCCTTCAACCTATAAGTAGAATTAGTCTAGTCAGCCACAGGAGACAGAGGAAGTACTCCAAAGAAGTTCAGAAAACTGGGATAGAACTGAGATCCAGATACCTGCAGCAGAGAATTCCCTCAGGAATGATCCAGGGAGGGCTGAATAGCTGTGAAGAGCAGCTGTACAACCAGTCTCAAGACAATCCACACAGGGAGCTGCTACACTAAAGTCAAGGGCAGAGGAGATTTCCCTCCCCATTGAAAATGCTAGCAGAAAAGGCCTTTGAGAATTGTAAGTTGGAATTTATAGAATAAGAATAAAGATAGTTGTCCTGTATCCAGTTCTGCATTTTTCTATTGTTCTTAGCAAGCTGGTGTTGAATGTTTGTTTGGATCGGAAGAGAAACAAGTTGTTCTTTTACTTGAGAAACAAGCGCCTAAGGCCTAACTACATTAGCCAGCCCAAGCACAGTGACAGTATTTTAATTATGGAGAATAATAATTATTTCTTTTGAAAAATGAGATACGTTAGATACCTGAATAAAATGTCATGATTATGAAAAGCTTTTATTCCTAAACAAAATGTTGTGATTTCTGAAAATGGCACATATGATCATGTGTTTCCTTCCTTTCCTGCATATTTCCTTGTATTTTTTACTCTTTTGCAATGATTTTCCATTGCTTCATTTTGCTGCACTATCTCTGACAGGCTCCATTGCTTCTGAAGTGTGAATCCAGCCCTAGGGCTACAGGTTAAGATTGTTAAGGGACTTGCTGGATCTGCTATTTCCTTTCTTCTTCTCATAAGTAATTATGAGCAATTTGCTCACTGTTATGAGTATAATAAAAGGTTCTGTACTAGTCCAAGATGAAGGGAAATTACATTTTATTGTAGTAGCTGTCTGAACAGTTTTCTCTGGTCTACAGTGATTTCCTTGCCATATGCATCAACTTGCACACGTTTTCATGTTGGAAATTAGGGTAATTTATTTTAGGCATGACTAAAGGATGAATGTGCAGCTCTTGACTTATGTGAACAGGACATTATTAGTGATGCTAACAAGAGCGTGATACTGTGCATCAGTAAGCAGCACGTGTTCTGAAAATAAAATGTGCTATCAAATTATTACTATGTGTCCCATTGCTTTCTGCCTATTTCTTAGAATATGCACTCAAAACATTTCATAGACTGGAACAGTAGCAGTACACCTCATCATTAAGAGAGCTAACAGAGAGATTAAAAAAAGTTTAGGGTTACTAACCATTTTACCAATAATATGCATGCTTACTTGGAATTAAGCCTAGATGAAATCAACAAATCATCCGAATAGCAAAATTTGGGCTTGTGAGTGCTAATCCATACCTAATGTAAGCATCTTCCACTAAATATAAATATTCAGTGCATCTCAGTGTGTCACACAATCCACTGTTGATAACTGTGGAGCAATATCCTTCACCCTAGAATTCACCCTAGAATTCACTCATAGCTGGAAGTAAGACAAGGTGTCAGAGAATGAGATATCAAGCCCCAAGGAGCCTCTTCAGGACTGTGCCAACTGTGGCTTCAATATGGTGCTGATAAATGCCCATTCTCACTGCCTTGTCTGCCTGGGGGATCACACAGCAGAGCTGCCTGCTCTTTCTGTCACCTGTAACAGTGGCCTCAGGGACTTCACAGAAACCACAAAGATGGAAAACAGTGTTGCACTTACCTGTAACTGTTGTTCATCGAGTAGTCTTCTGTGCAGGCACACATCCCTCCCTCCTGCCCCGCTGTGAACTCTCTGGAACTTAATGTATTGTCGAAAGCTTTCATTATGTAACACACTTCCCTCTGTGATACACCTCTGATGATGTTGGGCACAGATGCAGGTGAATCGTTAGGAACAAGATCAACCAGACCATGGCCACACAGCCCGGAAAACCCACAACAACCATCTCTGGATCTTAGCTTCTTGGGGCCTTCGGCAGTGGCAGGAACCAAGGGGGTAGCACCCCTCCTCTTGATCAGTGGCATATCTGCAATGGAGACATGGGGAGTCAGATGTCCCCGGGTGCCTCCTTGTGGGGGTGCAAGAAAGGCAGGTCTGTTTGTGGGTTTTTAAAAGTATTTTTAGTGTTTTTCTGTTTTTGGCCTGCAGGGGGCGCAGTTTTTAGGCTAGCAGCACCACAGTTTCAGGGATTTTTCATGAGACTCTCCTGATGATATCACCCAGGTTTGGTGAGGTTTGGGGGTTTAAAGTTATGGACTCCCAAAAGGGGTGCCCCATCCCCTATTGTTTCCAGTGGGAGCTAATAGAAGATGGGGGCTACACCCTTGAGGGTCCATAACTTTGGTCCATAACCCCTGAACCAAACTTGACCAAACCTGGTGGTATCATCAGGAGGGTCTTCTGAAGATAGTCTGAAATTTTTGTGCTGCTATTTTAATAATTGCACCCCTGACACCAGGCACCCCCCCCCAAAAAAAATTCCCTCAGATTCTCCTTTTAAATCCACCCCCTTCGGCACTGATTTAGAGGGAGAATATGAGGTCCCCAGTTTAAACATTGAAAGTGATGCTGTTTCAGGGTGGGGGATAATCCACCCCCAAACAGCACCACTTTCAATGTTGTTTAAACTGGGGACCCCAGATTCTTCCTTTAAGTTGGATTTAAGAGGAGAATTTGGGCTCCCAAGTTTAAACACCATTGAAAATGATGCTGTTTGGGGGTGGATTCCAGCATCACTTGTTTAAACTAGGGAGCCCAGATTCTCCTTTTAAATCCACCTTAAAGTGGATTATAGTGATGCTGTTTCCCCCAATTGGGGGGGACTGGATACAACACCATAAAATGTTTCCACAGCAGTAATAAAACATTTTGAAAGCATTTTGAAAATGTTTTCAATTTTTTTTATTTCTGCTGTGTGGCATGGCCCATTTTGATGTGTTCAGATTTGTGAGTTGGGGCACGTTCTATAATGTGATGGTGACTTTAAAATGACCTGGTATAAAAAATCATTGTTTGGTCACAGTGGGGGTGGGCAGCCGCCCATGGGTGGGGCAAAACTCAGATTTTTGTCCCCGGACTCCATTTCCATAGATATGCCTCTGCTCCTGGCCATGTGATTTTGGTGCCAAAAGGAGGAGGGGCATGCCTAGTCTGCTAGAAAGCTTTGGAGATCTTTTCTGTGGCTGGTCTGCTCACGTGCAATCCCAGTGTGTGCTTCACAGATGACCACTCAATGAACAACAGTTACAGGTAAGTGCAACACTTTCTCAGTATATAAGGAAGTTCTCTTCTCTTTATTCATTTTTTGGATGAGCACAAGCCATGAACATCTCAACCTTTACCTAGTGTCTCCATCTTGTCTGAGGGACACTGAGTAAAAGTTCCAACTCTGACAACTAAGGTAATGTTAGACTTAATGAGCTATCCCAACAATACTGCTAGAATTAGCATAGCATTTAGAATAAGAGAGCTACATGTTTTCTTTTTTTCTTTGTATCCTTGCTCAGCCTGATGCTTGAACAAACTGCACACATTCTTTGTATTTTTGTTTATTAAATTTTCCTATATTTTGAATGTTTGAAACCTGAGCTCTGATAACACACCATGCCTATTTAATTGAGCTATCCAAAAAGTGTTAAAGAAAAAAGAAATAAGGGAAGCTTATTAAGTACAATTGCTCAAAATTGCAAAGGTACACAAGATCATCCCCATGCTAGCTACAACAACCTAAGTTCGGTTCCTATATATTACTGCATGATGAATAGCATCTATTTAAATGACAATTATTGCATAAGCTTTATTGTCAGTTTGTTTGTACCTGTGTTGTCAGAAGCCACTGTTTGAGAAGCAGTGACAACCACTGATTTCAAGAATAACTAGCTTCATGGCCAAATCCTTAACTAGTAATTCTCAGTGCAGAAACTTTCTCTCTTTCTATTCATATTTAAAATTGGAGTAGTGATGGCAAACTAATTGTGGTATCAAAAATTTGGAGCCCACTTCTCAGGAACATACATTTGTCTCCCTCTATTGGGTGTCTTCCAGCAGCAGGTAAAAACTGTTTTGTTATTAAGAATACAGACTGAATACAATGAAATTTATATGGAATTGTAGAAAACCCAGAGTGAAATACACCAACCTAATCGTAACTAAAAAGAGGGGGGGGGGGGATACAGATTACCGGACCTACAAAAATATCATGATGCTGCAGCACTAACCTGGATAAGGATTTGGGTGAGGTTAAAGGAGGATAAGGTATTAATGTTGGAGAAATATAAGATGGACGAGGGATGGCTATTTGTAGCCAAATTTTACAGGATATAGGGACATAAAGAAATTAGGCTACATCACATCAGAAATTCATTATATAGAATATGGGATAAATACAGGAAGCTATTTTATCTGAGGATACCACTCATTTGAAATTGTAATCATATTTGCATGTTTTATTTCATATGTTGATGGCGGTGAAAATAGTTCTGGCCAAGAAATGTAAATCTAATGATTTACCCAAATTTGGTGAATGGATCCAAAAAATTCAAAGCTTTTATGTGCTTGATAGAATGAGTCATCAAATTAGAAAGTTACCTTTTGAAACATATGAAGGGAATTGAGCCGAATGGGTAGATTATATGAAGAAAGAGGAGAGTGTTCATGTTTTATCTATGGTTTACTTATAGTGTATATATGAAATAATAATTAAAGACATCTCATTGAGTTAAGAAGTACTGCTATGTTTATATACATGGATCTGTGGTGTTCTTTCTTCCTTACTTTGTTTTGTCATCCCATTGGCCAGATGGTCCATTTTTAAAGAAAAATGTTTCTTTCGCTTTTAGTAGCCAGGCCAAAAGTTCACTTACACTGTCTGCAAGTAACTGATTTTTTTCTGTGCAAGTTCTGACCACATCTTGTCAAATACTAGCTTTCTTGTATTTGACACATTTTGTCAAATACAAATTGCAAAAGATTTATAGCAATTCTTAACTATTCCTGTTCCATCTTCTTCAGAACTACCTTTGCATGTTGCCTCAAGAAAAGTTTCTGTTCTAATTATTACTCTGAGTAAGCACTTCTCCAATTTCCAGACATTCATGCAGAGAGACGCCCAAGAATGAACTTCTAAACTCAGGCCAGTTTAAACTCAAATTGCTTAACCTATCTCTTGGTTCCAGATACTTACCAGAGGATTTCCAGTAATTGGTGTTGTCAAGTTTAAACATAAGTCAGCAGATCTTCTCAGCCCGTGGGTCTCCTTTTACAGCTTGAAAGTTTCCTTTTTCTCAGCTATAGCCTCTTAGCTTTTAATTATTTAGCCAAGTTTTAACTTGGCTGTGGGGTAGTGGGGGTTTTTTTGGGGGGGAATGTCTCATGTTAAATAGGAAAGAAGGGGGAAAAACTTAAGGGCAATTCAGAAATTCATTATGGTAATAGGCCAGGAGAAAAAAGAGATGTCCAATGGAGGATATTTATAGTGAATAGAAGCAACCTAAGGAAAACTGAACATATAGACTCCGAAAGAAAGTTAGACTCTAGTACAGAAAGAGACAGAAAGAGATACTATCCTTTAAAAAGTAGAACCTTTGACCTTCCAACCCCTTTCAATTCATGAACAGACATGGATTTCATCATGGTCAAAGTAGGCTGCTAGGAAACAGGTTAAAATCCAGGACCCCCAAGGTGGCATTCTCTGAAATGCTACCTGTTCCATGCACAGGGCGAGCTAGGCAAGCGGAGATACAGAGTCTCAATGCATGGATGAGAAGGTGGTGTAAGGCAGAGGGCTTCAGATTTGTCAGGAACTGGGGTACCTTTTGGGACAAGGCAGGCCTGTACAAAAGAAACAGCCTTCATCTTAACCAAAGAGGAACCAGGCTGCTGGCACTCAATATTAAAAAGGTGGAAGAACAGCTTTTAAACTGATCCTTGGGGGAAAGCCGACAGGAGCTGAGGTGACTTCGGTTCGGAATACAGTGTCCATGGGGATGCAGACAGAGAGGGAGGTTTTTCTAAATCAACCACATACAAGCGAGGAGCATAGCAATGTGATAAGCGATAGTGTCTACAAAAGGCCAGATTAGGGACAGAGACAGAGTATACAAGTGTCTTTATGCTAATAGTAGAAGCCTTCAACCTAAAATGGGGGAGCTGGAGTACAGAGTTTTGAAGGAGGACATTGATATAGTGGGCATCACAGAGACATGGTGGAATGAGGAGAACCAGTGGGATGTTGTTATTCCAGGTTACAGGCTCTACAGGAAGGATAGGACAGGGCGTATTGGGGGTGGGGTGGCCCTCTACATCAAAGAGAGCATAGTGTCACATAAAATAGACAATGCAGGAGGAGCTGATTCCTCTACAGAAGCACTGTGGATATCAATACCAGGGGTGAAGCATAGTTTAACATTAGGAATATATTATCGTCCCCCTGACCAAAGCACACAAGAGGATTCTGAGATGGAAAAAGAAATTAGAGAGGCCAACAAAAGCAAAAATGTAGTGGTAATGGGTGATTTTAACTATCCCCACATAAACTGGAAAAATGCATGTTTAGGTCATAGTAAGGAGAGAACATTCCTGGATATGTTAAATGACTGTGGCTTAGAGCAGATGGTTGTAGAACCAACCAGGGGAGAGGTGATCCTAGATCTAATTCTATGTGGGACCCAGAACCTGGTGCGGGAAGTCAGTGTTGTTGAGCCAATAGGGAACAGCGACCACAATTCTGTCAGATTCAGTATCTCTGCATGTGAACAAGTGACAACTACTAATGTAGTTGGATATTCGGACAGTCCAAATCCGAATTTTTACCGAATCTGCACTGATTCGGACGGATTCGGACGAGCAGGGGCCGAATCTGAGCTGTCCGAATCCTAACAGATCCGAATCCATGGGATTCGGATCACCAGCCGAATTGCGTTTTTATTTTTTGGGGTTTTTTTCACGTTTCGGCCTGCAGGGGGCGCATTTTTAGACATATCAGCACCAAAATTTCAGGGTATCATCAGGAGACTGTCCTGATGATGCCCTCCAAGTTTGGTGCAGTTAGGTTTAGGGGGGCCAAAGTTATGGACCCCCAAAAGGGGTGTCCCTATCTCCCATTCTTTCCAATGGGAACTGAGGAGATGAGGCTACCCTTTTGAGGGTCCATAACTTTGGCCCCCCTGAACCAAACTGCACCAAACTTGGAGGGTATCATCAGGAGACTGTCCTGATGATACCCTGAAATATTGGTACTGATACATCTACAAATGCACCCCCTGCAGGCACCCCCAGAAATTTGCCCAAGATTCTTTTTTCTGCAGTGACTTAGCTGCATTGCTGTCAATAGGGAATTTCTGATAGAGGGCTGTGGAGTGCACATTTTTCATGGTAAACCCACAAAGCTTTCAGGGTATCTTCAGGAGAGTCTCTGGATGACACCATCCAGGTTTGGGGAACTTTACTTCAAGGGGCAGTGGGAGATGGACCCTACCCTTTTTGGGTCCCATAGAATTAAACCCCCTGAAGCAAAATCCCCCAAACCTGGATGGTGTCATCTAGAGACTCTCCTGAAGATACCCTGAAAGTTTTGTGACCATACCTTCAGAAATGTGCACCTCACAGCCCTCTACCAGAAATTTCCCATTGACAGCAATACAGCTAAGTCACTGCAGAACAAAGAATCTTGGGCAAATTTCTGGGGGTGCCTGCAGGGGACGCATTTTGAGATGTATCGGCACCAAATTATCAGGGTATCATCAGGTGACTGTTGCCCACCAAGTTTGGTGCAGTTTGGTTCAGGTATGGACCCTCAAAAGGGGTGCAACTATCCCCCATTGTTTCCAGTGGTAGCTGATAGGGGATGGGGGCTACACTTTTGAGAGTCCATAACTTTGGCTCCCCTGAACCAAACTGCACCAAACTTTGGGGGTATCATCAGGACAGTCTCCTGATGATACCCTGAAAGTTTGGTGTCACTAGCTTTATAAATGCTGGTTTGCGTGTTTCACCGCTCACTCACTCCAGCAGGCTTCATGTGCAGGAGCAGTGAAACATGAAAACCGGAATTTTTAAAGCTAGTGACACCAAACTTTCAGGGTATCATCAGGAGACTGTCCTGATGATACCCCCAAGTTTGGTGCAGTTTGGTTCAGGGGGGGCAAAGTTATGGACCCTCAAAGGGGGGCCTCTATCCCCCATTGTTTCCAATGAGAGCTAAGGAGATGGTGGCTACCATTTTGAGGGTCCATAACTTTGGCCCCCCCTAAACCAAACTGCACCAAGTGTGGGGGTGTCATCAGGACAGTCTCCTGATGATACCCTGATAATTTGGTGCTGATATGTTCAAAAATGCGCCCCTGCAGGCACCCCCAAAAATTCTGCCCAATATTCTTTTTTCTGCAGTGACTTCTGCATTGCTGTCAATGGGGAATTTCTGGTGGAGGGCTGTGGGGTGCACATTTATCAAGGTACAGTCACAAAATGTTCAGGGTATCTTCAGGAGAGTCTTTGGATGACACCATCCAGGTTTGAGGAACTTTGCATATGGGGGCAGTGGGAGATGGACCCTACCCATAACATTGAACCCCTTGAAGCAACGGTCACCAAACCTGGATGGTGTCATGAAGAGACTCTCCTGAAGACACCCTGAAAGTTTTGTGGGTTTACCATGAGAAATGTGCACTCCACAGCCCTCCCACAGAAATTTCCCATTGGCTGCAATGGAGCCAGCCAGCCACTACAGAGCACAGAATCTGGGGAAATCTTTGGCTGACTATGAGGGGTGCAGTTTTAGAGCTACTGTCACCAGAATTTCAGGGTATCATACAAGTACTGTCCCTATGATACTCCCCAAGTTTGGTGAAGTTTGGTTCAGGGGGTCCAAAGTTATGGACCTTCAAAAGTGTAGCCCCCATTTCCTGTTAGCTTCCATTGGAAACAATGGGGGATGGGGCACCCCTTTGAGGGTCAATAACTTTGCCCCCCCTGAACCAAACTGCACCAAACTTGGGGAGAATCATCAGGACAGTCTCCAGATGATATCCTGAAAGTTTAGTGCTGCTAGCTTTAAAATTGCACCCCCTGCAAGCCAAAACGTGTAAAAACACCAAAAATTCAAAAAAATAATAAAACGGACCCGAATTTTTCGGATTTACCCGAATTTTCGGGCATATCCGAATCGGCTATGATTCGGATTCGGGCATACAAATCATTTTATGCCCCAAAATACCCAAATCCGAATTTTACCGAATTTTTTTAGTATTGACCAACCCTAGTGGGTAGCGTGGTGGCCAAGTTTGCAGATGATACCAAATTATGTAGGGTGGTGAGAACCACAAAGGATTGCGAAGAGCTCCAAGCAGACCTTGATAAATTAAGTGAGTGGGCTAAGAAATGGCAAATGCAGTTCAATGTAGCAAAATGCAAAGTGATGCACATAGGGGCAAAAAATCCAAACTTCACATATAAGCTACAAGGGTCAGTGCTATCAGTCACAGACCAGGAAAGGGATTTGGGTGTCTTAGTTGATAGTTCCATGGGAATGTCAACTCAATGCATGGCAGCTGTGAAAAAGGCAAACTCTATGCTGGGGATCATTAGGAAAGGAATTGATAATAAAACTGCAAGGATTGTCATGCCCTTATATAAAGCCGTGGTGTGACCACACTTGGAGTACTGTGTTCAGTTCTGGTCGCCACATCTCAAAAAGGATATCGAAGAGATAGAAAAAGTGCAGAGAAGGGCAACGAGGATGATTGAAGGATTAGAGCACCTTCCTTATGAGGAGAGGCTGCAGCGTTTGGGGCTCTTTAGTTTGGAGAGGAGACGTCTGAGGGGGAATATGATTGAAGTCTATAAAATTATGCATGGGGTAGAAAATGTTGACGGAGAGAAATTTTTCTCTCTTTCTCACAATACTAGAACCAGAGGGCACTCGTTGAAAATGCTGGGGGGAAGAATTAGGACTAATAAAAGGAAACACTTCTTCATGCAACATGTGATTGGTGTTTGGAATATGCTTCCAAAGGAGGTGGTGATGGCCACTAACCTGGATAGCTTTGAAAAGGGCTTGGACAGATTTATGGAGGAGAAGTCAATCTTTGGCTACCAATCTTGATCCTCCTAGATCTCAGATTGCAAATGCCTTAGCAGACCAGGTGCTCAGGAGCAGCAGCAGCAGAAGGCCATTGCTTTCACATACTGCACGTGAGCTCCCAAAGGCACCTGGTGGGCCACTGTGAATAGCAGAGTGCTGGACTAGATGGATTCTGGTCTGATCCAGCTGGCTTGTTCTTATGTTCTTATGTTCTTATTGTTGTACAAACTCTGTATTGTGGAAAATATTACTCTTGTCTAGAAAAAATAAAGATATATATCCCCTTTTCCCTCACAAATAATCTGGGGTTTTTTATCCTAAATTCCATGTGAAGTTCAACAGCACATCTGAAATCCCATTCATATTCCAGAAAGGAATAAACTTATCCCATGCTTGGGGGCTGATTTGGGTTCCTTCTATCTTTACACATGCATAGAAGGCTAAGCAAAGGAAGAAATCCAGGTTACTGGCATTTAGATCAGATTTGGCCATTACATAGGGTGTGTATTGTTTGCCAATTGCAGAATTGTCAAACATTTCGCTGAGAACAAATTTCTCTTTCTAATGCAGTATTCATTTCATGATGCTCTAAATGAAACATACTTTTGTTTATGTTGTTATGTTTACTTGATCATTATTTTGTGTTAAGTTTGCAGTTTTCATAGTATTTATATTTAATAAAATTAAATTCACTTGTTTAGATATCTTGGTATAAACATTCAAGACTAACTTACATAGTTTCATGCTAAATGCATTGCTTTATTGTGAGAGAGTTCAATGATTTTTTTAATATGACTGGCAAAGATAACACACTGAGTAACTTATGCTTAGGAGATGATTGTAAAGAGTGACTGACATCTTTTTTTTTCCAGGTGGAGATAAAGGCAACTGGTTTCCTGGCTCATGACAATCTAGTTAACAATTTGATTGGCAGAATGTTAGCACCAGCTGTGGAAGGATCAATCAACCTCAACTGAAGGTAAGGAAGTTTCACAAATATGAAACAGTATCTTAAC
This sequence comes from Sphaerodactylus townsendi, assembly GCF_021028975.2. Classification (NCBI taxonomy): domain Eukaryota; kingdom Metazoa; phylum Chordata; class Lepidosauria; order Squamata; family Sphaerodactylidae; genus Sphaerodactylus; species Sphaerodactylus townsendi. Next base: position 82,611,478 of record NC_059431.1, on the reverse strand, counting down.
ATTTAATTTACAATGCTAATTAGTCTTCACTAGCAAACATCAAAATAATATACAGTTGTAATGCAAGAAAGGTGGGATCTGGATAAAATTGTATGCCCTTCTAAAACTAAAAATGAGGTCTTGGATAGAGGCTAGGAATGTATTAACTAGAATTTAAGGTATTTTGATTGATATCCCAATATGTGTTGAAGTATGTTTTACTGAGAACATGTCAAGTAAATCCATGGTCATACATTGCTATTCTAATGTTTTCATAGTGTGAAATATTAGAGAAGTTTGTCAGCAATAAAGGCCCTTAGTTTTGTCCAGAGCCTTGGGAATATTTGCAACAGAATTGAACTTTTGTGTGAACTGCATCACATACATTACTTCTTCAGTCCAATAATAGAAATAACAATTCAGACAATAAAGAGAAACCTGAAGAAATATGAACAGCAACAGCCCACATTTTAGTCTACTGGATTACTAATTACACCTAAAGGAGACATAATTAAGTTGCACAACTTTTAATGATGAAAGGTTTCAGAACCAGGGCAACTTTTTAAAGAACTGTTGTCACAGTTTCAGCTAGTAACAGGAGACTTGCGAACCATTTCAGATTGTGAGACAGAGAAAGAGAAACTTTACAATGATAAAAAAATCCAAAATCCAATAAAGATGCAAAGTCTTTGTCTGTTTAGTAAAACCTAGCAATAATTAAGAATGGACAGTACTGGTTTTATTTCACTGATTATTGGCATACAGTAGAATGATTTTCTTTTGCTTGGCTGACACTCTGGAGACTTAAGGCTTTCATAATTAACTCTTAACCAACAAGGTGATTGTTTTGCATACAAAGATACTATATATTGACAACTTGTAATTACACTGAGGATTAACAGAATAGGAGTATATCAAAGTCGAAAGAACTTTGCAACTAGTTCAATGTATCTCAAAATGCTTTGAGTTTTTGTTCCACTCCACTTGCTACACAGTAACCCACTTTTGAAACTAAAGAAAACAAATGAAGTGTTGAATCCTGAATGGCATAAAGTATTCGTGGAAGCAGATCTTTCCTGTCATCCTGTTCCCTGAACATCTCCCTGTGACTTCCCCCCCAAACTGTATGATGGATGTTGGTGGTGCCTAATCGACAATATGGAATATGATACATGAGGCCGAAGAACTCAAAATTGTCCCCATACCATATTTTCACAACTGCAGAGTTACACTCTCATAAATCCAATTAAGTAAATGGTCTTAGAATAGTGTTACTCTTGTTTAGAATAGCATTGCCAGTTTGTAATTCCATGCACAGTTGAGAGCATGTTCCTGTGAAGTAAGTTGGGTTTTCAGATTTTCATGCAAACTTGGTTAGTGAATGATAGAACTTTCCAATGCTACTATATACTCAAAAGCTTTCTTGTATTAACAATGACAACTTTTGTGCATACTTCTTATTAGAATTAGTATATAATCAAATTTAATAGAGACAGTATGAAATACTTGCATGTAACTATTTAGTGAGACCTCAATTGGGCCCAGAAACAATTGAAAACCAATGTATATGGAACAGGACTAGAGTAACATGGTCTCTACAACCTACTTTACCAATACCCTAGCTGCAACATTTTATACCAACTGTAGCTACCAGACAATTTTCAAGGATAATTCCACATAGAGTGTATGGCCGTAATCTAATTATGATGTCACAGTGACAAGATCTTTTTTGCATAGGAGGGGCCACAACTGGCTCATCAACTGAAGCAACTAAAAGCCACTCCTAGCCTCCACTGTCGCTAGTATATCCAACAAGAGGCCTGGATCCAGGAGCAACCTTAAGCTACAGATCTTCTTATTTAGGGGGAATACAACCCAGCCAGAACAGAGGATAACACATTTCCCAGATCAGACCTTCCACCACACAAATAGCACATCCACTTTGTCAGAATTAAGTTGTTGATGACTAACACAGAAATTAATTCATATGATCTATTTTTCTGATGTTGCCATTTACAAGTATTTTGTACTTGTTACACAAAATGTGCACACCAGTGATTTTTTTCTGATATTGCATACTGCTAGTCTATGGTTGTTGTCATACTTGTGGTAAAGTGTTTGTGTACTTGGGAGCCCATCAAAAAGCCCCTCCAAAGGGTTCTAGAGAATGGCAGGCCCCCACACCAGCACATTTGCCCTCTCCAAGCTACTTACCCCTGAGGAAAGGGCAGATGTGCCAGTGGCCACCCGTCTCACATCCCCACCACCATAAAATCCAGAAGTCCAGGCTGTGGCAGGGCTGTGCTGATGTCTTCCTCAGGCCATTTCTGAGGGCAGAGCTGACATTAGTTGGCTCCATTCCAGAGTTTAGGGTTGGGTGCATGGCGCACCAGCCCTTGGACTTACACCACACTTTTGTTGGTGTAAGTCCTGTAAATGACCCAAGCCAAGTACTGAGTTGTATTTTCTCAAAATCATCACTATTGTTATATTACATCTGCAATATAAGTAATTGCATTTATATTCTGTTTATTTTCCCCCATTTTTATTTTTTTGCTTTGTTTATTGACAAATACGGATAAATTTATGTCATTCATTCTTTCATGGTTACATTGTACCTTTTTTCTCTTTCCCTTTCTCACCAAGCACTTACTGGGCTAAGTAATGCCTGTGATGTCACAGTAACATGGCTGTGATGTCACAATACACTGCTGAACATCATATATTTTCCAGTGAATAATTTAAAAAAATATCAATGTAACTGTGGCCATATAAGTCAATACTACAGATTTACAAATGAAGATGAACTATTTGTTGTATTAGTTCCAATTGCTAAAAGAATAATTGAATACCCAGCCTGTTACAGGTACACCAAGCTGAAAATCCCAAGCAGTCACTTGCCTGCTTCCTTATATACCTTTTTGAAATACACAACTCAGATTTTAGGTTATGTATTAAAATTACATGTGTATGCTGGCAGAAAATTAACAACAACATCCGACAATGATAAACAAATATTAGGATGTGTTTCTCTCCATGTGTCATGTGTGTCCTGGAGAGAAAGACATAATATTGTGACATGCCTCTGAAGATGCCAGCCATAGATTTGGGCAAAATATTGGGAGCAAAAACTACCAAACCCTGGCAATAATGTCTGGAAGACCCACAACAGCCAAATACTAGGATTGATAAGCCCATTCTTGAGCACTGAAGTTCCTATCCCTTACATCTGTTACAATAAACCAGAAGTTTACATATTAACATTACTAATTAATATAAATTTCTATGTTCATAATAATAAATATATCTAATTCTTACTGGGGTCGTGGACTGCCAAGATTGATCTTTCTACAATCCTAAAAAAAGCTCCAGGTTTGCAGAAAAATCTAAAAATTTTAAAAATATATATTGAGAACGTTAAAACTCTCCAAAATTATAGAAGTAGTCCCTGCAGCTCTATTAATACTTTCAGTGGCTGTTGCTAGGGAACCACAATGGTATTGACAGCTTTCCAGCCTTAGTTTCGGTCAGCAAAAGGCAGAGGGAGGACTATTTTGGTTTGTCATTAGGATTTATTGGGGCCAGGCCTAACAGGAATTACCAGGCCACTTGATAATGCACAGCTTTCATGACTCACCCAGGACTCTCACAAGCCAGTTTTGTGTAGTCATTTGTATTTCAGACTAAGATCTGAAAGATCCAGGTTTGAATCACCACTCTGCCATGGAAACAGGAGAGGAGAACCATGTGAGCTCCTCACTGCTACTAACATATTTATTATTGTCATGATATTTTTCCTCCATTGAAAACAATGGAAGATGGATAAGGCACCATCTTTGGGGGCCCATAACATTGGACCCCTTAACCAAATCTTTGCCAGACTTGGAGGTCCTTCTAAGGAGATTCACCAGCTGAGATGCTGAATGTTTGGTGTCTCTGCCTTTAAAACAATCCCTATTAGTTCTGAGAAGATTTACCGTAGGATATTTTGGAGCCTTTTTCTTCAGATTTCTGAATCCACCCCCTCCATATTGGTATGGGAATTTTGGGATTATTTAGGAATCCCAAAACATTCTGAGTTCAATATATCTGAATCCGATTTCCCCCCAAAATATTTTTGCACTCACCCCAACTTACAAAATGATGATTTAAGCATATATGTTTGTGTGTACATAAGACATATATAGCATATGCTCACATGTATTTTAATATACTATAGGTATAATAAGTAATTGCAGTGTTTCTTAACTACTGCTTTGGAGTCTTTCTTTGGCGTTTCAATGTAGTCAGCATTGCTTTTTTACACTCTCCTAAAAAGCATTGTTATTCTAAATAGCTTGCAAACAAAAATGATGTATCCTCTTGCATCTACATTTGAAAGCTGAACTGTAATAAGCACTCAAATATCAGAAACCATAATATTTGACATTTACATATGTTTTCTTACTGATGTGCAATTCTATTAACTTGTGTCTGAGGCCTATTTTAGTAATAAATATTTATTAATCAATTTATTTTTAAGAAGAAAAAAAACTTTATAGCCTCTATATAAATGTGCTGAAATAAACACAACTAGGTTTATACTTGAACCAAATTAACTTGAGTTGTTCATAATTTAAAATAAGAGCCAGCAGTTTTCTGTTCTATACCTTACTATTTTAATACTTCTTTTGGACCTGTAAGTTAAAATTATAAAATACATAATATGAGTACTGTAGTGAATGTGATTTACTCTAGACTTTGGCCTGTTCCGCATGGACCTCACAAGCGGGGATGCACCGGCATACTTGCCCCTGGGGAAATTCACACGGTGCCCTTCAAATGGCCTTGGTGCCCCAGTGGCCTGTTGGGCCACATTCACACGGGCACAGATTTCTCTTACCTTTTCTCCCAGCTGCCGTCACACTAGAGAGGCCAGGGGACATGTCCCCATGGCCATGGCAATGCCTCCAGGGCTGGAGGCCAGGAGACAAGGTAAGAGAGATCTGTGCCAACGTGGGGAAAACACCGGCATCCACCCAGTACCATTCGCTTGGCACTGGGTGGACACCAGCGTTTTTCAAAAGGCTCGCTCAATGAGTTGAAAAATGCCATTGTGTGGGGAATGCACTGCTGCTGCTGTGCTCCAGCAGCGGTGTGAAGTCCTCCCCCACAATGGCATTTTTACCAGCCCTACACCATGCAGAATGGACCAGAGTCTTTCCAATGCTCTGGAAGTTACAAATGGAGGGCCTTTTTCTTTTAATTAGAATTTACATCCAAATATTGTCTTAAACTTCCATATCTTTAGGTATTGCATATTTTATTTCACACTTTATTCAGTATGAGTCCAGCAATCCATGGGCAATAATTTTAAGCACTGTATTACATTCACTTTTGAAATCAAATATTTTGAAAAACACTTTTCTGGATGAAAAAACCTGCCTGTGCTCTTCAGGTTTGTACTAAATATGTTCATTTGGAACTAACATGGTGGGGTCGGGGAGCTAGTGTTCATTTGCTTCAGAAAACACTATTATAGCAATTTTGGCTACATTCTGTAATGAAGTTATCTAAAGTTTGGATAAGAGATTTGTTTTCAGGTTGCAGAAGTATATCTTCAGCTTTTCAAGAACTGTGAACAATGAACCATCTAACTCTACTTCTTTTATTTGTTCAGTGCTTAGAATTGAAATCCTCATGGAGTCCACTTTCATCTACCCAGTCATCTACCCAGTCAGCTAAAAGATAAAAATACAATAAAAAGCAAAGACATACTTATAAGCAGTGGTGGGATTCAGCAGGTTCGCGCCACTTCAGCAGAACTGGTTTTTAAAGTGGTGCTTGTAAACAACCAGTTGAATCCAACCACTGGAACTGGTTGTTAAATTATTTGAATCCCATGAGTGCTTATAAGCACTTAAAAATATATATGAAGAAAAAAGTATGCAAATAGATACACAATTGCATTCGCAGAAAGGTCACTTACAATGCAGTCCTAAACAGAGTTAAATCCTGAAGAGTTAAAGCCTAAAGGGAATCATGGCCTTTAAAAAGTGTAACTGTATTTAGGATTGCGCTTTTAATCTCTAATCATAGAGGAATAAATACTTGCCCAAACAAGGATATTGAATTGCACATAAGGATGGGAGCATATAAGGAAGGAATAAGGGAAAGTTTATATTACTGTGTACATTAGATAATTTGTCACAAAAATGTAACTGTTTTTTCTACAAACAGATGTTTATAATAGCTGAGAGAGATCATTTGGTTGTCACTATGTAGATAAGTAGGCATAAGGTTACTTGACAAAAAATTGCTGAAGTCTGTGAAGGCTTGAATATACATACCTGTTCCAGTTTTCCTTCTTTACACTTGCTATGGATTGCCTTTCTTTTCTATGAGGTATTTCCCGCAGGGATGACTACCTGTTCCACTTCCTTATTTCAAGATTCACTCACTCTTTTCTCAATTCTTTCCACATTCCTTCCTAACCAACACTCAACTGAACTCGCTCAGGTCAACTGTAGAATTCTTTTTGAACTCCTTGTCAATTAGTGTTTTTAGACAGACGCAACACATCTGCAGTTAGCTGACCATGACAATGGTATATGTGCGTCATTGCTTGAATCTGTTTTTTTAGGGTAACTGAATCTAGGGAACTATACAGGAGTACTGTTTCATAGTACATTTTTCCTAGTGTTAAAATCTTAACCAGTCATTCTACAGTCAAGAGAAGTATGATTGAATGCAAAAGAGAATGTGTTTTCTATTCAAGGTTCATATTCATAGGAACATATGACTAGAGAATACATGTGACTGCCCACAAATAATAAAAATATCTAGTGAAAGAATCAGAGGTACATATGATATTCTTGTACCTTCAGGGTAAGATTGGCAGAATCCCAAAAGTTATTGCTGCACTAATATTTTAACAGTACTAAAATATATATGGGTAGTGGTAACACGGAGTGGATGAAGGGGTGAATATGTTTCCTTGGGAAAGGAAGGAGGAAAATATCATTGCATGGGGATGTGTGGAGACTCATTCCAACCAAGACACTGCTTTTATACTTGTTGGAAATAAAAAAATGGGCCGCCCATGCCCAAATTTTATTTAAACATAAGCAAAACCTTGAAGCTGGGCAGAGCATAATGGGGAGAGCACATCCCTGGCCCCCAGGCAGCAAACCGCTGAACCTGGTTTATAGGGCAGCCAAGCTGACCCTATAGGCCCTTTCGGACCACAAGAACCCCTGTCCGGCCATATCCTGAGGGACTGGAACAGGAAGTTACTAGATACCACATGGGCGCTTAAATCCAATTTGTGACACCCCTCCCTGCCGGGCAGCGAGCTCTCAACCGCGGCCCCAAGGCTTTGCTTACCAGAGCTCTGTCGCCACCCACGGACCTCATATGGAGGCCCCCGAGGGTGGGGAAAGGTCCAGCTGTATGGCTACTGCCCAGCACCTTCCCAAATAGGATGTGCTCTTACATGCCCTACCGCAGCCCAGTGAACTTCCGCGACAAATAAACAAAGCCGATAAAAGAAACCCCAAAATCCTTAGAAACTGGGAAGGCGGAGGGAGGGCCTTTCCAACTGCGGCCTTCGAAAGAGGCTGGACCCATCGGCGCCAGCCCATTGCCTATGGAGCTGCTCCAGCTGCCCTTGTCCACGATGCGGTGCCAGCCGCGTGACAGAGCTCAACAAACCGACGGCGGGGGGAGGAGCTTCCATTCCTTCCTCCCACCTGCAATGTAGGTCCCAGGCTGGAAGCCTGGAAGCCTTGGCGATTACATGAGGGATAATGTGTGGGAGACACTCATTCCAACCAAGACACTAACACATACTTGTTGGGAAATAAAATCGGCGCCAGCCCAGAATTTTATTTAACATAAGCAAAACCTTGGAAGCTGGGCATAACAAGAGCATACATCCACCGAGCACGCCTGGAGCCCCAGGCAGCAAACCGCTGAACACTGGTTATAGGGCAGCCAAAGCTGACCCCTTAGGCCCACGCCAGGACCGAACCCTGTCGGCATATCCCCCGAGGGACTGGAACCAGGAAGTTGCTAGATGCCACATGGACGCCTTAAAATCCAATTTGTGACGCCTCCCCTGCGGACAGCGAGGCTCTCGCCGCGGCCCCAAAGGCATTTGAGCTGCCTTGCAGAGCTCTATCGCTCATGCAGGACCCTCATATGGAGGGCCCCGAGGGTGGGAAGGTCGGCTGCATAAGCAAAATACTACCTTCCCCAAATAGGGATGTGCTCTTATGCCCTCCGCCACCCGAGCTGTTGAACCAACAGCTCCGCCCCCTTCAGCAGCCCAGAGTCCCCTGCACCGCTCAAAGTGCGTTGCGCATGAAGCTTACTGCATCAAAGCAAGCAAGCGGATTTTAGCCAGCTCGAGTCACGTGAACGCAAAGCCATTGCAGCAGAGCATGGCCCGGACATCAGCCACAGCCAGATGTCCTGGCCCCAATCCGATCAGTGGACTCCATCGAGGCAAAAGAAACAATGCTGGCAGTGCGCCATGGGTTAGAATCCAACATGGGGAATAACATCCCCCCATGCTCACCACCAGCCCGAGACGCCCGGACCGACACAGTTTTAGATCCTGGTTTTGTTCACCCCTGGCGAGAGCCTGCAGCGTTCCTCCAAGTCCCTGCGGCTCTAGTAAAACCGCACGACCAGAACTTTCGTTTACGAGTCGCCCGGCATCTTTGCGGTGGAGGCAGCATCAGGTAGTGCGTCCCTCATCGGGAGTCTACTGCGCCGCAAGCCACTGCTTTAGAGGCGAGGAGATGTCATTTTCCCTACCCAAGTTGAATCAGGGAACTTTGCATCAGGGGAAGCCAAATTGCAGGGCCGGAGTTCCTTGGCAGAAAAGCAGAGCAAAGGGCCACATCATACGCCGCAAATTCTAAGCCAGCCAGCGAATTTCCACAAGAGGTGTCCAGGCCCAGATGTTCTCCCCAGCCAGATTTGCTTGCCATAAGCGGCCCAGCCCTTGAGTGGACAATACTGTGACCAACCAATGCCAGCCCAGTACCGGCCGAGTCCACGGAACTATAAAAGAACAAAGTTACAGCACGAAAGGTGAGGCGGGACATAAACACGATAGGCTAAAGACCCAGCGGACCTAGAAGCCTGAATCTCTGGATTGCAGAGTGTCAGCTTCCTGAGAGGCTATGGTTGCCGCTCCGATTCGAAGGTGAGGGAGACCAAACTGTTGGCGAGGAGGCCCACAGAGCTGTAGACAATGCGCCCAGAGACGGCACTGTAAGAGATAATTTATCTGGACACTGCCCAATCCATCTCTATGGATGAACAGTGGACCCTGCCCTTCCCGAGACGGAAGCGGCCAAAAAAATGCAGCCATGAGTGCGCCACTGGGCAGGGGAGACCCACATTGAGGAAGGGGCCAAAGTCACTCCTGGTTCCTGCGCAGCGGCTAGGTCCAGTCTTGGACCCTGCCAACCATGCAGAAGTAGGCTCCCCGCCGATACGCCCATGGAAACATCTGACTCTCTGTAAAGCCTTAGGGGCCGATGATCGTGGTGAGTGCCAGACAGCTAATTCGGCTACACCCGAAAGGCCCCATAAAAGGCCAAAGTAAATGGGCTTGAAATAGGTGCAGCCCCTCATAAGCAGAAGTCACATACTGTTTCACCATGTAGCATTAGTTAGGGTCCCTAAAGAGCTCCTGGTGATGGGGCGCCCTACTGTCCTGTGGCCTAGGGGAAGTACTTGCTGCCACCCGGCCGCACGCTTCGTCTAGCTTCAAAGGACGGGGAGTGGTGGGGTGATCCCCAGAGCCTGGCTGAAAAGGAAATGGCGTAGCGTAAAATGGACCTTAATAGTCCCTGCAGCAGCCATTCGGCCCGATCCCTCAATTCCACCAGATACCCGGGAGGGCAACGATCCTTAGCACAAACCCTTAGTCGCTGGAGTTCGCCCGATGGAAGCTGCAAATGCAAAAGGTGCTCCAGAGCCCCTTCATGCAGCGCGGCGATGTAGCTGGGGCCAGTGACTGCAAGACAACCGCTATGGACTGCCTCCAAGAGCGCCACAGATGGTCTGGACACTTCTCCGAGAACTGGCTGGCTTGCGGAGCTGGAGGAAGGCTGGCGGCGTGACCTGATAATGAGACAGAAGCGTCAGCAATGTTGTTATTTATACCTGGCGGCAGAAAAACAGCTTTACAAAGAGATGTTGTTAGACAAGGCAGAACCATACGGAATTCCCGTATTTTCGCCGCATTACCGCGCTCTACAGGACCCGGCTGGACTGCGGTTTACTACCCTGACAACAGCCTGGTTGTCACACCAGAACTTAACTGCAATGTGATGTGAAAGTATCCTTCCAGATGTGGTCCAGCTGACCGCAGAAGAACAACTCAAGAGAAGTCCATATCCGCAAAATCCCAGTCTGAGTTCCCGGCTGATGGCCGTTTTTTCCTGCACCACTGGCCCCTAAAATAAATGCCAAAACCTCGCCATAGAGCCAGCTGCATCCGGTTGTGAACTTGAAAACTTTCTTGCAGCTCCCAAGGCACCTGCCGAAGTAAGAAACCCCATTGTAGTTTTCAAGAAAGCTTAAGCCAAACCCTAGGTCTTGGCGCCAAACCCGAAGTCACCCTGATGTGATGGTGGGGAACTGAAGTAGCCTGCCATGGACCTGGCAAGACCCGGGAACAAAAAGGCCGCTTCCAGGGGAGACCACCCCTGCATGCAAAATTAAAGGTGGCCAAGCTTGGGGACTGTATTTCCACGCGGTCGCGAGCTTCCTTTTTGCAGAAGATCCTTGCACTAATCCCAATGTGGCATAGCGCCCGTCCAGCTTATCAAAGGGGCAGGGGAGAGAGATCGTACTGTTATTGTTGTCAACTGAATTCCCTAAAGTAGGATTAAAGCAAGACACTTTTAGGCCCGCCCGATTGGCAATAGGCCGCCATGAAGGAACTCCCAACTCTGCCGCTAAGTCTTGAAGCGGCTGACAACATAGCGCTGCACAATTTTCACCAGTGTCTGCTAAGCCTCACGAATAAAAAATCATCAAAGATGGTAGTGAGTAACTTTTTTTTGCCCTTTGATGGCATCACGATCTCTAGACTGCCCACATTCAAAAAAGGTGCTTCCATGCAAATTTCGAAGGCTTCATGCATAGGCTATCCGAACAACCCATGGGCATTGCATTTATCGACATATACCACCATCGTCCGTCAAATTGAGAAACCTAAAGAGTTCGAGAAGTCCTTGGGGTGTATGGGCAGCAGCGAAGGCTGACTGTATATCACATTTTGCTAACTTTGCTGCTGTTCCCCACCTCCCAGGATGAGACTCACTGCCTCATCCAAGGGTGGGCGAACGTACCCGAACATATAGAGCAGATGCCTGGAGTCGATAAAGTCATTTACCGACCCCCCCTGCAGGAGTAGGACAAGGATTGCTGTATCATTCTGGCGTATACTCCCCAGAGGGGTCTTTTTGGGGACCACCCCGATGGGGGAAACCCTGAGGTTGGGTAACGGAGGCTCAGCAAAGGGGCCTGCAATCCTACCCGCCAGGCATTCTTTTGAAATTTTGGCGGCCACCACCGCAGGCAATTCCCTGGCTGATTTTAAGTTGGGAGCCGATGTTGCCTCCCTGTTCCCCAGAAAAGGAATGTGGAAACCCCATTGGAATCCCTCCTTCAAGTATAATGCGTCTTCCAGCCGGCCCGGGGTACCTGTCCAGCCACTGGGATAAAAGAGCGCTTTTGCCTTGCCGGGGAGGCCGAGGACTCTGCCAGGACCTCCGGGGACTTCTGCAAGCCTTCTGGGCGAGGAAGGATCCTCCCTAGGCGCCACCACCCGTCCCTTCTTAAGCGCCCCGCCCGGAGCTTGGGGTTCCGACCCGCGTTGAAAGGAGGCAGCGCCAGTTGGAGAACTGCACTGTATCCTGGGTGTGAGCCCCCCAAAGCATCTAGAGCAAGAGTGCTCAAACCTGCACTTATCTTTCCTACAGAGCCTTGATTAAAAAAGGCCCAACAGAGTATGGCGATGGCATTAGGGTCTGGCTGGCTAACCCCTTTCTTCTTAGACCTTTCCCCACTAGCAGGGTGTACCTTGAGGCCACATTTGTCATCCACGTTTGATGCGTGGATTATGCTCCCCACCACTGACCTGTAGGCGATGTGAAACACTCTTTGAGAATGCTCTTCATCATCCTTACTTCAAGGCTGCTGCATCCCACGAGGAGAGGGATCGGGCTTTCAAAGCGTTGGCCCAGTGAGCGCCAGGTGCCATGCCCTTAGAGAGGGTGGCGGCTGCAATAAGTGCCATATACTCCGCAAACCCTTCTGACCAGTTGTCCAAAGAGCGGCTACGAAGAAACTGCTTTCGAGGCGTTCCCTCTTTCTCTTCTTCTGGCCGAGCAGGGAACGGACTCCTCCGGATCCTCTTCCGGCCTTAAAACACCCGATGAAAGAGGTCCCGCGTAGTAGCCCGTCCAGGGCTCTTTCTCTCCAGTTTTCTCGGTGAAATGGGAGCCGGAGGATCTCTCCAGGATCCCATGCTGAGCAGAAAGCTGCACCAGCTCTGGATTTCCTGCACTGTCTCCGCTTCCCCAGCAGAGTCCCCTTTTCTCCCTTTGACCTGATCCACTGAGGGAGAGCTGGCACCTTCCCATCTTGGCTCCCAGTAATCCCCCTGCCGCCTGGGCGGACTCCTCATCCGTCGACTCACCCGATGAGGATGAACTAGGGGAACGGTGAGAGCGACGAGAGGCCTTCTTCCCCCTGCGTCTTGCTCTGGCGCGTGCTCTGGCCGACTGGCTTGAAGAGCCTGCCAACTCTGGACCCTGAACTATGGGGCCCGCCGTTACTGAAGGAGCTAGGCCTCCAGAAGGTGGCTGGTAACCCAAGCTCTGCTGGGCCTGAGTCCCCACAAAGGGGGGAACGGGGGAACTCAAACTCTGCTGAATGTTAGTCCCTGCAAAGGGGGGAGCAGAGGAACTCAAGCTCTGTTGGACCTGAGTCCCTACAAAAGCAGGAACAGAGGAACCCAAATTCTGCTGCAACTGAGTCCCTGTATAAGGGGGAACAAAGGAACCCAAGCCCTGCTGGACCTGAGCTCCTGTGAAAGATGGAACCGAGGAACCCAAGCTCTGCTGAATCTGAAGCCCCCTAAAAGGGTGACTGGGAGAACTGAGCCCTTGAGGAGGCCAAAGACCGGGATGCACCTGTTGGGATCCCCCAAAACCTCCTGCCCATTGTCCAATTCCAGAGGCGAGGTTAAATTGCCCTGGCCAAACCATGCCTGGGTTCCCAGTCATGCCCATATATGGTGAATATGGGTAGGGACATGGCATGAAAGCAGAACTTGATGCTGTAGGAAACCCACTTTGAGCCAGAGGGAGCCACCAAACCCTACAAGGATTGCTTAACCCATCCAGCGTGGAAGGAGGCCGAGGCGGGACCCGGGGTGCCAGGCACTGGATCGCCCGGCGGCCCGGCCCTGCTGGGCTCCCGGCTCAATCCTAATTTTGTTCTGTAAGGCCCGTGGCAGATGCTAGCGCCACACCCGGCGAGGCTGTCAGAGGAGGCAAATTACCCGGATTGCCCAGGTGTGGAGGGGCATCCCGGGGATGGTGTTAGGGAACCCCACAGCGTCAGCATCCCGGGTCCTCTGAGGGAGTGCTTCCCATTTGGCGCTTTCATAGAAGCCCCTATGGCTGCTCCGCGCCCTACATTCCTTGCCTTCTTTTTGGTACCCTTTGGCTTTGCTTAGCCATGGCCCAGAATGCTCACTACTGCTAAGCTATCTGCTTACAAAATCCAAATTAAACTTATTATCTACAAAGTAGAAGCTTAATTAGTAGAATTAAGAAAAGGAATTCAGGCCGATAGGCCCATCCACAAAACGAAAATGGCCACTGGTGACTTGAAAATCCCAGTCGGAAACTAAACGACTGTTGACTGGTGACTTTACTCTAAGGAAAAGAAAGGAGGGTTGTAGGCGGGAATGCGGCGAGTCACATTAAGAAGAGAGGCCAAAGTAGCCGCCACAATCAAGGGCAAAATGGCCGCCGTTCCCTTCCACGCTTCTACCGACTCTGTAAAGCGCACCTCCAGAAGCACTAAAGCGAGAGGAGCGACCTGACCCGGCTCCCGGTCGGAGTCCGCCCAACGCCGAGGAGAGGAGAACGCTTAGTGATCTAAGCGGCAATCAAAACAAAAGAGCGAGGGGCCGACAGAGGTGCCAGCGGCAGTCAGCGCCTGAGGCAGTCAAAGCACAGGACGGGGCCGACCAGGCTCCTAACAGGCACGTGCCGTGCTGGCGGCTTCAGCTCGGCCGCCAGCGATCTAGGCCAGCGAGCAAAACAAAAGGCGAGGGGAGGGCGGGTTGTTGCCCAGCAGCTCCCCTCCGGCTGCTCTGCTGCGAACCAGCCCTCTTAATGTCTGGCCAATGACGCAAACACCCGTTCGGCCCGTTGCAAAAGAAGAGCAGGAGGTGAAGGGAGAAAAGCGAGCGTCCGGCACTACCCCGCCTCCCTTCAAAGAGCCACTTCGGCTAAATGCTATCCCGGAGGGGAGCGTACTTGCACTTAATCGCGACGCCCTCCGGAAGGCCATAAACAGCGTTACCCGAGAAAGAAGGGGGGGGGATGACAAAGGATCAGCGGCAATTCGCGCCCGAAAGGAGGGGGCTTGAAAAAAAAGCTCCCTCTGGCCCGTCAGACGCGAAGATCCCACGAAGGCTCTCGCCCGAGGCCAGCGAAGGAAAAAAGCGTCAAGAAGCTCCGCCTTCCTTTCCAGCTGCCCGGCCTCGAAAAGAGGCGAGGACCCAATCGACGCCAGCCCATTTTATGGAGCTATCCAGCTTGCTGTATCCGCGCGATGCCCGGTACCGGCCCGCGTGACAAGGCTCAACTTGACCGGCCGGGGGGGAGAGGCTTCCATTCCTTCCTCCCCCCCTGCAATGTCGTCCCAGGCTGAAGCCTGGGACGCGATTTAAAAACATATTGAATGGTCCGAAGGATGATAGCAAGTGAGCTAGAGGGTATTTGAATAGTCTTCTAATAAATGAGATCACAGAAGGCAAAACATGACAGAAATATGTTTTTTTTAAGTCTCTAAGGAAAGAATTCACTGCAAAGCTCAGAAATAAAGGCATGGTATTTGTCTAGCAGAGCATACACCAATGATTTGCTTTCAGTGAATCTTATTGCCCATGCATTTCTGAAAGGGCACCTCAAAGAAGTATAAACTGAGCAATGCCTATCAAAACCTGATTTATAAAGCATTATTTATTAATTGGAATAATAATTCTTTGTCTTTTCAATGACAGAAGTTCTCAAGGTGACTTATAACAAAAGCAATGAAACTACTAAAGAAAAAAAATGAAGCTATTAGTGAAATATGCCTTGGTATTTAAATAATAGCACCACATTCTGTTCAAACTTCAATAAAACCAAAAGCCCACTGAAACAAAATTGTCTTTACTTGCTTCCCAATGGCTGATAATGAAAGAGCCACACACACTTCTCTTACAGGAAATGTTATCCCATAATGTCAATGCTTTCACTGAAAAGACCCTATTTCTTGTCCTTGCTTAAAGTGGAAGTATACACACACTTATGCCAAGACCATAAGTCTTCAGTTAATTACTTTGAGATGAACAAGAATTTTTGTCATCATCCTCAGTTTGTATCTATCAGGTAGCTACTGGCTACAGGTGGATTGGCTACAGGTGGTAATGGCAAAAAAAAATGAGGAGGAAGTGTGAATGTGTATTTGATCTGACTGCCTAGAATCTTGTAATATTTTCCACTGTTATGTTTGGGCTGCTTTGGGAGCTTATTTTCTATTAGCAGTGAAGCCTGTTGCAGACAAATACAGCGGACTCTAGAACATTGTTGAGGAGGATGCTTAGGAGTTTCTTGCTGTTGTGACTGGGACAGGCCACTGGCTGGGCAGCACGAGCCTCCTGCTGGCAGCAACCTTTCTTCCTTCTTTCCCTTGTTCTCCATCCCTTTCTGGCAGTGGAGAGGCCTGGCTGCAAGACCCCATCCTTCCCTCTATTTGATGTAGGTGGCTCCCAACTTTCCTCAGGACAGTCCCACCCCCTTTGCAGAATCAGTGTCATGCTGAGTGGCAGAGGGTGGAAAAACCTGGTAAATGCTTCTTCTAATGGTCTCCTTTCAAACCACAGGCACCAGAGCAGTGGCACTGAATAGCTATTGTGAGCAAGTCAGATCCCAGGTTCTTTTCCCAGCTGAGGAGATCAGCAGAGGACTTTTGAAAGGGCAAATGAATGGGGCTGAGAACTATTGCATGCATGAAATAGTTGCATTTCTCAGGGGGAGGGAAGGTATATTAATGATAATTGTGTTGTTAAAGCAAAGGATTGTAGGAGGTGTAGTCCCATAGGCCACTCCTTGCTCAGGAAACAATCACCAGGAACATAACTTGCCTTTTATATAGTACGATAGTGATTTTATTGGCTTATATTCTACCACGTCACTGAGGAATTTGAAACGTTCCTCCAGCTTCAACTATTTCTCCAATAAAAGTCACTTCATTTGGAGGAATGCTCCAACAGGACAACAGGAGCTTTCTCCATCCTAAAATTGGATTCATTCATTGTCACTATGTAGTGTTGCCAGCCCTACTGATGGGGGATCATCGGCCTATTATCTCCTATTTCCTGCTGCTCTGAACAGCACTATTGGGGGGGGGGGGGAAATGACTGATGGACTGACAGTGTGCCATTATTTGGGGGTTAAAATCGGAAGTGGTGTCAATCCTCTCTACGAATCACTGGAAACGCTAGTGTAAAACATGAAAATGATGTAATGTCATCACAAATGGCTGAACTCTATGTCCCCTCCCTCCCTACTCTCCTGCTCATTGCCAGACTGGACCTGCCAATTTTACTATAGATGGAAAAAATGAGAAGTTAAAACTGCTAGCTAGCTAAACTCTGAACAACACTACTTAGCTCATTAGTAGTAACACTTAACTTGTGGACATTCTTAGGTCATTATTACTTTCAATTTTTTATTTTTTTTTTGCGCCCAAGAAAATAAGCCATTCATGTGGTTGTATGAATTGCTCTTACGTCTACAGTAACTAGAAGTTTATCTTCATGTCTTCTGTGCAGTCTCCATGGCTAGCCTGTTCCTTCCCAGTCCCATGTGTGCCTGCACAGAAGACAACAGTTACAGGTAAGTGCAATACTGTTTTATTTATAAAAAAATAAATGTTTTCTTTTGACAACACTGAGGTTAATTTGAGTAATATTATCTCAGCATTTCATTGCAACTACCACGTATGATTATGGCTATGGCTTTCTATTTATCAGTTAATTTAAATAAGAGGTATGGAAAAATACTAAAAAAAGCAATAGGTCATAAACTACCAACTATTCCATTGATTACTGCAGTGTTGAAATATTGCTACAATTTGTGCTGCTTCTTAAGAGAACCATGATTTAGGAGCAGTTCTTTCTCAATTAATAATATAACATACAACTTTATTTTAAAAGATCCCATGACTACGTAAAAAGGCAATAGAATCTCTATCTCCAGTGCCCAGATATTTATATTATACAAAATCACAGTTATTTAAATATTTATAAAATGAGAGGCAAGAGAAGCACTTTTGAAAAGCAGTTAATAATGGACCAACATCAAGGGAGCCATCAGTATAACAGTAAAGTGCTTTGCAACTTCAATAACTTCACTAGTGCAGAAGCAGGCCATCAAATTTAATTAAAAGCAGTCAAAAATAAACTGAAAAATTGAACTGTAAAAGCCAATCCTTCGCCAGCAGCTGAAGGCAAAGAGAAAGAGAGCCTTGAAAGTAGTAATGAATTGATAAGCCTTACTGCCTGCAACTTGTAATTTGCTCTGTCAGATTTTAGTATCAGTTAAACTAGATTAATAGAGCAGGCACTGATTCTCTATCTTAAATCCTTCTTTGCAGTCCGTCTCATATGTTTGCCCATGATAAATGAAAGCCAGAGTGGGTCAAATTTTCAATTTGTTTCCCTGCTTGCTCACTTCTTTTAAATAATTCTGACATCTGCACTTACAGAGATGCAGAACAAAGACTCCAAGACAATTTAGATACCGAAATAAACATTTTTACTGACTGATTTTTGGCCCTTGTGGGGAGCCTTAATGCCTTCATTCAATGGGGTTAGAAAGTAGCTGCAATGCAAGCTACTGGCATCTCAATCTGCCACTAGAGGCTCTCATGATGAAATGAATTATAGGGAGGCTCATTTATAATGAGAGGAGGCTAACACATTTATTGCTGCTTTAAATGCTGAGAGTAATGTGAAACTGTGCAAACTGTACCACAAGGACAAAAACAATTTGCTCGAGATCATTTTTTTATAATAATATTCTTTAATGAAGCTAAAGCCTCCCTGCTGTGACCTTATTATGTTTTCCGACATCAGTGAGAAACAGATTACATTGAATTGTAAGACAGCTCATGAAACAGCAGGAATTTTGCAAGGGAAGATCAATTACACTTTTCTCTCCAAAGCAGTGAATCTGGAATTAGGAAAGACTAAATATAAGCCCATGAATAGTAAAGTCTAATGCTAAGTTCACATATAGTCAAATCAATTTGCTTACGAACAAACTGCGATTTAAAACAACCAGTGGATTTGAAGGCTTTATTTTATACAATAAAATTTCAGATAAGACATATCAGGTTAAACTGCCAATAATATTTTTAAACAAGTTTTATGGATGCGTGTATGTTACATTTACCTTTTATATATTATACTGTTATGTGACTGAATGGGAAGAAGTAGTGTTTGATCTTGTTTTCGCAGTGGCTAGAATGCCTTTATGAGAATAATAATTACAAAATAATCTGTCTGCAATCCATTGTTTCATTCATTTCAAAACTCCACCTAACTGTGTGGATTGTATTTGTGTACCAGTTTGGAAGGCAGCATGTATTTTCCAATAAGTAGTTATAAGTGGCAGGTCAGTTTCTTAAAAATAAACATCTAGACTTGGATCCAGTTATACAGAAGCAGAAACATAAATGGGGTTAGTACAGTTGTGCCTGTTTGAGATATTGAGCAATAATACGTACTTTCCTCCATGTATATTATAGGGCCCAGAAACTGGTTGCACAAAATTTTGCAAGGATAAACACGTGTGAAGATTTTGCAAGGATAAACACATGTGAATATGCTTTGATTTCATTCAAGATGTTACCACAGTCTTTATGTCATGTTTCTGTTTCCAAGCAGAAATTCTGTGTTGATTTCAACCCATATTTATTTTTATTTTTTTAAATTACTACATTTATACCCCTCTGTATCTCTATGGTCGATTCCGCACTTCCATTATCGACCTAAGTTCAAGCTGCGTTCGACCTAAGTGCTCCACACAACCACTGGGATCGACATGGTTTTATACCAGCTTCACCCCGTGTAACAGTCAAATTTCCGATTCCAGTTGGGAACTACTACTTCTTTAGGGAACCACGCTCAAACTCAGCTCGATTCCAGTAAAGTGTGGAATCTCTGGTGCCAGGAGTCCCCATTCAGCCAATCACAGCTGAGTGTTTCGGGCATGTGTACAGCTGGCCAATCAAAAAACGCCACCTTCGTCCCTCCATTCCTGTGGCAGTTTTTTTTATAACGTGTGTGGGGATAGATGGAACATGGCTGTAGAACAGTAGCCAATTGGAACGGAGCGGTGAAGAGGCACAGGATGATTCCACCCTCCGAGCTGGGATCAAGCTGGTTGCAGTGGGGAACAACAATGGCTTCGACCTAGGTTAGTACCCTTCTCAGGGAACTGGGTCAAACCTATTTTACTCGTGTGCGGAATCGCCCTATGACTCAAGGTGGCTTACAATAAAACAATCAAATAAATACAATAAATACTATAATATAAACATTTAACACAGCATAAATACCTACGTGTTAAAAACAGATATACAGATGGCGTAAAAACAACCAAACATAGGAGGACAAAAAAGACCAGAATGCACATGCCACATCCAAACGAGAGCTGGAGATGATTTAAGAAAAGAAGGAACGTCTGGCTGGCTCAACAGAGAAGGCCCAGTGGAACAGCTCTGTTTTGCAGGCCATGCAGAATTGCAACAGACTGTTGGTATTTGCAAGCGTCTGTCACAATTCAGACATGAAGGGGTTAACTTTGTGCATGCTAATTAGCTACTGAGATCAGAGTTTTATGGCCAGTCCATTGATTAAGCCATTGGTCAGCTAACCCCAGCATTGCCTATGTGAGACTAGTCACTTAGACAGAAGTTATAAAGTATGTTTCTTTGTTTGTACCACACGAGGTAAAACCTTTTGCCTTGCTAGGTAGGCGCCATGTGAGATCACATGGTGCTAAGCTGTGTAACAACGTTACTGGTAGTTTTAGAATAGAAAGCTGTTCTTTATTTTCTTCCATGTAAACCTTCCCTAATAGAAAGTAAACTCATTTATATAAAACCCACAACTGTCTAATGGTCTCTTCTTCTGCTACTCTGCTAAATATATTAAGTTAAAAGTCCAACACAGACTCCACAGGGCCCAGATGTCACCTGGAAAAGCAATCCACCAGGCCTGTGCCAGGGCTATAAAAGCCCTGGCCCGTGTTGAAGCCAGCCGAACAGTCCTGGGGCCCAGGACCACCAGCAAATTTCCCTCCAGAGATCAGAGGTCTTCAAGGGCAATACGGTCACACAGATTTCTAAGAATAGACTATTGTACTAATTTAATTTTGTGTCAAAATCAAACTGCTTGTTTGAATAAATTTACTACCAAAAAAAAAGACAAAACGTAATAATAAACATCCCTGCTGTACATGATTGGATGTTACTGGCAGGGAAGCATATGTCATTATAATGACAGAGTACAGGGTAATTGACCCTACATGTTACAGTGAAGATGGTATGAAGAAACATAACTAGCTGTTCTTTGTGGTAAGTAACATATAGCTGAATACTGAAACAGTGAAGATGAAATGAACTGAAGTATGTCAATGAATGAACATTCTGCAATGATAAAAAGGAATACTCCATTTGTGGTTTGGACAGAACTTTGGTAGGCTTAATGCCAAGAATGAACTGTTGCCATAGCCCATTTATTTTCATTTCACTTGTAATGGCCACAAAATAGATAGTGTACAGCTTTGTGCTGGATTACCAATATGTGTAACAGAAACCAGATCTCTCACATTGCACCAAAAAAGCTATTCCAAACACATTTTACCTGCTGGAAATATTTGGCTGCCTCTCTTTACTTTGGAGAGAGAGGAGGACCCAGAAATACAGCTTTTAGCAATTTTGCATCTGATTAATTGATTCCTAGCTAAACATGCAGTTCAAAATTTGGAATATGTGCAAGTTTATAAGCTGCTTATGAATGTTTGGAGATTTCCCATACAAATTATATTTAATATTATGTATGCCAGAAATGGTGTGGATGGGCATGCCACATAGCCCATCAAATCTAATTACACAATTCTACACAGACTGTAGAGGAAAACTTGGAGGAAAGTCATGTTCACTTCCTGTCAGTACTGTAGTTCAAGGCAAAGACAACACTGAGCTACCACAACGTTGAATGTTTTTGCTATTATCAATCTCCTTTCATGTTTAATTTAAATAATTTCAAAACATAAACAAGAGAAGTTTGTGTTGTGATCAAAAATGCTTGTGAGAAAAAACAAAAACAACAATTGCTAAAGTTTGGAAAAGTGTTTTATTTCTGTTTTCTAGAGAAATGAATAATTTAGTTGAATAACGAGTAATCTAGTTTATCTGAATTTTAATGCATGTTTGGGTTGTATAAAATCGTGTGTTTACACTTTCTCAAAATAATAATGTTGCAATGGAAATAATCAATTTTTATGTTGATATTTGACAGTACAGTAAGTTTTTTCTCCTGTTGTAATTATTTTATTGCACATGATTGAGGTGATTTTTATTTGGTGCTTTAATGTTTTATGTATGGTATTTAAGGCACAAATTTTGTTTAAAAGTGGTACAGAAGTGTTTTAAATCACTCAGTGAATAGATTCTATGTGGAACATGTATCACCAGCATGGTCATGGCAGAGACAAGCCTGGGAGCTGGTAATGGTAGTTAGGGTTATAAAAATCTAGGCTCAGTAGGAATTCCTTCTGCAGCTCAATGGGACTGGAGGACTGTAGGGAGAAAGTAACGACCCTTTTTCCATGATGTAGTCTGAGATGGTCCAGAAGGAGATATGACCTCTAAAGGCAAGGTCTTAAGTGGATGACCCCAGGCAATATTACCTAGTACAATCCTCACATGAAAATGTATGAACTTGTTAACCCTTTCACTACCTTTGGGTTCTCTACAAGTTTTAAGATCAATTAAGCATGAATATGTTAGATTTGACTGTCCCCTCCTTTGCTGGGTTTTACTTTATTTTAAGGTGCCAAGATTGAATACTGAGCTTTGTATATTATTTTATTATGTTTTATATCAGGAGTAATATTGTAAACTGCCCGGAGCCCATGTAATTTGGGAAGGCAGTCTAATAACTGAATAAACAAATAATAAATCTCACTGGCTCTAGACATATGCATAATTTTTCCACCACAATTACTGAAAAGTAAAACTTCCTCATTTTGATTGTATGATGCAATAAGTAATTTTATAAGTAATATTTCATAAATCACAGGTCTGGTATATCAAATTTTCATGTTGTTGCCATTGTTGTACACCACATACTTTCCTTAGAAATTTGATCTTAAAAAAAATTCATTTCTGCAACAACAATTAGCAGTGCAGTTACAAAACTATTTTTTCCCAGTGATGCTATGGAATTGGAATTTCTGTCACTGATGCAGTCAGCCAACAGGGTAACCTCTTCAATATGAAAGCTTCTCTAGGGTGACAAGGGAAAAGACATACCGTATATACTCGTGCATAAGTCGAGCCGAGTATAAGTCAAGGCACCAAGTTTTGCCACAAAAAACTGGGAAAACTTATTGACTCGTGTTTAAGTTGAGGGTGGGAAACGCAGCAGCCAGAGGCACAGAGCAGAGCATCGCCACCATTCCCCCTCTGCCCCAGGGAAAAGGCAGCTGCCTTCTCCCTGGGGCAGCGGGGTTCCCTGCACAAAGCAGGGCGCTGCTGCCATTCCTCCTCTGCCCCATGGAGAAGGCAGCCTCCTTCTCCCTGGAGCAGAGGGAGTTCCCTGCTTGGCACCCTCCCCCCATGGCACCCTCCCCACGTTTACTTTAACAAACGGAGCAGGCTTCAGAAGAGGCCTGCCTCTGTTCCCTTCCAGCTTCAAACGACTTGGTTGGAACTACATTTTCCAGGAACTACATTTCCCAGCAGGCCGTTTCAGCCTAGAAGGGAACACAGGCAGGCCACTTCTGAAGCTTGCTCTGTTTGTTAAAATAAGTGGGGGGGCACCATGGGGGGGTGACGCAGCTCCCCCTTTGAAAAATTAATGACTCATGTATAAGTCGAGGGGGGCATTTTTCAGCCTAAAAAAAGGGCTGAAAAACTCGACTTATGCGCGAGTATATACGGTAACTCATTGAGGGAAAAGTTTTTCATTGGTCCTATCCACAGAATGTAAAGACATGTCTAAAAACTAGAGGTGCTTGAATTGTTATTATCAAACACTGCACTTTTTATAATATGTGGGGCTGTTTTAATCTATTGAAGTGTTCTGCACTTTTGCACAGCATTTTGAGATGATGGTATGATGTTATATTTGCACACATAATATATTCAAAAATAATGCATGGTGAGTGAGGAGGTCATGATATGTCTTTAATTTAATGCTACAATAGCTTTTTGTAGTGGCTGTCATTTATTAATGTACCAGTCCATTTTAAACATGCACACATCTGCAAAACAAAATTCTTATCAATGTTTTTTAAATGAGAAATTGCATTTTCTGTTCAAACGTGCAAATGTGTACTTAAAAGCCATTAATCAACATGCTAGCCATCCATTACATTTTATTAACAACATGATGCTAACCACACATTTGACAGACATGCGTCTCCAGGTAGGAATCTGCCTGCCTTATTTAATTTATGATGAATACAGCATGTTAATCAACAATCCAAAGCCAAAGTCGTTTATTTACAGTCAGCAACCAAGATCAAGGAATCAACAATCAAAAACTAGTTAAATCTGCAAAAACAAGCTTTCTGAAGGAGAATATGTTTGCAGAATACTAGAGTACACTTGTAGATTAAAACAAAATTTCTCTTCTCAAAAATACATTTAAAAATGGGTATACTAGGAAAATTAATCTATTTTGTATACCATTGGCTAGACATTTGACCTTTTATTTGTCTCATTTGCAACAAATAAAGAGCTTGAAATCTGGGAATTCACAGAATCTGTTACAATTATTGGTATAATAGTATATTAGAACAGGAAAAGGAAAGAATACTTAAAAACTGAAAAAGTCTCAGTGGCCCAGGGGATGGTTTCAACTGGTGGGCTTGGGCAGAGAAATTATGTGGAAACATGCCATGTGAAAGTCTTGTTGCTGATATATTGCTGGGCCTTTCCCCACTTACCTTAAGCCCCGTGCTACTTGAGGAGAGTAGCGCGGAGTCCCCCGGCACTCCCCACGAGAGGGGCAGCGACAGCGCAGCCGTCCTGACTCTGCCACTGTCGTGCCCCCTCGGCGCGCGGCATCCCTGGCGCTCTTGCAAAGGGCACCTTTTGATGACCCCGCGCAGAGTGCGGGGTTGTGGGGATGCCCTGGCACATGCCAGGGATGCCTCACGCTGAGAGCAGCGTGCGGCATAGGGGGGATAAGGGAAAGTGGGGAAACGCCTACCGTCTGCACTAGTAATGGCCTGTTCCCATGTATAAAATCACCATTTCTGTTTGTTATTGCATCTGAAAGGAGTTTCTTGGAGCTTACTGAGTAGTGCATAACTGCATAATTTGTGAGTCTGAGACAGTCCTTGTAATTCAACTGAAATTCAGAATTGGCTTCTAGTTTGCATTAAATTTTCGGAAACCACACAGTGGGTGGCATGTAAATTATTGTTCTGGAAGGCCTATGTGTTACTATGAAATTAATTATTAATATTTTCCATGATGCTCCTTAGAGGTTTAAAAATATAATTTCTGCTTTTCTATTTCTTCTTGAGTAAAGAAATTAACAATGATATACATTTATAGATATAGCCATGTTATTCTGTGTGACTAAATTATATCAGGAAAATATATTTTGAACTGTGTCTAGTCTTCACCAATTTTTTTATCATTATTGTTTTCAAACTTTACAATTGAGATAAAAAGAAACTTAATTAATATAAAGAGTAATAAATACAATCTTATAGTCGGTGGGGTGCTGTGTGGTTTCCGGGCTGTATGGCCGTGTTCAAGCAGCATTCTCTCCTGACGTTTCGCCTGCATCTGTGGCTGGCATCTTCAGAAAATCTGTGGCTGGCATCTTCAGAGGATCTGTGGCTGGCATCTTCAGAGGATCAGATCCAGCCACAGATGCAGGCGAAATGTCAGGAGAGAATGCTGCTAGAACACGGCCATACAGCCCGGGAACCACACAGCACCCCAGTGATTCCGGCCGTGAAAGCCTTCGACAATAAATCTAATAGTCGTTGTCATAATGAAACTCCAAATATACATCTTTATCTTTTCTTCTCTATCCCCCAATAATATTACAGATCCCGAAAATACACAGTTCCCTTCGTGTCTTTCCCTCACCCATCCTCCCCACCTTCTACTCTCTCTACCTTTCAGAAGTAAAGAAAAACCATTTAATCTGATTTTTTACCTTCAAATATAGCATAATGAGAAACACTATAACAATTATTTCATAACAATTATTTCATACCTTAAATCCTCCCACCCTTATTATTATAAAATAAACAATATATTCTTTTTCCTTATTCACAAACCATGTTATATATAGATAAAATATTGACTGTTCTGTTCAATATTAAATGTTAAATTCTGTTAACTAATCATAACATTGATATATCTAGTTATTACAATTATATAAATATTTAATAACAAAATAACCAATTTTGACAGTAATTTTTTCTAAAACATATGTTTGAAACAGTTATGTAATTTGAATTGGGGATGCCAAAAGCTGCTTGGCACTCAAATTTGTCATGTGAACCAATCAGCAGTATGCACACATTACACCAAGCAACTTCAGCCTGCCAGTCAAAAACTGACATATAGCTGCGTGGACCAGCTGAGAGTCTGGTTCTAACCCTACCCATTCAGCAAAACAGATATATAGCTAAGCTGTAAAAATTAGAGGAGAAAATAGCTCAGCTAAATTTCAGTCCAGTAACAACTTAGAGACCCATAATATTTGGTGAGGTATGAGCATTCAAGAGGTAAAACTTCCTTTGTTAGAATAAGCGTTTATTGTATGCATTGCAAAATAAGAGAGGAGAAAGAACTGATATCTCACCTTTTTATTGCAACCAGTTGATTGGGGTGAGGAGAACAGAAAGGAAATCATTCAGGTGTCTGATCACCCTATATTTTTTGCATATCAACACATTTCCCAGGATGGGAAATCAGATGGTCTTCAGTATATTTGCTCCTGATTTCTTCCCTGTGGCCTGTTCCACTTGGGCCTGTGAAGCAGCAGCCTACCAGTATAAATGATACCGGTGGAGCCCTGGTACAGTTCCCATGTGTCTGTACGGACAGCCCCAGAGCCACCGTGCCCCAAAGAGGAGCCTTCACATGTAGGCACCTTCATTTTGTGGTGAAACTTACCTTCTCTTCCCTGTGCATCTCTGCAAGGATGAGGGGACATGCCCTCGTGGCCATGGCAACGCCTTGGGGATTGGAGGCCAGGAGCCATGTCCCCTCGTTCCCAAAGAGCTGCGCAGGGAAGAGAATGCAAGTTTCCCCATGAAATGGAGATGCCGAAAAGCAGCGCTTCCCACCTGGTGTCATTCGCACGGAATCAGTTGCACAATGCTGTTTTTTAAAAAACTTGCTCATTTGGCAAGTTTTGAAAACAGCATTTCCCCGCCAGTTGTGGGGGGGAAGCATGGTGCTACCTCGTTTTGGAGGCAGCAGCTGTGCAAACAGCACCCCTGGAACAGTGTCTTTACTGTGCCCGGGGCACTGGTTTTGGCCCGTATGAAATGGGCCTCACTATTGCAAAAGATCAGAAGCAACCGCTTGTTGATGCAACATCAACTGGGATTTACCTTCTAATGGCTGGAAGTAGCTGTTCCTGCAAAAATAAACAAAGAGGTAGCAAATAGCCAAGTGCCAATTAATTAATTGGCTGGTGATCATCAGTGATAAATGGGAAGGGAGCAGAACTGGTAGGTGTTCAGCATCTCTATTTTGAATGTAACATATTAGCTTCCAGTTCTGATTATACTACATATACACATATTTATGTGGATAAAATAAATGAAAAAACAGCATTATACCACTTTCAACATCAAACCTCTTCAACCAAGTGACAATGTTCTATTTATCTTGGCTATGATGGTAGCCAGAGGTTTTGGTTGTTCAACCAGTGAATTAGAAAAAGACAATATTTGGTATCTATACTTTGCTGGTTTTGTAGCTTTTTGTCTTGTCTCATAAAAACTAGCATGTTGAAGCTTTTGAGCAATCCATCTGCCCTAAATTGAGGTTAATTCTTAAAATCTTTTTCATTTGATTCTTCATTTCAGAGTTTTATATTCTTCAGGAACAAAAAACTCAAATCTTTAAACATCTTCTGCTTATATTTCTTCATACTTTCAACAAATTTCATCAAAATATAATACTGTACTAATTAAATAGCTGCTGTGACTGGCAGCACATTTTGTTTCTCTGTTTGATAGACACAAAACCAGTGTGTCAAGCTGTGTAAAGTTTCAGGATAGTTCCTTTTGTTTTACTTCTGAAGCAGCTATTGGAAATAATTGCACACATTCATCCAATTCTGTATTTCTGAACTGTTGCATTTACTATGAAACTAATTATATTAATTAGGTCCTAAACAGTTTAAAATTGATTAAAATATGCCAGTATTGAATTACATATAGTGTTAAATTGCCAAAGGCAGAGAACAGCTTAAATAGGCTCATGATGCATGTAATAGCTTGCTTTAAAAAACTTTTGATATTTATAAACTATCAAGTTTTACCCCTCACTAAAAACTTCAATATGATTTATTTTTAAGTCAGCATTTCTCTTTTATTCCCCTAATGTTTCCTAGTACTTGATTTGCTAATATGCATAAATCTTTTCTACTATTTATTTATGGGTATAAATTATCAATATATCTAATCAATATCAATCAGGCCAAATCTGTGGCTACTTAAACGTGGAGACTAAAGTCTCTGTCAGACAAGACAGATCTTAGTACAAATCTAGGGAAAGTCCCAAGTTTGCAGGGGAAAAAAATCTAAAATTCAAAAATAATAAATTGGGTAATTAAAATCCCCCCAAATAATAGAAGCACACCTGGGGCTGTAATAGATAAATACCCTCAGAGTCATTGCTAGACAACCACAACATTAATACCATACTTCCAGTTTTGATTTCTGTCAGTAAAAGGAGAGGCCCTTTCCAGGGACATTTTGGCATTTGAGGAGGACTCATAGGGCCATTTCCAAGCACCACTTACCAGGTGACTTTCTACCATGCCACCATGATTCACCTAGGCCTGACTATTCATCACTGTTCAACAGAAGTCATTACAAGCAGGTCAGTGAGATGTAGCAAGTTACTGGAGAGCTGGGGCTTAAGAAAATGTAGTGTTACAAATCTCCTTGGAGGATAGGTGGGTAGTATTTTAAAATGTACTAAACAAGTAAAAGCAATTGGGTTGAAGCTTCTAACCTGAAATTGTTTCCAGTTCTATGTGTGTATAAAATGCTGTGGAGAACATATAAGACAACGTAAATTGGGTTATTGAGAATAGTGTGCAGATAGTTGAATGAAAATCACTTCTAGGAGCAGTTTTCTAATAAGGATACTTACTTTATCTGCCTTCCCCTTTCAGTCTGTTTGTAAGAGGTGGCTGCTATGATATATATGATTCTGTTACAGTCAAAAATAAAAAAAATATGTAAGCAAGACAAGAAAATAGCCTGAATTAGGGTTGCCATGTAACTTCTGGCAACTGGAGGAAACATTGTGATCTGGGACATAGGAAGACAACAACATATGCTTTGCAACTTCCCTTCTGGAGGAAACCCAGGAATGATGTTTGATAGCTCTAGGAATCACTAGAAACTCTATGATTATAGCACAGAATTTCAGATGATTCACAGAGCTACCTGATGTCACTTCCAGGTTTTCTGTGGAACTGACATTGTAGCTCACATGACAGATGTGGTTTACTTGAAATTTCTCTTTCCCTTTTTTATCCCACTAATATAGATGAGGAGGGAGATCCATTTTTCCAACTCCCTACCACAACTTCAGGTCTTAAATGCAGAGGCCCTTGATGGCAGATCCAGATCCAGACTTTTCCAGGCCATTCCATATGACTCATCCACCTACATATGTTAATATGTCCTACAATTATGTCACTATGCTTTGTTACAGACTTGTTGCTTATGCTGGTATCATATGATAAACACACCACATGGTGTCATTGCAACACTGCAGGATACGATTTTTGATATAATAATTTTTGGTTCTGGTCTTGCACATTTATGGTGGGAATAGAGACTTATGAAATTAAACTACATACATTAGAATTTTACAGGTGTCTGTTTATTTTAAAAATAAATAAATAAAAGTTTTTGAGAAGATAATGGTATTTATTTCAATATCAAAAGATTTTAAATGCACATCAAGGCTTGCCTTTAATGAAAACTGTGCACATAAATCCCAGTAGAATAAAATGAAAATCTTCTCTTCATGAATATCATCTTGTTGCTGTGAGCATTGAATTTGGCTGCACAACATCAGTTAATGAAGGTGAAGTACTGTAGGTCAAGTACAGCTAATTGCAGAATTCTAAAATCTCTGATTACTGTCAAGATAGTCAATAGAGTGCAAGTTTGCCATATAGTGCAGGGGGAAAAACATTAGAAACAAAGGTCGAAGCTACAGTTGAGCTGTCTGGGGCTAATAGATCAACAGAAACACTTACATGCATGACTGACTTTAATAGCCATATCCTCACTAAATAGCATCTGTTTAAAATGATATCCAGCCTTAGAAAGAGACTGCAGTAATATCCATTGTTCATGTGCGAATGAAATAATACCTGTCACAACAAAGGACTCTGTAATGCAAACAATAGGTTCCTTGTGAAAGTGAGAAAGAATAGTACTAATATTGCACTGTCAGCTTTATGATGGTGCATTTTTATGGTAACGATGACCAGGCACACACAAAGAGAAAAGCTTCTACTACTCTATCAAATTACTGTGCACTTGTGGACTTCTCCATAGTTTGGTTTTATACATTATCTGTACCTACATAGGTTGGGCATATTTTATATGCTGAAGCCATACAGAATCTATTGCCTGCCAAACCATGGCAGCAAAAAAGACACAATAATGGTTCATAAGCATTTCCTCCCAGTTGAGCTGTATGTTGCTATGGCTGCTATTGAGCACTGAAGTATTGGTGCTAAGGTCTGTTAGCTCTTGAACTTTAGCCAGTCTCAGCTGCATGCAGCGGAGTGCTGGCTGCTTGTTAGGAATTCCATATACATTGACAGGATCAGTTTAGGTTATAATACTGGGTTTAGAGATTTTTTTTCCTTAGCTCCAAACTGGAAATTAGTTTCATTTTGTTTGTTTGTTTATCTTATATCTTCCTCATATTTTGTTTGTTTGTTTGCCTTATACCTTCCTCATTGTGGAAGGAACATTGAATTTGTTGGATTTTGGAACTCAACAGTGGCCCCTTCCACACACGCAGAATAATGCTCTTTCAATCCACTTTCAATGCACTTTGAAGCTGGATTTTACTGTGCAGAATAGCTAAATCCACATTCAAACAATTGTGAAAGTGGATTGAATGTGCATTATCCTGCACGTGCAGAAGGGGCCAGTATCTTTCAACAACTGGAGAAGCTACTTCTACAAACCTGGATTAGCCATCCTCCAAAGGAACGACTAGGGTTTTCAGAATATGATTACATTCATTCCCTATACTTTGTGCTCTGCAGGGAAAAGGTATTCAATGAATCTTGGACACATAGCTCATTAATTTTCTCCAGCTGTACTTACATCTTGTGAGCTGATCTGATTGAAATCATCTTTGTACTATAATGAAATGTTGGTGAAGATGAAAAGTGTTGGAGATAAATAAAAAACCAATTACTGCAGCCCAGGGAAAGAGGTCATACTTATTCAAATTGTGGTTAGGTTAAATGGTATTTTATTCTCCTTTTGGTGTGAACACAGGCACAAAATGTGAACTTTAGAATTAAGATCAAGCAGTATTCCTGCCATCTCCCCTCCCCGAATGAATTAATATGAATTTTGTCTGTTCCTGTCATGACTGTTGGCACAATTAGCCTTGCCACACCCTCCAGGGCAGAAGCCTATGGGGACTGGTGAGATTAATGGCCAGGCCAGGCCAGCTGTCCCAGGCAGGCTGTACCTTTCTGAATTTGTGGAAGCATGTGGGAAATGCCACCTCCCTCAAGAAACCATGGTTGTTTCATTCATATTAATCATATTAACCACAATCACTAAGAATGAGCTGTTCCTTCTTCACAAGAAAAAACAATAAATTAAACAAGATTTTCTTCTTCATTGAATGATGATTCTCATGAGTTGCTTTATTGTTAATCTGTGAGTGCCTTCCATAAATAGACAACAGACATCAGTATACTTTGGAAAAAATTAATTGTTATAAATAGAATGTGCACTAAAAAATTTTGTGTATTAGCAACTGGAAATATAATATCTGGCTAATTGAAGAGGGATGATATGGAGAATGGGAGTAATGTCAAATCTAATCCTTTAGGAAAGCATTAATATAACCTGTAGCAACATGTACTCTCTTTTCATCTTGACCATGAAAATGTTGAACATTTTAAAAAATCTAGTCTGGTTATTTTAATTAAAGGGAACAGCTGTAGTTTTACCATGTATACTCACCAATTTATTCAGCTCTCATTCCAATTCATTAGACAGGTGAGTCACACCTTTTAGATGGAAGCTATTTGTTCACTCCAATCCCTTTTTTCAAAAGGAGAACAGTTGAGATGATCCATTGGAATTTATACAAGAACTAGCGGGGCCCGGCCACGCGTTGCTGTGGCAATTGTCCTTCTCATCACAGTCCGCAACCCACACAGATGTCCATGCAGGTCCAATGATCCCCAGCATAGCTTTTTGGGGTGGTCAAATGGAATCCCTCTTTCCCTTTTCAATGCACATTGTTATATGATGTTGTCTTGTTTTTTTGTATAAGGTAACCCTTTCCATTCCACAACAGAACTGTCCAGAGTGCGAATCCCGCTGTCCTTGAGACTGGTTGACACGCACAGTCCTGGCTTGGGTAAGGCAGAACTGAGGCAAGGAGGCTATCCCAGTCAGGCAGCAGAGGCAGGGTGGTGAGGCATTCAGATTGAGGCCAGCTCCCTGGGTTCTTAAAGGGCCATGTGCAAAAGAAGCGGAGCCAGTAGTGTTGGTTCGCCCCCACCCCGCGGATTTTCTTAGAAGAAAAAGGCAAACCCCAGCTCGCTTTTAGTAAAAGAGAGCTGTGGCGAATATGGGTGAGGAAGTGAATAAGTGGTGGTTGGATGTGAGGGAGAGCAGAGTGAGGTGTGTGAGGATGAGCTGGATATGTATGAAAGTATGTGTGTTATGTGGTAGCAGTGGGTGAGACACAGAGAGTGAAAGTTTCCTGCGTGTGAGGAGGGGGAACCCCGCCTGGTGTCTCACACGGCAAAGTGTGTATGTGTTTCACTTCCAGTCGTATTACCTAACAGTGTTACCTATTTACTGTTTTAACTGCTCATCTCTGGCCATCTGCATGAACATTCTAAGCCCTCAGGCCACAGACAGACAGGCTGCACGAACATTCTAAGGGTGACAGTTAAAGACAAACAGCTTCATGGCCTGGTGCGCCAGGAAAAAGACATTTTACCTGGCTCAGGTATGGACTTTCGGCAATTTGAAGGTCCGATTACCTGCCCCCAACAGGGAGGGATGTCATGTGAAAATTTGGGGGCGATCCGTCCAGCTGTTTCGGCATTAGGGAGTGACTAACAAAGTCACTGTTAGCTTTATATATATATACTAGCGGGGCCCGGCCACGCGTTGCTGTGGCAATTGTCCTTCTCATAACAGTCCGCAACCCACACAGATGTGCATGCAGGTTCAATGATCCGCAGCATAGCCTTTTGGGGTGGTCAAATGGAATCCTTTTTTCCCTTTTCAGTTCACATTGTTATAGCGTTGATTTGTAGTAGTCTCATGTAAGGGGGAAGGGTGTGCAGACAGAGTGTAGTATTCCTGTAGGTTTAGGGTTGCAGTGCTTGTGGGTAGACAACATTTCTTGCTTCTCTGTTGCAGGTGTAGATGTAGAGGTGTTCTGGGGTGGATACTCTGGAGCATGCAACGTATAGTTGGCCATGAGAGAAGCATTCGGAGTGTAGATCGACACCGCACCATTATAGAGCTTGGCCCTGTGCTTTGTTGATGGTGATAGCGAATGCTAAGCCGGATGGGGGAACTGTAGTCTCTCTTAAATTGGAATGGCATATCTGTTATTTGGTATCATGGGTATGCGAGGGAACCATGCAGGACATCCCTCACGCTGAAAGGGCTCTGGTCAATGTTGTGGCCTCAGTACAACAAAACCGATGAAGTAAATAAAGGCGACAAAACTGGATACATAATAGTAAAAGAAAAGAAATTTATTTCATATCGAAAGCAGGTGCATCAGTTTGTTGTATTTTTGGAATTGTGTTTTGAGCCAGTGCATCTTGTGAGGTGGGAACTGTGGTTGTACTCCCCCGTATTAGCAGGAAAGGGAGGCAGAAGTGATGGTCTGTGGGATGCAATTGTTCTGTTAATGGGTGTGTTTTTGGGTTGGAGGGTGTTGCAGGAGGAGGTGACGATGAGAAAGATCCGCCATAGTGAGCAATGTTGCAGGAGTGAGTACCTTTAGAGAGGTGGTTGTAGTGTATGGACTTATTTAGCTGCTGGACCCCTTTGAGTAGTGTTGGGTTACCTATGGGTACAGCCGTGAGAGCTGGTTACGTTGGATATTTTGTGCATGGGCACGTCTACACAGAAGGTTGTTGTTGCGGGTGGGGAGGTTGGTGAACATCAGGACCTCCACCCACACACCAAGGAAGGTTTGAAGGAAGCGAAGTGGGTGAACTTGTGCAGGCCAGTTATGTGCCGAGGCAGGGAGGAGATGGTGGTGTCGGGTGGAGAGTTTTGTGTGTGAGAGGGCTAGGTCGTTTTGCTGCTGGGTGTTAGAAGTAACTGAGAGCAGAGAGGTGTAGGTGAAGATGGGCGCAGGAAGTGGAAATGTGATGTTAGGAGTCAAGCGAGGGAGGGCTGGAGTGTGGTGATGAGTTGTGCATGTGTGAATGGCTGAGATGCGAGGGAGGGGAGAGCTGAAGCTGCGGTGTGTGGAGTGGGGAGGTTATAGGGATGCGCAAGGTTGAGTGGTAATCCTGGGTGAGGCAGGGGATTGAAACGATTAAAGGCACAAAGTGAGTGGGTGCAGGGAAAGGGTACAGGATAAGGCTATGGCTGTGGAAGTGTGGCTGTGAGGGAGAATTGGTAATGAGATGAGGTGGTTTGTGTTAAGGTGTGGAGTGCAGTGAGAAGTTGTGCGAAGGATGGAGGAATGCTGAACAGTAGTGAGTGTGGCTGTGAGGGAGGAGATTGGTAGTGAATATGAGGTGGTTGTGTTGGAGTGTGTGGAGTTACGGTGAGGTTTTGAAAAAAGGATGGAGGGCTATGGCTGTGAAGTGAAGATGTGGCTGTGAGAGAGAAGGTGTAATGAGGATAGGTGGTTGTCAGGGGTGTGTGTGAGTGCGGTGAGAGAGTTGTCGGAAAGGATGGAGGAAGCTATGGCTGTGTGAGGAGTGTGGGTGTGAGGGAGGACAAGAGGTGTGGCAGAGATGAGGTGGTTGTGTGTGGAGTGCGGTAGAAGGTTTTGAAAAGGATGGGGAGGGCTATGGCTGTGTGGGGAGATGTCGAGGGCAGAGAGGGTGTGTGGGGATGAGGTGGTTTGTGTTGAAGTGTGGTGGTGAGAGGTTGGTAGGGGAAGGATGGAGGAGGCTGGCTGGTGTGGAGTGTGGCTGTGAGGGAGGGTGTGTGAGATGGTGGTTGTGTTGGAAGTGGTGTGAGTCACGGTGGGGAAGGTTGTCGCGAAGGATGGAGGCTATGGCTGTGTGAAGTGTGGGTGTGAGGGCAGAGAGGGTGGTGAGATGGGGTGGTTGTGTTGGGGTGTGGTACGGTGGGGGTTTGAAAAGGATGGAGAATATGAAACATTGTGAAAATTAATGGCTGTGAGAGGGCAGAGGGTGGTGTGTGAGGATAAGGGTGGTTGTGTTGGGGGGTGTGTGAGTGCAGGGAGAGGGCTTAATGAGAAGGATGGAGGAGGCTATGGCTGTGTGAAGTGTGAGCTGTGAGGGAGGGAGAGAGAGAGGTGTGTGAGATAAGAATTGGTTGTGTTGGGAAGTGTGGCAGAGTGCAGTGTGAGAGAGTTGTCACGAGAAAAGGATGGAGGAGGGCTATGGCTGTGTGGGGAGTGTGTGGCTGTGAGGGAGGGAGAGGGTGGTGTGAGATGAGGTGGTTGTGTTGGGGTGTGTGAGGTGCAGTGAGAGAGTTTTAGCAGAAAGGATGGAGAGGCTATGGCTGTGTGGAGATGTGGCTGTGAGGGAGTGAGGAGAGGAGTGTGTGAGATGAGGTGGTTGTGTTGAAGTGTGTGAGTGCAGTGAGAGAAATTTGTCACGAGAAGGATGGAGGGAGGCTATGGCTGTGTGGAAGTGGGAGGTGTGAGGGAGGGACAGAGAGGTGTGTGAGATGAGGTGGTTGTGGTTGAAAGTGTGTGAGGTGCAGTGGAGAGAGTTTTGAAAAGGATGGAGGAGAGCTATGGCTGTGGAGATTGAGCAGTTTGTGAGGGAGGGCAGAGATTAGTGAAGTAGGATGGTGGTTGTGTTAGGGGTGTGGTGAGTCGGTGAGGGGTTTTAGAAAAGTGGAGCCATGGACGTGTGAAGTGTGTCTGTGAGGGAGGGCAGGAGTTAATGTGAGAGATGGGGTGGTTGTGTTGAAGTGTGGGGTGCAGTGAGAGGTTGGTGAGAAAGGATGGAGGAAGGCGAAGGCTGGTGGAAGTGTGTCTGTGAGGGCAGAAGGGTGGTAATGAGATAAGGGTGGTTGTGGTTGAAGTGTGGGTGCGGTGAAGGTTTTGAAAAGGATGGTGGAGGCTATGGCTGTGGGAGATGTGAGAGGAGCAGAGGTGGTGTGAGGATAGAGGTGGTTTGTGTTGGGAAGTTGAGTGCGGTGAGAGGTTTTGAAAGGATGGAGGGCTAAGGCTGTGAAGTGTGCGAGGGGAGGGCAGAGAGGGTGTGGGATGAGGGTGGTTTGTGTTGGGGTGTGGGGTGCGGTGGAGGTTTTGAAAGGATGGTGGAGGCTATGAACGTGGGAGATTGTGTCGCGAGGGGCAGAGGGTGTGGCGGATAGGGTGGTTTGTTGAAGTGGGGTGCGGTGAAGTTTTAGGATGGGGCTGTGGCTGTGGGGTGTGTCTGTGAGGGGAGACGAAGAGGAGTGTGTGAGATGGGTAAGTTTGTGTTGAAGTGTGTGGAGTGCAGTGAGAGGGGAGTTGTGAGAAAGGATGGAGGAGGCTATGGCTGTGTGAGAGTGTGGCTGTGAGAGGAGGGGAGAGAGGGAGTGTATGTGAGAATAGAGGTGGTTGTGTTGAAGATGTGTAGGTGCAGTGAGAGAGTTGTCTGCGAGAAGGATGGAGGAGGCTATAGCTGTGTGAGAGATGTGGGTGTGAGGGAGGACAGAGAGGTGGCTGTGTGAGATGAGGTGGTTGTGTGTGAAGTGTGTGAAGTGCAGTGAGAGAGTTTGAAAAAAAAGGATGAAGGAGGAATATGGCACTGTGTGGAGAGAATGTGGCTGTGAGAGGGCAGAAGAGGAGTGTGTGAGATGAGGTGGATTTGTGTTGAAGTGTGTGAGTGCACGGTGAGAGAGTTGTGAGAAGGATGGAGGAGGCTATGGCTGTAGCCAGAGTGTGTCTGTGAGGGAGGGCAGAGAGGAGTGTGTGAATGATGGTGGTTGTGTTGAAGTGTGTGAAGTGCAGTGAGAGAGTTGTGAGAAGG
Source organism: Sphaerodactylus townsendi (assembly GCF_021028975.2). NCBI lineage: Eukaryota > Metazoa > Chordata > Lepidosauria > Squamata > Sphaerodactylidae > Sphaerodactylus > Sphaerodactylus townsendi. Next base: position 82,574,250 of record NC_059431.1, on the reverse strand, counting down.
ATGGGAGGAGGCTATGGCTGGTGTGAGAGATGTGGCTGTGAGGGAGGGAGAGAGGAGTGTGTGTGAGATGAGGTGGTTGTGTTGGGAAGTGTGTGAGAGTGCAATTAGAAAGAGAGAGTTGTCTGCCAGAGAGAAAGGATGGGAGGGAGGCTATATGGCTGTGTGTGAAGTGTGGGTGTGAGGAGGACAGAGAGGAGTGTGTGAGGAGATGAGGAGTGGTTGTGTTGAAGGTGTGAAGTGCAGTGAGAGTTTTGAAAAGGATGGGAGGAGAGCTATGGCTGATGTGTGAAGATGTGGCTGTGAAGAGAAGGGGCAGAGAGGAGTGTGTGAGATGAGGTGGTTTGTGTTGAAGATGTGTGAGAGTGCAGTGAGAGAGTTGTGAAGAAGGATGGGAGGAGGGAGCTATGGCTGTGTGAGGAGTATGGCTATGTGAGGAGGAGGCAGAGAAGGAGTGTATGAGATGTAAAGATGGTTGTGTTAGAGTATGTGGGAGTGTAGTGAGAGTTTGAAAATGATGGAGGAGGCTGTGGCTGTGAAGTGTGGTTGTGAGGGAGGAGCAGAGAGGTGTGTGAGATGAGGTGAGTTTGTGTTGGAAGTGTGTGAGTGCAGTGAGAGAGTTTTAGAAAAGGATGGAGGAGGCCATGGCTGTGTGTGGGGGGGTGTGTCTGTGAGGGAGGGGCAGAGGGAGTGGTGTGGGGCCATGAGGTGGTTGTGTTGAGATGTGTGTAGTGCAGTGAGAGAGAGTTGTAGGAAGGATGGAGGAAGCGCCATAAGGCTGTGTGAAGTGTGTCTGTGAGGGAGGGCAGAGGAGTGTGTGAAGAGATGAGGTGGTTGTGTTGAAGTGTGTGAGATGCAGTGAGAGTTTTGAGAAGGATGGTGGAGCTATGGCTGTGGGAAGTGTGGCTGTGAGAGAGGGCAGAGAGGAGTGTGTGAGATGAGGTGGTTGTGTTGAAGTGTGTGAGTGCAGTGAGAAAGTTTTGAAAAGGATGGTGGAGAGGCTATGGCTGTGGGAAGTGTGTCTGTGAGGGAGGGCAGAGAAGGAGTGTGTGAAGATAAGAGGTGGATTTGTGTTGAGAAGTGTGTGAGTGCAGTGAGAAAGTTTTGAAAAAAAGGATGGAGGGAGGCTGTGGCTGTGAGAAGTGTGTCTGTGAGGAAGGCAGAAGGTGTGTGAAGATGGTGGTTGTGAGATGTGTGAGATTACAGTGAGAAGTTTTAGAAAAGGATGGAGGAGGCAGCTGTGTGAAGTGTCTGTGAGCTGGCGGGGAAGCACAGGGGGGGTGGGAAGGAAAGAGTTTGTCACAGTGGTGAGGGCGGCGTTTGGCTGGCGACTGAGGGCGTTGGGATGAAGTGAAGCTGAAGAGGAAAGCAGAAGAGAGAGGGTAGGGGAGGGGTTGTCGTGGCAGCGCAGGGAGGTCTTTGTCCCTTTCCGGAGGGCGAGCGAAACGTGCAGCTGAGATGGAGAGTGAGACTGCGGTGGCTGCTGAGAGAAATGGCCGGGACAGTTCGCTCCAGCGAGGATGAGGGAGTTGAGGCATGCAGAGAGCGGTGTTGGCTGGAGGAAAGGGGTGTGTGGAAAGCAGCACTAGAAGTTCCCCTAATGGGCGCTTGGCATCTGGGGGGGAAGGACACTGGGAAGTGGGATGGGGAAAGCTGCGAAGAAAAGCGGTTGATAGCTCAGGACGGGTGCCGGAGTCATGTAAATGTTGCTAAACACTCTCGCTTGGCAGAGTGACGTGCCTGGGAAGTTTGGGAGGAGTTCGTCCAGCAGTTTATGAGGTAGCCCCTCAGAGACAAACACACTGTTAGATTTTTATATATATAGATAGATTACAGCATAAGAACAGTGGGAACATTGTCCAGAGAAAGTAATGGAAAATGAGAAGGTCAGGATCCTGTGGGACTTTCAAATCCAAACGGACAAAGTGTTGAAACACAATACACCAGACATCACCGTGATTGAGGACAAGAAAGTGAGCATAATCGACATAGCAGTCCCCGGTGACAGCAGGGTCATTCAAAAAGAACACGAGAAGGTCACTAGATACCACGATTTGAAAATCGAGCTTCAGCATCTATGGCACAAACCAGCTGAGGTCGTTCCAGTGGTAATCGGCACACTAGGCGCCATCCCAAAAACACTAGGGCAGCACTTGAAACATCTTCGAATTGACAAAATTAACATCTGTCAAATTCAGAAGGCAGCCCTGCTGGGATCCGCACGAATACTACACCGATACATTACAACTTCCTAGGCCTCTGGGTGAGGCTCGAATTGTAATGAAGGCCAACAACCAGCTAAAGATCTGGCAGCTGTGAAAATAATAATAATAATAATAATAATAATAATAATAATAATAATAATAATAATAATAATAATAATAATAATAATAATACCTTTGTGGCCACACTTCTCACATGGTAATGTGGGATTTTGTTAGTCACCTATGAGCTGAGCTGGAATTTTGATCTGTTCTCAAATTAGCTGGAAGAAGAGTCTTTGTTTCACCTGCTTCATTTTACAAGTGTATGGAGTGACAATTAAATACGTCTGCTCCATGGGAAGATTGATTCAACCTTGTCTAGGGGATACCAAGATTTGTGCAGGTTTGGAACAGAATACTTTTCTCCAGGGCTCTTGGCAACTCTATTGGTTATAGGCCTCTTGTTCTTTTGCTGTCACATTTCAGACATTAATTGTAAGATCTGCACTGCATTACTTCATAGCATTTTGTTTCTCCTAGTCTTATCCCCTATTCTCCTAGTCTTATCCCTTAACATTTCATATAGGAATACATTTTGCCTTAGGAATTATCTATACATGATTAGAATATGTGATGCTTTCAGTGCCGCTCAAATAAATGAAAAGCAACATGCTGGACACAGTGTGTAACAAACTTTTCTCTGTGATACACCTCTGAAGATGCCAGCCACAGATGCAGGTGAAACGTTAGGAACAAGATCTACCAGACCACGGCCACACAGCCCAGAAAACCCACAACAACCAACTGCAATTCTGTTCCTGTTTTTGCAGTACTAGCAATACGGAAGTGTAACTGGTTAATATGGCATAGAGCAGTTGAAAGCAAAATGAAGATACTGTTCACCTGGTGAGTTAACTAAGCAATGATTTCATGTACTCAGAAACTAGTTAAATGTCATTGAAATGATACCATAAAGAAAAAAAAACCAAAGGAAGTATTCTCCATTAAATTTAGGTATTAAACCTGCTGCTAATGTTGTTTTCCCTTCGTATTTTTAGATATTAACAGTCCCTAAATTGAAATGAGCATATATAATTGCATGTTGTAATGCACTCCCAACATCCAGGATGAAGGGCTGTTATTCACGAATATCTTAAAATCAGATTCTGTGACTGTCAAATGAAAGTACACAGTTCATCTGTGACAGTCAAATTCTGTGACTGTCAAATGAATGTACTCATTTCATCTGTTCATGTGTTTTTGACTGTCCTAAATATGCATCAGAAAGGGAAAAGTTTCTGACTAAATGAATAGCTAAATTTGCCCCCTTTCCTGATGTGAAATTATGGTTGCTTCATAATGGTGTAAATCAAAACTGTAGTAGATGAGGCCAAATTCTGTTTAGCAGTTTGCTGAAAAAGTTTTTAAAAATGGGTGTATGGCCTATGGGCTGTTAAACAAATGAACTATGACCTATTAAAAATACCCTCTTGGATTGTTTCATTATACTGCACTTCAGCACTTCATAAAAATGCCTCCTGCATATTTAACTGAAGCTCAACTAGATGTGTCAGTGTCCCTGGGTTTAACCCAGGGCTGCTTTTCCATTTTCTAGTGTCTGGGAAAGACATTTCAGAACTCCGCAGAAGGACCACTACTGCACAACAGAAGGAAGGATTCCTGCTCTCCTCCTCTCTCCATTTTTCCAACCCAACATGGTGTTCGGAATATTGGCACATAACGTCCCAGTGCCATTTCATATCAGAAAAGTAGCACAGGTGAAAGGCAGGAGCCCCTCCTCCCTCCATATTACATCAGTCCTTGCCAGACTGAGGCCCCAATTGCACCTGGTAACCCTCTGTGCACTAGAAAATTAAGGTGTATCCCTGACTTGAACTGAAGGACAACAACACATTTGGTTGGGTCTTGTGGCAACCCCACTAGGTGGGGTGTCATCTTGCAGGCATTTCCTGGTGGGGCTTACCTGGGCCGTGGGTTATGCAGCGGCCTCAGAAAGGAAGGAAGGAGGACTCACCATCCATTTCTTCCTCATGGCATTCCCAGTTCCGCAGTTCTGGGAATGGAAGCCAGCATCTTCTTCCCTAGCCATTGTCCTCTCTGCCCTTAGGCCTTGCTCTACCCACCCACCCTCCCAAGCCATGCTGAGCGAAGGATGCACTAGTTCTGTGTGGACCCCATCCTGGTTTCACTAATTAACCATAATAGAATGAACTGACAGCTACAAACTCCTTAGGTCCAAAGGTAGATTAACAGGTCCAGTTGATTTGTGCGGGATGACCATAAACAACATACATTATTCTCCTGTAATCTATCTATACAACATTCTATTTTCAATTATTATTATTATTGCAAACTCGTATTTTTGCTAAGGGTTAAAATGTTCTCAACAAAGGAAAATGAAAACCTGTCAATAGTTAAGAGATTAAACTAAGTCATTACAAGCTAAAACTGACGTAGCAGACCTTTTTATAATGTAAACAGTGCAAGATATGATTCTAACCACTAAGGGTACCCCTGTGTCAATTTTGTTTGTGAACCTGACCAAGGTTGCATTTCTAAATTGGTGTCTCATACCTGTTCAAACATAAATCATTTGCTGAGATTTTTTTAAATCTTCCAAATACCCATGATAGTTATTCAGTTTGAGCTTCAGAAAGCACACATATTCTAACTAATTTTTGTTGTAGAAGTCACAATTAATGGATGAAAGGGACAAATAGCTATACCCAAGAATCTGCTTATCCTTAAGTGGTCTGTTGAGACAACTCATCATTCTGTTGTTCTGCTATTACAAAAATGGGTCCATTCCTCTCAGCACAAATAAGGACCTAAAAATTAGGACCTGAGGACCTAAAAAGAGGCATCTTGGGAAGGAATTCTGCATAGGTTTTTCCCACCAAGACATCTTCAAGATGCCTTATTTCAGCTGAAGGTGTCTTTTTTTAAAAAAAAAATAATTCAAAGTGCACCTGTTTCCTTAGGGTGCCTGCAAGGTGCCTTCTGGCTGTGTGGCATGCAGAGCTCAGGAGGCATCTCATTTTTCCTGGCTGACCATTTCGCTCTCTAATCAGTTTCACTCTCCACTTGCACTCCACATTTTGTTTGCTGCTGGAGGGATTCTCCTTGCCTCCATTTGTTGTCCCAGAATGTTTGCTGTGCAGGCTCCGATCCTGGGTGCCTTTTCAACCCGAAAAGTACATAGTTGTACTCAGCTTGTCCTGCTGATTCCAGCAAAATATAGTTTTACTTTTTAATTTTTTTAAATGAAATTTTTTAAAAATTTGGGAGCTATCTTGAAAGATAAGCAAACATGCATAAGAGAATCTTAGCCACTTGAAGGACTGCTTTACCTCCCATTCAGAAGCATTGGGTAGACCTCCATGGACTGTCTGTTTTTCTATGCAGTAAGAAGAAAAACCTTCACTAGATGGAACAGTGACCTGTTATTTTTTCCTATCCAAAAGAAACCTAATCCATATCTCTGAGATACACTTAGCAGTGTGTAAGCCCCCTCCCCCCCAGCTCTGTGGATCTTAGGTCTAAGTAGAGATGTCCGAGATTGCACAGTAAATTTGAGAGTACAATATTAGGTCTGTGGGGATATTTTAATATCTATTCAGAAGTTTCACTTTGGTCAGACTGCACAGATTTGGAGATGCACTTGGAATGTATTACACCACTGCTGCCACAAGTTTTCACCAATTGTAAGTCACAATTCAGTATACTGATTTAGATCTATAAAAGTCTTAAACCAATTGGGTCCCATTTTTTAACGATTTTAAAGATTTTATTGCCATGCTAACATCTATTTGCTAATGTTTAAAAAAGTTTATGACTTTTAATAAGCAAGACAGAAGAGGTGTGAGATAGTTTTGATTTCCTTGGTGGCTTCCAAGATGAAGTTATTGTGTTTTTTTTTCATTGTTGTTACTGATTCCTGGTATGTGCAAATGGGATGGAATAAGATGTAAACTTAAACAAAAATCAATAATAACATATTGCAAAACACTTTGAAAACTGCATTTGCTATAAAGAGTAGAAATAACAAGTGTACACAGATAGTATAGATTGCTTTGTGTCACTTTTAAAATGAAGACTATGGTAGCATAAAATGATTTCATGTCATTGCATTGTCCTATGGTAACAAACAACAGCAATGAGTTATTTGAAATTGGCTGACACAATCTATTTGACATAATTTGCATTCCTAGGTTTAGAAATCAAAGACTTGATAGAAGCATATGAAAATTAATCTGCATTTGCTTTGGTCAAATAGTACTGGTTTTTAGACAAGCAATATTTGGTTAAACAAACTCAGTGAACAGAGTCACTGCCAGTCAAATGTTACACTCAGAACAGGAAGGAGAAATCCAACATGAACAACAAAAGAGAGATCTCAACAAGAGAGACAGAACATTGTCAGCTCGACTGATTTATTTTCCCTGTATTTGCACATACATGTGTCTTACGTAGTATGAATCATAATAAGAAATCCAGCAAGCTGCACTGTGATACACCTCTGAAGATGCAGCCTCTGAAGATACAGACTAAATGTTAGGAACAAGATCTACTAGACCACGGCCACACAGTCTGGAAAACCCACAACAACCACACTGTTATATTTTAATAGGAAAAACACAGATTTAATTAGCTGAGTTGAAAGGGACAGGTTTATATACAGAATCTGGATTTTCTTTAATCTGTCAATCAACATTAACTGAAGTTTGCCAAAGGAACATATCAAATGAATAGGTGTTCCTATATTCATATTTATGTCTGTACAAGTTTCAGAAATTTTATGCCACCGTGACTCTGTTCATACTGTAGAATATTTAACTTTAACTTTTGTTAAATCCACTAGGGGGAAGTAGAGAGTTTAGCCTGTTACCAAACAGTTTATGCTTATAGATAGACCATTGAGTAAATGAATGCTAAATACTATCCCAGAACTAAACAAAATAGCAATCCACTCAGCCTTGTGTGAAATAGCTATGATATGAAATAACAGGAGTGCAGGGTGACCATTGAGAATTTTTTTTGTCATAGATATATAATCATATATCATATTCATATTCAGGGGATAAAGACCCTGTACGTACAATCTTACTTTTTAGCAAGGTAAAACATTTCTAGAAGTAACTAGGAATCTTTTGCACAATACCAATGAAACAATGAAGCTGTGTGGACCATTGCTAATTAGAGAAGGAATGACAGATATTTCATTTGACCTTCAAATTTCTGATAGACATAACTGAAAGAAAAACAAAAGCAAGTTTTTCCATGGGTGACGTTTCTTCTAATCAAATATACAAGCAGTAGAACAGTAGATTATAAAGGAGGGAAGGGGGAATGAAAATTTTAAAAGGGCATTGCATAAAGAGTGCTGCTTTTGCATCTTGACCACTTTGAAGCTGTCCAGGAGAGTTAAGATATATGGGCTACCACTCCTACTGCTGATGTTCCAGAAACCCTGTAGCATTGGCATTCAAAACGGGTCTTTTTTCCCGCCTGCCACCTGAGCTCTTATCAGTTTAATAGTTGTGCCTGTCATTTTGTATGCTGCTGCAGAGATTCTCTGTGTCTCTGCCCTTTGGTGAAGGTTTCCCATGGAGGTTTAGTCTTCTTCCAGCTCATCTGTGTGTGATTTCACTGTAAAAAAATACATGAATAAAGTTTGTTTTCCTGGTGATCCCATGCATATGTTGTTTTCCTTTAATTTTTGTTGTGAGAGAAAGGTCTGCGAAGCTATGATGACACAACTCGAGAATCTGCAATATGCACATATTTGAGCCAGGAAGCTCCTGAAGAGAGCTGAAAATGGGGGGTGCAACTGCAGTGAAAATGAATGTAAGAGCTGGGAGGCAGGAGAAATAAAGTGTTTCCTGCCTGCTTTTGTATGTACAGGCAAGCAAGAGATGTCTTCAACCCATCTTCAGGGAAAAAAGATTGCTAGTTTAGCAATTTTTGATAAACCTCAGTTGAGGGAAATAAAATATTCTCAAAATGTTTTGGGGAGAGAGCTGTGCAAATGTCTTCCCCGAAATGTTCTTTAGAGTCTAGAGAAATGTTTTAAGAAAAAATTCTGATTCAATAAGTGCTGAGATTTGCCTTACCAATCCAATGAAAAATTAAATGAATTCATTTACATTAGTTTCTCATTCATTTTGACTTTCATATACTTCCAGTGAAGAAAATGGGAAAAAAAACTCATTTGTTTTGTTTTCCATTTATTTTTAAAACAAATACCCACAAACTAATGGTTATATTCTATTTAAACATTACATGTCTTTGGCAGACTTATTTTTAATATTTAACTATTTTAATGTGTAAATATCATATATGTAAGGGTAATATTTTAAAGGTGGTTGTTCTTATTTGCATATCCACGTACTTCTGACAATGGAACACAAATACTGGAAAACAATTTCCAATAGTGTAATTAAATCTCAAACACAATAGTTACAGCATATTTAACTTACAACTTTCTGCAAGTAGTCTAACAGCCATTTTCAGAAAATGTAAGTTGTAAACAAATGCTGGAAAATATCAACAGATTGCTGCTTCGTGCTGGCAACCTATTTCAAAGAATTAAACAAAGCCAATTACGGCACGAAAACATACAGTAGGAGTCTATGTGCTAATCAAACTCAAATTATGACTATCAAATCCTCAGAACGAACCATTCTCAAACAATCAACAGATGAAAAATTATTCACATGAAGTTTGTGGGGGGAGCTGGGCAAGCAAAACACAAACAGTGACACCTGCTCTCAGACAATTAACAAAGGATGTAAGTCATCCAATAAAACCATCTTACTAATTGTTTCCCAGACATGCTCATTATTGCTTTAGTGTCCTAGAATATTGGATCAAAGAATATAAAGATGCTCATGAGATTTCTAGGCCTCATTTTTCTCCCCCTCTCCCATCCCTATGTTTATGTGCATTCTCATTCTTCTTTTAACCACAAGTCAAATTTAGTCCACCAGCTACCCATGCATGGCAATCTACCAAAGCTTGATAGTCCTGTCTAGCATTGAAATTGCCTGTCTGGGACTGCAAAAATAGGGCAGATTTCAAAAACGGTCTATTTGTATAGGTCAGGGGTAGGGAACCTGCGGCTCTCCAGATGTTCAGGAACTACAATTCCCATCAGCCTCTACCAGCATGGCCAATTGGCCATGCTGGTAGGGGCTGATGGGAATTGTAGTTCCTGAACATCTGGAGAGCCGCAGGTTCCCTACCCCTGGTATAGGTAGCTTGCAGACATGACATCAAAAACAAGTTCCCTGTGCTCAGCATATTACCTTTGGCAGGTCTTAATGCTAACTTTAAATCTGAACATGAACTCTACACCCCCCTCTTCTCTGGTTTGGATTGTTTAGATAAGAGAAGTCCTCCTTCCCTCCCTCTTACACATCTGTCCCACTGTTCTCTGATTGCTGGTTGCATGATTAGCCAGAGACCCACCACTACTGGGAACAGAGTATTTTGCCCTTGTTGCTCATTTACACTTCTTCTAGTGCCTAGGATGCTATCTACAAAGACTCAGGAAAGGAGTAGAAGGAGGAATAAGACAGCAGGGCAAGAGAGAGATGATCAAAGGAGCACTTTGGGTTTCCACCAAAATGTCATCAGCAACCTGTTATCCTGGATAACATTTGCCATGGTGTCCTAGGTAACCATTGTATGCTTTCAAAAGTGCATCTGGGACATAAGATAAAGGAGTAAAAAGGATGAAGCCTCTTTCTTCTTATTGGCTTGCTGACTGTCACTATCAACTGCCAGGTGCAGCAACTTCAATGCAAAGGTGGATGAGCAAAAGTGGATGAGCAAAATAGTTGGAGGGAAATTTTTCCAAGCAACTTGGAGCTCAGCTGTTTTTTTCTAATGCAAAACAATCTAAATTGAGCTAGGGGAAGGTGGGAAGAAGGCAATCTCACTGGAATTAGGTTAGATCTGGAAACCAGTTAGGCAGCTCTTTTCCTTGTGTCTTCTTAGCTCCCTAGCCTTGTATGTCTTGGATGTCTACAGACTCATGATGACATAATCCTCCTTCTCTTTCTTTCTATTAGTGTTAGCATGAGTATTAGTGATGAGTGTAGATTTCATAAACTTCTTTTCTATGCTTGATTTGACTGAACCACATCAGACATGTACCTTTTGATGTGACAGTCTTATATCACGATTCTATCAAAATGCACTTGGAGAGAATTACTTGTTTCAAAACACTTCAATTCAAGAACTTGCTACAAATTGAGAGCCCAAACTTATAACCATCAGCAAAAAAGCTGTGTGTGTGTGTGTGTGTGTGTGTGTGTGTGTGTGTGTGTGTGTGTGTGTGTGTGTGTGTGTGTGTGTGTGTGTGTGTGTGTGTGTGTGTGTGTGTAAAATGCAGTCATGTTGCAACCGACTTACCATGACCCCATGGGCTTTTCATAGCAAGACAAGAATTCTAGCCTAGTTTTAATCATTACAAATAAACCTCTAAGAAACAATGTGTAACGGTGTTTCTTTTTTAAAAACTTCATTTTTAGAAGTAAATTGTTGCAAATGTATTCTGTACACATTAGACAATTGAAATACATAGGGACTTGAACATTTGGATGGCTTTGGCCACAACCAGTGAACCTTGTTAATAGGATTGTGACATCCATGTACGTTCCCAAGTGGTCTGAGATGATAGCCTAACAAAGTGACTTGTTTACTACTGGGGACCCTGTACTTATTTTTGCTATTATAAGCCAATCAATGACTAAAAAGCCATATTTTATCAGTTGTCCATATAGATTAAAGTGCTAATCTCTAGTCTTCATTATCGTTGTTGGAACTTTTCATTGTAGAAATTACAAGGATACTAAATCGAAACCTGAATTGAAACAACATAAAAAAAATCTTTACATCAGAATTGTGAGTGGCCATGAGATGGCAGCATTACAGCTATTTTAAAATTGAAGTGAAAAAAGAAGCCAAGGAAAAATTGTAATTAGGGGTTTCTTACAATCTTGAAAGAACTCCACACTGGAATATTTCAGGTATTTACTGGAAACTTATCAAAGGAATGCACACATGAAAAAAACTACTAGCCCAATTCTTACTTTTTGGGGACAGTAGCCTTTTTGCCCCCACCCATACTGCAAAGGGAGATAAGAGGTCTGTCATTATAGAAGCCAGGCTAGCTAAATCATGTTTTGTGTCATAACTGACTAGCAAGTCCTTCCCCTTGCTCCATATACACAAAGGCTGGTAATAGTTCAACAATAGTGGGGAAAGACAACACTGCATGATCAGAGGTACTTCAGCAATTTAACTACCGGTAGTTATATTATAATTATATATTATTAGGTGTTTTGAGTGATGCATAGGCATATGGCTCTTGGGTTGATGTGAAATGTTAATGTGGCTGTCTGTGATCTGCAGAACAAGTACCTCTGCAATGAAATGTATTTATTTCCTGACCACAGCGGTGATCAGACTCCTACAATGGCGTGATGGGAGATCTATCTCTCTATATTATCTCTCCAACCCTTGCTGAGTTTCCTGTTCATTTTCTATCCACCCTTTTCTTTTCCACCCACTTTCCCTTTATTCAGCTCTCCCTCAATTTTTTTTGCTGATTCTCATCCACATTTTCTGTTCTTTCCTAGCCAACCCATCCTTCAACTTTTGCCCTCCTCTTTTCAACAAACTCTCTTTGTTGATCTGAATGTGTGCTTTCAGAACCAGCTGGTTGTTGAATGACTCAACTAGGTTTTGTGCGCATAAAAGAAACTCAGATGTATCTCTTAAGAGAAAAAAGGTTAATCCTCATATTGTTTTAAATGTGTTATGAATTGTTTTGTTGGAAGCCACACTGAGCCCACATGGGGAAAGGCAGCCAAGAAATTGAATTATAAATAGTTAAAATAAAATAAATCCATTCCTCTTAGCAGTTGGAGAAAGGAGATTGGGATCCCCTTGACTTTGTAAGCTTTATATCTTTAATATTAATAATGCAACTTTAAATTTAAATGCAAACTGGTATGACAGTTTCAACACTAAAACATGTATCATGTTCTAACAGTCAATATGGTCTAACCTGTGAATACTAAAATTTGCAGATCAGGGCCACACTGACTAAGAAAAGAGAGTTCAGAAAATTTCAGGGTTTGCAGAAAAATTATAAAGGTTTAAAATACATTGGTCCATTCTGCACAGCACAAATAAGACATCCTGAGGATGAAAAAAAAGCTCTCTTAGGGAGGAACTCTTCACAACTTTTCCCCCTTTTCAGCTTGAGCCATCCTATTGAGATGATTCAAAACTCCTCACCATTCTTCCCTGAGTCATATCAAGTTGTCTCTTCTTGCTATGTGCTCAGGAGATGAGGAGACATTTTTCCTGCCCAACCATTAAAGCTCTTGTCAGTTTCCTCCACTGCTCACACCTGAGGTTTTTTGGTGTTGCAGTGATTCTCTGTGCCTGCAGCCATTTCATGAATAAGTGTAGATCCATGTTAAGACAGGGAGCAGTATTAATTGACAGAGATTGTAATAATGTTGTAAGTTGAGGTTTCTTTTACCGTATATTGATGTTTATATGTATAGTTTGAATTCATCTTTGTTTTATTTTTGGTGGCCTTGTGGCAATAATAAAAGCTGATGATCATTTGATGAAGGTTTTCCTGAGATGTTTGCTCTGCATACTTCATTGCTGGATGCCTTTTCAGCCTGAAAAGTGCATAATTGCATTCAACTCATTCTGCCAATTCCAGCAATATATAGTTTTTCCTTTAAAAATTTTTTTCCAATGAGCTGTCTTCAAAAACACACAACTGGTTCTCCCCACCCTACCCATGCTGATCCAGCCACCTGACCTTCATCTTTGCTGGAAGTAGCTTCAGTCAGCTCTTTTTCATCTATCCCACCACTGGCCAAAATTTCTGGGGCAGCTCCCAGATGAATTTATATCAATAGATATAATATGAAAATTTCCTGGGATTCTCAAGATAGCTCATTGAAAATACAAAAGTGGGGGGGAAACTATATATTGCTGGAATTGGCAGGATGAGCTGAGTACAACCATGTACTTTTCAGGCTTGTCATGGGCCATGCCCCGGAGAGCAATGAGTCTTCAGGAGATCAGCAGAGCCCAGAAATATCAGACCAGCTTGGTAACCAACAAGGGCTTTCTCCTCTGATGCCTTTTTTGTCTGTGCTGCCCAGACAAAAAAATAAGGAGGTCGTTTTTTCAAGACATCCACTAAACATCTTATTTGTGCTGTACAAAATGAATCATTGTGCATTTAAATCTCTCCCCAAACAGTGGATGGGATTAATAAGCCTTGATGAGCCTCATGTGGTTTCAGACCTTTGCTGCTAACACTGTTGGGGACGTACATGGATGTCCTGTGGTGGAAGCCATGAACTTCCTGGGATCACATGAGCATTGTTGGGAGAGCAGGAAACATTGGTGGGCTCATCAGTAGAGACCAGGAGCCACACAGGGCTTAATGGTGGCACACCTCCTCAAGCCCCACCCCCAGCCTCAGTGCTCATAAAAGTAGCTCTCCAAGACCAGGGATAACAGACTCCCCTCCCCCGCCCCTCCCTCCCCCACCGGCTGGGCTCCCAGGCAGCAGCTGGCAATCCCTTCTGCCCTTCCCTCCAGGCAGAGGCGTAGCTATGAAAATAGAGCCTGGTGCAAAATCTGAGTTTTGAGCCCTCCCCCGCCCCATGGACAGCAGCTGTGATGCTGGAATCCACCCCCAAACAGCATTACTTTCAATGGTGTTTAAACTTGGGAGCCCAGATTCTCCTTTTAAATCCACCTTAAAGGGAGAAGTTGGGGTCCCCAGTTAAAACAACATTGAAAGTGATGCTATTTTGAGGTGGATTATCCTGGACCCTGAAACAGCATCACTTTCAATGTTTAAACTGGGGACCTCAGATTCTCCCTTAAATCCATGCCGAAGGGGGTAGATTTAAAAGAAGAATCTGAGGAAATTTAGGAGTGCCTGCTGTCAGGGGTGCAATTGTTAAGCTAGCAGCACCAAACTTTCAGGATACCTTTAGGAGACTCTCCTGATGATACCACTCATGTTTGGTGAAGTTTGGTTCAGGAGGTCGAAAGTTATGGACCCTCAAGGTGTAGCCCCCATCTCCTATTAGCTCCCATTGGAAACAGCTCAAGATATGACACTTACCTGGGTGAGCATCTGTGGCTCGGGGTTGGGACAGGTTGAAGAGAATGACTTAATGAGGTAGGAAGGTGAGGATAGGAGAGGAGTGGGTTGGAGGAGGGTGGCAAAGTGAGGGCTGAGTAGAGGAGGATGGAACAGAGAGGCTTGGGGTGGTGGGAAGGTTGAAAGGGCAGGCTTGGGGTGACAGATTGGAAAAGGGTATATGGGAGTTTTAGAGCCCTGGAGCAGTGGTGGCAAGGCATCACTGCCCCAGGGTGGTGGTGTGGCCATGACGGGGGCAATTGTCCACCCCCCACGTGACTGAATGGTGGCCGCCTGGTGCATTTGTCTCCAGATGTCTCAGTGGAAGCTCTGCCTCTGCCACTGGTTCTTGTTAGAGTGTCTTCCATTTTCCTCTCTCATTTCTATTTCCAAACAGCAGAGGAGAAGGGATATAGTCAAATCTTTTCTTTTTAATATATCCTACTATAAGTGATTATTGATTTTATTGAAACTGACCCAGCTGAAATTAAATCTATCAACAACAGCAAACTTGAGGCTCAGCCAGGGGGACAAGGGAGGTGTGGGTGTCCTTCCATTTCTTGTTAGGTGTGGTTAACATCTATACAAACTGTCAGGAATTTAGGTGTAACTCTTGATGCCTCCTGTACTATGGAGGCTCAAGTAACAAATATGACCAAGTTGGTGTTTTTTCATCTTCACCAAACCAAATTACTTGCCCCTACCTGTCTTGTCCCTACCTAGCTACAGTGATCCATGTGATGGTCACCTCTAGACTAGGCCACTGTTACTCACTTTATGCAGGGCTATCCTTGGGTCTGATCTGGAAAGTCCAGCTGGTTCAAAATGTGGCTGCATGGCTCCTCATGGGGGTGTTGTGGAAAGCATGTATCCATCCAGTGCTCTATCAGCTATACTGGTTTCCAGTAGAGTACCAAATCAGATTCAAGGATTTTGTTTTAACTACTAAAGCCCTAAATGGTCTTTGCACTACATATCTCCAGGACTGCCTCTCCAAATATACCCACCCACCCCCACCCCCCGAGAGCATTTTGTTCCATGAACAACTTGTTTGCGGTCCCAGATCCATAAAGATATTCAGCTGTCCTCAAACTTGTCTGATGGAATGCTCAGTCAACTGAGGCCCAGGCCCTGTGAGATTTAGCTGAGTTCTGAAGGACCTGTAAGATAGAGCTGTTCCACTGAACCTTTAGTTAAGGATAGCAATGGCATTAACCAGTTGGACTTCCTTTCCCCCCATCCTTCTCCCACTTTTCTATTCACTTTCCTGATCCTGTGTTTGTGCTTTCTTGCTCCTTGTATTAATTATATTGCCCACCCTCTAAGGGGGTTACTTGAGACCATGAGGCTATAAGAGGATTTTATTGCTTGTATTTATTGTTAAAGTTATTTTATTGCTGGACACCACTGTAAGCCCATATAGGAAGGGAAGCCTAGAAATCAAATAACTAAATAACAATAAATATAACAAATAACTAAACAAATAACTAAAATAACTAATAAATATAAATAAGATCCAGGGTCAGTTAAATGGAATAAAAGTAACCTGTCTGCCCTACTCATTTTTTACCTGCAAATTTTAGCTCTAGCTTTTCCTTCTCAGATTTCTGTAGTCAATTTTATTTCTTTGTTGTTTCAAAATAAATGCATGATGTGTGACAAAGGGCAAGCACTGTAGTTTTCATCAAATGATCATGAAGTCATCAAATCATGAAATGTCACCTTTTGTTGCCTTGTGAATGCTCCCTTCTTATGATCTGAAACTGGTTTATAGATCTAAAGTAAATGCAAACTTCTACCAAACTCATGACTATCAATCAAAAATATGTAATTTTAATCTAGAATTGTTAATGTTCACATTCAAATGTTTATGTTTACCAAAAGCAGACATTTACTGTAGCATTAATATGTATATATTTAGACCCATTATTCCACTGATCTATGTAAACATGGAAAATTGTAAATAAACTACAGTGGCACAATTTTAAATCTGTATTACTTTTTCTTGACATTTTCTTTAATAGCTGTTGAAAGAGGATAAATGTGTTAAGCAAAACAGAAACCATCTGAGTTTGAAATTAATATTGATGTAGACAAATGGCTTACTTTTCTGATCAGGGCACTATACTATGCTTCAGTGGACTAAATGCCATGAGCACATTATCATCATCTTGATGAGTCACAATGAATTTAAATTTTGCTATAGATTTCATTTTGGGAAGTGATGGCCACCTAACACATATTTTGCCTGAGAGAGTCTGCACTGCTGTTTAACATACAATTCCCCATGAGCAAAAGAAAAAGAAAAAAGTTCAGTTCAGGAACCTATACAATGCATGGAAATATGCATTTTACCTTTCTCTGCATGTCGGAAATTTGTTGAATGACAGCATTTGTATGTGAATTCTGACAATCCCAGACAAATTTTGTGAATGAATGATAATTCAGGAATACTGAACTGATAGGTAACTCCAAGGCTTCAAGCTAAATATTTATAAAATCAAATCAAACTGAGGCAACAAATACTTTGAAGATTTCACTCCACAAATTCACTCTGACACTTTCTGACAGCTTCTCTCTCATAGTTCTCTTAGGCCATTTCTGCACGGCCAGAAGCAGCGGCATCCCACAGGGCTTGTGTGAGGGACTTACCTTGCCCTCCTGTGCAGCTCCGGGCAGCTGGAAAGACATGGTCATGCTGTCCTCCAAACCCCGGGGGACACAAGACAGCATGGGTGTGTCTTTCCAGTTGGCCATAGCTGTGCAGGAAGGCAAGGTAAGTCCCTCACACACACCGGAGGGGCCAAAAGTGGCGCCGCTGGTGCGGTTCACACCGCGTCGGTGTAAAGACGCTGCTTTTGAAAAACCTCGCTCAGGGAGCGTGGTTTGGAAGCGGTGCCTTTGCACTGCTTGGGCGGGCCCAGCACGGCACTGTTGCGATGCAGTAGCGCCTGCTGTGTGAACAGCGCCCCAGGGACAGTGTTCTTACCGTCCCTGGGGTGCTGTTTTCCACCCATGTGGAAACAGCCTTAGACTTTCTGTTTTTATTTTGTTCAACAGTTTATTGAGGCTCTGACTTTCTTGGTATACCTTCTGACACACTGACCAATTCTTTCAGCAGTGAGTCTTTTCACTCAGGAGCTCTGACACATTCTTCCATGCTCATACATAGCTTCAACTCTCTCTGACTAGAGTTTTGACATTCCCTTTCATGCTAAAACCCTGTCACTTTCTGCCCTCTCTGACACTCTGACACCTTCTGCCAGTCCAGCACAGCCCTTCCACATGCACACTGCAGAAAAAAAAAATCTCTCTCATCCCGCTCTCACCCTCTTTCTTTCTTTAACTCAGCTCTCAGTTTAAAGTCACACACTAAAATCATTACACATGTGTTTTCAAATATTTATAATATTGCCAGTATTTGCATGTGTCCCCGTGGTGACCTAAAAGGGAAACTTGCTTTGGAGCTCGGTTAAGAGTTAAAGTTGCTGAGACTACCCCCTTCAGTTTTCCTGTCAAAGGACTTCTTGGTGTGACCAGTCATGAGAAATATTGGGATAAAAAATATTCATGGAACTCTGTACCAAGTTAGCAAAGGTGACAGAAGGAAAACAGCAAACAAATTTTTTTGGATGCAATATGGGAAAGGATGAAGGTGTTTCCTGTCCAAGGCTTGCAGACAGACACCTTTCATTTTGTCTTTTTGTTTTTCTCCCTACCTGGCAGAGTGGCAGACTAGAGTCTACACAGGTAGCATAGATTTAATAAACTAAAGGATTAAACTGAGCCTGGGGAGAAACAGCCGAAAGGATGATGGGTTGTAGGCTATGGTTGTGGAGCAGATGAGGTACAGCTGTGGTGTCTGGGAGTGGCAAGAAAGGTGGAGATGGGCTGCAGAAGTTTGACTATGTTGTGACCGAACTGAAGTCTAGTTGTGTAAGAAATAGTCTTGGAGTGTGTCCTTGAAGGTGTTGAGGAGTCTAGGTATAGAAGTGAAGCCTGTGCGAATTTTGGTTCCAAAGTGCAGCAGGAAAAAAAAGAGAAGAACAGATCTATAAGACATTATGGACAATGGACAGCAGACCTGGGATCTTGGACACCAAGTATGCTTCTACTGTGTTCAGTGTGTGTAGATCTGATGTCCTGTACACAGCCCACATCTTCCAGCCTGGAAGACAGAACTACCAGCTGCAGAGCTGTGGAAGTGCTGGCAACAGCCCAGTGTGGCAGTGGTGGGGGAGCCACAGGAAGGAACAAGTTTCCAAGTCTCATCTAGAGCCCAGGTTTACCAGTCTAGTATGATTAACTACATGTGACATTAAAATAAATTGTATTGTATATATTGTGTGTCTTCTACAGTCCCATAATATGTCTTGAATGTATTAATCAATAATTGGATATCAAATTTTACTTTTTCAAAATAAGAGATGCCACTTTGTATTTTAGTATGGTCAAGGAGCCATCTAGGAATAACAACAAATCTACATTCTGGATCATAAATATTACACCTGCCCAAAAAAAAGTTGAAATTGCAGTAGATGATACTATGCTTGAGAAATTGTTTATTGGGCCATGAATGTCATCTACAGCAATTAACAAATTGCAACCATCTTCTTGTAAACCCAGATAATCAAGTCTTATATCCTACTTACTGTAGTGAATATAGATGTTGCTCAGTCTAGGGCAATGATGGCGAACCTTTTTGAGACCGAGTGCCCAAACTGCAACCCAAAACCCACTTATTTATCGCAAAGTGCCAACATGGCGATTTAACCTGAATACTGAGGTTTTGGTATAGAAAAAATGGTTGGCTCCAAGGCGCACATTACTCAGGAGTAAGCTTGGTGGTAGTGGGTGGCTTTGCTTTGAAGCAACTGTGCAGCACTTCGAACAGGTGAATCATGACCCTAGGAGGGTTTACTCAGAAACAAGCCCCATTACCAGCAACCGAGCTTACTCCCAGGTAAAGGATCATGCTTTAGTTCTTCCCATGAAAATCAGTAGAGTTTATACGGCATAACAGGGCTACCTACACTGCTTCCCCAAAACTAGGTCTTAGGTTTAATGCTAATAATCTCCATGAAGTAATTACACTATTATCACATGACAAACTCTGTGCACGCGTGCCCACAGAGAAGGCTCTGAGTGCCACCTCTGGCACCCGTGCCATAGGTTCGCCACCACTGGTCTAGGGCTTTACATACCATCAATAGTATTGTTCAGTATTGACCATGAGCAGCTGTCTTACGTTATTTTTTTTTCTTATTGTGACCTTTGGGGAAAGAGTCTTAAGAGAGTAAGCAAATTTTATAACTCTGTAAGTCCTCCTTTATATAATGTATTTATTGGAAAAAACTGCAAATTTAGTGAAAATGGACCACTGTGATAATTTGACAGCTACATAAATCACTAAGGAATATTTATCTGAAGAGATTCTGAATTCAGATTTGTGATAGATAGAAAGTTTTCTGTGAGCGGAGAGCTGCACTTTTGTTCTTGTTCCAAATGCAGATTATATTTGCTGATAAAAATGCAAGCCCAGAACATAAAAATGGAACAAGTGATTTGAAATGAATTAACTCTTGTAAGTTAAGTGCATTTTAGAATTTAATATTTTGAGTATAAATGGCATTCAGGACATACTGCAAAAGATCAACAGTCAATAGAATACACTATTCTTCCTCTGGCAAGATTTGATGGTAAACATTTGGGAGAATTAGTGAGAAAATATTGTAGACAGGTGTGAATAAATTGCTCCAAGTGTTGATTTTGGTTTTAAAGTAACTTCTAATGGCACAAACTTCTAATGTGCTCTAAACTACATATATCTAAAGTGCATTTTCACTTTGGCCTTTTTCAGTGTGTCAGACATTAGTCTATCTAATCCAGATTTATATTACTGGTATCAGTATCTTAAGCATAGATCAATGCCAGTCTTGAAATCTGATTTTTATTTATTTATTTATTTATTATATTTATATATCGCCCTCCCCAAAGGCTCAGGAGAATACCGAGGATTGTTTCATGCATGCAAAGCAAGTACTGTAAATCCTCCCAACTTGACTTGTAAATCTTCCCAACATGGCATTTGTTATAGATATAATTTCATATCACTGTTAGAATTAGGAAGCCAGACACTAGCTCTCCTTTTCAAAATAAAATAATTAAATTTGATTATGCTATTTAGGTCTTATTTGATGAAAATTATTTTGTAAATTTGGCACCTTAATATTTTATGAAATTCTGCCAGCAAATTAGAGTAGACCATTGGTACCTTTTTTGCTTTATAAATTACTTAAATTCCATTCTGCATGTGAAGATTGAAGTTAATTATGCTGGCTTCCTTTTGTACTTTCAGACAAGCTTCAATGTGATATATTAGCTTGTGAGCTTATGGCTGTTAGCTGTGAGAACTTTTGTTATCTCTTTGATTCCAAAAATCTATGCTGGACATATTATAAGTTTCTGAAACTGTGGCCATGAGCTGTACTTAGTAAATATGCCAAGAAAGTGCCCTTTATGAGCACAGTCTCTAGTACAATATCACTTCTAAACTGGCTTTCTGATCTAAATGTCCTTGATTCAGCATATAATGTAATACCCTGTTAATATGCAGCAAATACTCTCTAATATGTTGAGGAGACATGCTTGAATAACTATAAGCTCTTTCTGGTTATCAAATGATACAGTCCTATCAAGAGCAAGCCCATATATGGGACCAACTAATCCAGTATCTAATGATAAAGATCTCTTAGAAATTCCAGTCCTCCCCCACAAAAAAATCTCCAGATTTCAATGTATTCTGAAAAGTAATTTAGCCTGAGGATATTATTAAGATTCCACCCAGACACTTTCCCCCAACAATCATATCATTTTAAAAAACACATCAGAGTGGTTTGGGTCTTCTGCCAACATAAACTATCAATAAAATCATGTGCAGAGCTTTTAATTGCAGTACTGTAGCTTACCCCTCTGTACCAAGGGCAGTTGGTCTGTTCTTCCACAGCATCTAATGGAGTACTGAGGCAGTGCTCTCCATACCTTCTTTTCATAAGACTATTTAGGTAAGAAACCATTCCACTCTTGGTTCCAGAGGGGAAGGGGGAGAGTGCTCCAAGCATTTGAATGCTCTAAAAGTCTTCCTGGTCACATCTCCATGGCAGGCCTGTGCCTGAGCAGACCCCACAGAAGATACTTGACGAATAACAATTATAGGTAAGTGCAACATTGTTTTTATTTTATAATTCATGGTTTTATGGTATACAATGACTGTGGCCAATTATGCACAAAGTCTTTGCTGCGTAATGAAGGCCAGTGTTCATCACAGAAAGATTTCTTGTATGGACAGATCTTCTGGAGACCCCTTTCACTTTCCACTCTCTTTGAAGAAAGCAAAACCACTTATAGCATGGTTTAAATCTTGCTTCACCACCAGAGTGGTTCAGGTTTGCCAGTGGGCATAGCTTTGCCCTGGACCTCTTCTCTCCACCCATGGCCAACCTTCCCACTCTCTCACAGAGTTTTGTATGCCTTCCCTCTCATTCCCCTTTATGCTGTCAGCTTCTTTTTGCTTCCCAAAGTGTACTGATCAAGAGAATGATCTATCATATGTATAATGGGGGGGAGAGAAACCCCCCCCCCATCTCTGTCTAACAGTAGCATATCAAGGAAAAATGAAGCCCAGGGCAAAACATGAGTTTTCCACCTCCCCATGGGTGGCCCCCATGAGTGTCTCTGCCCTCTCCTGCTCCCTTGGGTGGTGGGGGCTAAGAAGGTCTCAAGTCTGGCCACCTGCCGGGGCTTCGCCAGCTCATGCTGGCATTGGGGGCTTTGCCAGCTCATGCTAGTCTTCCTGTGCACTTCGGGGCCTGCTTGGCTGTTGGCTCAGACAAGGGGGCCTTGCCTCAGGCTCGCTGCACAGCCCAAGGCCGAGGCGCTCCTGGGGCCCCTGCCTCCCCCATTTGCTGGCTGTCTTCCCGACCCCAGCTCCAGCATCGGGTAGGTTGCCGTGGGGCCGGGGTGGGGTGGGGTGGGTGAATCTGAGGCAGGGCTGTGGTCTTGAACACTCTGTTAGCTAGGGGAAAGGAGGAGGGGTGTAGGGGTGATTTTCCACCCCCACATGACTGAATGGCCTCTGCTTGGGAACATGTGACCCCTGCTGTCTAATGTCTGTGTTCAGCTTCTCCTCCCCCAGCCCAGTCTCAGCACAACACAGCCTCAGTTGCCAGGTAACCTGGAGTCTTCCCTGTTGCCCCCCTCTCCAACTCCTTCCTGCTTCTCTACACTGCACATGTTGACAGATCGAGAGATCAATCTTTCAGTACAAAGTAACAAGAGCTTTTGCAAGGAACAGTACAAACAGGCATCTTTTTGGCTCCACCCCATCTTCTCTTTTCTTCTCTGCTTCTGCCCTCCCCAATGGCTGAGAAGACTTTTAAAACTTTATTTCAGGCAAGGCTCTATTTTAAAATAAGTCTCTCTTCTCTTCTCTTGTGACAGTGGCAGTGTGTGTGCGTGCGTGTGTGTGCGTGCGTGTGAAGAGGATAAGGGAGTGGGGAAGATAATATCAGGTCTGTGCCTTTAAGGCTGTTGATGGGCGGAGTTAAGAGAACCAGGAGAAGCAGAGCCCCAGCAGAGTTCAGCAAACTGCAGTGCATGCAGTGGGCTGCCTCCTCACATGTAAACAGAGAAATGCAAGGAGAGCCCCCTACAAGCCCACTGTGCAGAGAACAGGTTCAATGTAAGTGTTCCATGTGTAGTGGGCCTATGAGTAAAATGCAGATGTGCCAATACTCCAATTATGAGTATTAGTTCCCTGGGTAAATGGCTTTTTGGCAGAGTTTCAGTTGAGTTCAGATGGAAACTGATGCACATTGTCAAAAAGGCAAGATATTAAAAAGTCATATGTTCTAGTTCTAAAAAGAAAATACACCCTTGTCCTTAAACACTTATAATTGAAGATGTCATCACAGAATTTGCCTAAAGCAGAAAAAAGTCAGTCTCCTCAAGAAACTTATGAAGAATTTTGAAGTGACCAAAAGAGTTTTGATAAGACTAGCAACATGTCCTGAAGGATGAAAGTTGTATACCCCCATACAGAATAAAGAGAATTATATTCTACCAATCAAAATAAAAGCATTTTATTTTGGACAGAAAATATCTTGATTGCAAAATATGGAGGTACTATGGGGTAGACCTTTCAGCCAAACAAAATGGGATTGAGGTAGTCATATTTATTGTTCATATGTCTACTGCTCTTACATATAAAAAGAGATAAAGGATATCATTGTTGTCATTAAATGTCCCTCAGGTATAGGAAAGTTAATTTCCCTGTTTCCCTGCTTCATACCCTTTATACTACTACCAGTCAAGCGTCCAGTGGGGGTGAGGGATCCCTTACCCCCAAGTCCAGTGCCTAACACTGGAATTAGTGAAGTGAGAAAAATAAGACCTTGTCTACTTACAGGAAGTTCTTTGCATAGAGTTTCCAGTGGTTCCTAGAGCTACCTTGATCTGACAAACGGTAGCTCTTGGAAGCACCAGGAAGTCTTTGATAACAACTTCTGACTAATGCATGATTTTTTGACAGAACAATCTTCATGATTAAAAATTATTTTCATAAATAATATTCTGGTACTACTGCTGCTGCAAACATCACCCAGAGTATAAAGTGTTCTTTGAATGTGCCATCTTATTTTACTTTTTTTTTACAAATGAAGCATGTCCTTATATGAAAGGGTTAAATTGATGCCATTCTTCCACTATGTAAATGGATCAAAATGTAGTGCCACTTTTTATCCTTATTACAGTTATGAGACTGTCACTGTAATTGATTAATTTTGAGCCATTCTTTCTCTCTGATCTCTTTGTCACTAGAATAAGCTAGCACAGAATTTTAATACTTGATACACTTAGAGTTCTTAATGTATTCTGATTCTCATTCTAGTGACAAAGGTTGGCACAAAATCACACTGTGTGCATAAAAAGTCTTCCATAATACAGCAGAAGACTGTACAAAATCCATCTTCATGACAGTCCTGAGAACAATGAGAACAGAAATCACAAAACAAAACCCTCTTTCCTGGTGGCAATTTTAGTACTGTAATCTCACAATACTCCAAAATGCATTTCTCAACCTTTTAGATTGGATTTGTTACATGCAATTTTAGAATACAGAGACCATTCAAAATATTGTTAAGAGGATGTCACTGTAAGTGGCAAGCAATTTACATTCTCCTCATGTGATGTGTTTGAAATAATTGTAGTTTACTGAAAATCAACATCTGGCAACTAAAGTTTCATGCTAATATTCAGATTCTTGGGTTGTATTAAAAGATTTAAATTCCAATTTTTCCCGATTACTTATAGTAGTATATTAAAACTGTGACTACATTCCCTGCTTTAACGCACATTCTTGTTCAAGTGAACTTCATGTATAATTATACAGAACACATGAGGAAGTCTTTCCCCAAACTCTGCTGAACAGATGGCCAGCATAATCAATCTGCCATGACCACAATACTAATAATCTGATGAAAGATGGGAAAATGAATAACTGGAATAATCTCCTCCCCCCAAATGTAGAAGCTGGTTAGTTCTGTTCTATCCCCTCCCCACTGCTTTGAGTATCATGCACAGAACATACATCCATAATTCACACAGAGATCCTTTTATGGTACCCTGATCTCCTTTGTTGGATTTGAGCAAACTTGTTAATGTTTAAAGATACTTACTAGCTAATTTGTTATCCCAAAGTAGAAAAACAAGTAAAGGGTGCAACAGACAATGGTTCTTTCCTCCACTCTGGATACTCCAACAGGTATATATACTTCACTTGCTTTCCTACTATCAGATCCTCTGAAGATGCCAGCCACTGATACAGGTGAAACGTCAGGAGAGAATGCTGCTAGAACAGAGCCATACAGCCCGGAAACAACACAGCACCCCAGTGATTTCGGCCATGAAAGCCTTCGATAATACATTAAACTCAGGCCTAGTTCCTTATTTTTGGACCAATGCCATCATTATTCCTTTATTTAAAAATGGTGATTGCAACCTTCCCACTAACCACTGACCAATAAGTCTTTTGTCAGTTTCTGGCAAGCTATATGCAAAAAAATGTTCTTAAAACACCTTCTTCCTTGGAAGAAACTAAAAACATAATTAGCATTAACCAGATTGATTTTATGAAAGGAAAGACTATGCTGGATCATTCTCTAACTTTGAACATCCTGATTTCAAAATATGTGAAGAAGGGCAAATCTAATCTCTATGGCTGATTCCGCATGGGCCAAAAACAGCAGTGTGAAAACGGTGTGAAAATGGTCTAAAAGGGTTTTAAATGGTGTAAAAGGGTTTATACTGTTTTCACACGGTTTTCACACCACTCTTTTTGGCCCATGCGGAATCAGCCTATGTAACTTTTATTGATTTTAAAGATGTTTTTGATTCTGTGAACAAGGATCTCCTATGGGCCAAGCTAATGAAGCTTGGTATAGATCTGAGGATCCTTTTATTAATAATGTCCTATACAAAAAGCCTACTTGTCAGGTGAGAAGTGCTCCACTAGGCTCTCTGACTCCCAAATTCTGGTATCCCAGGGTGTCAAACAGTGTTGTGTATTGGTCCCTGTATTGTTCAAATGTTTCCTTCATGATTTTGCTGTTAATTCTTATTGCCTCCCATTTGGAAAAAAATGTCCCTGTGCTTTGTCATCTTTATGCAAATGATGCAATTCTTTAACTTGTTCAAGGTGTGGCCTAAAAAGCTATTATTTAAATGCAATCATTGCTGCCCACTTAATAGGCTAACAATCAACCCAACAAAATCTAAGATATTAGTTTTTTCCAAAATATACAGGCCTTCAAAATGGCCTATCCAGGGAGCCGACTTTGAGCAAGTCAGACTTTTGAAATACTTAGGGATTGTTTTCCATCATAAATAAGCTGGTCTAAACACAGATATAAGGTCATGTATGGCAGTAAAAATCTGTCAGCTTCCATTCAAAAGTTTTTCCCCCCACAATGGTGGTAAATTTATCCCAGCAGCTTTGAAATTATTCAACATGAAGGTGGTCCAGCACCTACCATGTAGAGTCCCTATATGGATTCATACATGGAAGCCCTCTCTTGAACTTATCCAGTCTGGTTTTCTTTATGCATTTTTGGAGTCCATTATTGTGTGCCTTATGCTGCCCTTTGCTTGGAAGTGGGACAGCATCTTTTAGAAACTAGAGCCTGGGTCACAATTTTCAAATTCTGGCTGCGTTTTTCGTTCCACTCAGATCCACACAGTTTGACCTCACTTGCAATGCATGACCTTCAGACCTCTGATTGGTGGTCATACATTGAAGCCAAGAACTTGTCCCTGGGTATTGCATGGGATTCTTTACTCATGCTCCCTGCCTCAGAAATATTTCAACAACTAAAAGGCAGATGGTTGGAGCAGGAATACCAATTCCTTATGAGCAAGGCATAGAGTTCCTGCTCTCCTTTATATTTTGGTATTATTCCTCAAAAATTTTGTATTGCAGTCTATTTGGATCAATTACTTGTTTATAATCAAAGATGAGCTAGATGCAATGCCTCTCCTGCTCCTTTACTACAAGGCTGGTTTTCTAAAATCCCACAGCACAAACGGTATTGCTTATTTTGTCCATCTGTAATCGATTCCTTTGAACAAACCTTACATTTTTTGTCCTAGATTTAATAACTTTAGACCTGATTTTGCTTCATTGTTCCTAGTTGGGTTTGAGACATTATCTGACAACAATAAAATGATTGATTTGCTTAACAGTACTGAAGTTGAGATATCTGAAGTTGTAGCTTAATTTCTTTTGAAAGTCTTGTGTGGTTAGAAAAATACCTAAGGTTTTGCTAAGCTTAACCTTGTATTATGTTTTGACACTTTTTCCTTTCTTCTTTTGTAAATCCCTAATAAAGGGTACTGAACTGAACTGTATATATGATTCTCCTCATAGGGAAGGTGCTCCAGTCCCTCAATCATCCTTGTTGCCCTTCTCTGCACTTTTTCTATCTCCTCAATATCCTTTTTGAGATGCAGCGACCAGAACTGGACACAGTACTCCAAGTGCGGTCGCACCACTGCTTTATATAAGGGCATGACAATCTTTGCACTTTTATTATCAATTCCTTTCCTAATGATCCCCAGCATAGAGTTTCCCTTTTTCACAGCTGCCATGCATTGAGTTGACATTCCCATGGAACTATCAACTAAGACGCCCAAATCCCTTTCCTGGTCTGTGACTGTTAGCACTGACCCTTGTGGCTTGTTTGTGAAGTTTGGATTTTTTGCCCCTATGTGCATCACTTTGCATTTTGCTACATTGAACTGCATTTGCCATTTCTTAGCCCACTTGTTATGGAAATTATTTCAAATAATCCCAATTAATACTCACAAGCATTCAGGTAACAGCAAATAGCTTCTTTATTGATCACTTCTGCAGAAGGAGATTGACTCAAGGGCGTAGTCCATCTGGAGCCTGAGATACAACTCAGCTCATTTTTAAAGCATCCTGGCTAGCCCTGGCAGCCAATCAGGAAGCGCCACAAGGCCTTCTAGACTGACCCCCAGTCGTACAATCTAACTATCAGGCGTTGGCATATTTCATGCTCACGGCTCACATATTGCGTATCTAGCCCCCACCCTGGAAAGTCCCGACTTGTTTTTGACAGTTACCTTCCCGTAAGTAGCTTCTGCATTTTTCATAAGCATATGAGCACATATTAAAGCAAAACATTATCTTACAGTAAAACTTCCATTCATTGTTCAGAAGCCCGTTACCCGACTTCCTCTTTCCTGTAGTTTATGCGCCTGGCTTTCTTCCTGTCTGGTAAACAATTTGTTCTATGCAAGCTATTGCAAATTTCACTCTTTACGCTCAGTTCTAAAAAGCAAGCTTCCCTTTTCCTGTATTATTGTACATATTATTGATGAATCTCTCACAACTCATGATTTTTTCCATATCAATCCCCAGTTTTTCTTTTCATAATAAGCTTGTGAGAGTTCACTCTACCTACTTCATCTCATTCCTTTGGTCAACTTCTCATCTTATCAACACTTCATCTTGTTAACACTTCATACATAGCTGTTTCCTCTGTAGTAAGGGAAATATAAGGTTCATCAACAGCCCTCTCTTCAGGTGGCATGTCCACTCTCTCAGCCATGGCTAAGTCAGGGGAGACTTGGGCATGGGCAGGAACACAATAACAGACCAATATCACCACTCCTACCAAGCCAATCAATCCCAATCCCATTGTTAGGTCTCTTAGCCATCCGAGGTCAGGGAACCAGTCCCACCATTCAACATCAATTAAAAACAGGGTCTTCTTCAAACCAGGGGTTATCTTTACACACCATTCCTGCCTGAGAGAAAACTATGGTCCTCACGCAGGAGGGATAATCACCTAACCTTTTTGCTGCTTTGGGGTTAGGAGCAGGGGACGGAAAAGGTCTTAGTGGCTCTGGGGAACCTGCCATTCTTTTCCATAACGCACGACTTTGAGGGGTTATCATCTTGTCAAGCAATTCTCCCTCTAATGCTCGTTCCTCAGCCCCCTCTTCATCTATAACCATCCACTCCAAGGCTTGCTCTCTAGTCTTTCTGAATGCATGCCACTGGAGGCAAAGTGGAGCCACTGGCCAATTCCGGGGGCGAGCCAAACTGATGCGATTGGGATCAATAATTCCCTCATTTCCGTTATCAGGAATTTCTGTAGGGTTTGTGGCCCCAGCACAAAAGGTGTTATTCCACTCCTTTAATGTGAGGACAGACGATGGTACTATGGGCCAACCCCCTCTTCCCTCAGCAGGTCCGTGGCTACACAACCAGCATTCAGACATATTTAGAGCCTTGCTCATACGTTGGGCCATCTGGTGAAACTGGTTTTGGCGCCATTCCATTTGGACTAGGGGAAGCACAAATGATAGTAAGAGGAGTTCCATACTAAGTTTACACTAAACTCAATATTTATCTCTCTACTGAACCAATTAAATAGGTTTGCATGGGGGGCAAATGGCTGCTATCACTCTTTTTTGTATCCCTTTTTGTGTGTAACTACTTTAAATCGCACCCTACAAGAAACCATCTAGGTATGAAAGTCCACTTTCATAAACCGCTGACCACTTGCAAAAACACTTGCCTCCTCTCAATTGAGTGTCCTTCCCTTGCCTTTGGCTAACCCGGGCCAACCCTAATTAACTTAACACTCTTTTTATATGATACCCTTTTTTTTTCAATTACCCCGCATTCAATTACCATAAAAGCAAACCCCAACAGCAACAATTAATCAAAACACATATATAAAATGCTCAAACCAACGCTCAGGCGTCCAGGGGTTGTCTTTGTCCAAGTAGCGAAAATGATGCTTGTACGAAGCAGCAAATGTCATAAATAGTTCAGGTATAGTTCCAGATAATAAGTCCAGAAATAGTTCCAAAAAAATGGAAATGATGGAGCTGGTATAAAGCGTCCTCTGTCCAACTTAAGTTGCCTAAAAGGGGCCACCCTGGCCATTCATAGTCTCAATGGCTCCAGTCTCAACCGTCTGACAAACAGTCACCAAACAGGCTGGAAAAACCAACTGTGTTTTTCAGGGGTGGAGTCTGCTGCAGCCCTTGTTTTCTGTCAGCAAACAGAACAAAGAAAAGTGCCAGCAAAATGCTCACATATATTGTCACAATTTATATATACTATTCTCATACAGGTTTCTACATTATTACCCCGAACCCTATGAGGTTCAATTCATGGTTAATCTATGAGCTTTCTATTCTGACTCTTAGGCAAATAAAACAATAACTCTAATAACAATGCTCTAATAACAATCTATGCTATCAGTTCCCAGACCTGATATGCAGGTTTCCTCATTGGCAAAAACAGCTGCTTTTATTCTTTTCTTTCGCACTCATTACCTGTCCAAATCTTCCCTGCACCTCTAATACCCACCTCGAAACTTCTTCAGTGGTGGCTAATCTCTTATAACCTCTTTTTCAGTCTGTACCATCAATTCTACCTTTCTTTTCTCTGCTTTACCATTACTCCTCATAAACTAAGTCCTGCAGCGGCTTTTTTTTTTTCACCACTTCCCTATTTGACAGCTGCTTACAAATTTTTCTCTCCATGCCCATGACCACACCTGGGCTGGGCTGGCACTTAATTCAGTTTACTTAATAAAACAGACTCCTGTTCAGTAGAGTCTTTGCGATCACAAAACATAGCACAAACCACAAAACATAAAACCCACTACACAAAACATAACTCTTCTCATTCTAGTTCATCTGGCTGTTCGTACTTTACTTTAACTGTCAGTGGTGTGGTGTTGCACAAGAACAGGAACTCGTCTTTCACAGTAATTAATTTTTTTTAAGGAAATCCTTTCACTTGCCTCTTGATCCGGGAAAGGGGTATCTCTCTGTTTAATTTAACTCTGGGACTCTCAGGAACTGCCCAACGCACATTCCCTGTCAATCTCTGTCAACATCCCCAAGCGGGTTATATCCTCCCCCTCTTTGAGTAGGTCTGTCACTCCCAATTTTGTCTACAGCTCCCTACCTATCAACTGTATGCCACTGGCATTTAAAAAAAATCATGCATGCAAAGGGGCTCATTACCATTTGCATACACGACAAGGGGTGCTAAAATAGGGACTTCCAAGGGAATCCCTCCCTCCATCCTACTCCTGCCCCCAGTGTGCACCATCTGGGGGACTTTTTCAAATAAAGTGGCTCTCGTAGCACCCGCATCAACAAGGGAGGTAACAGGGCATCTATCTCGTCCTACCTCTGAGGTTAACAAAGGTTCCCGGGAGGCAGGACCATTGTATAGGAACCCCCGTCCTCCTTAGTCTTCCTCTTCCAATTACATTGCTTGGAAGAAGGCTCTTTTCTGATCCCTACTTCTGGAGGGATTCTGTCCACACTGGCGGCTCCAGTGTCTCTGTTTCTTACAGATCATGCAGACATCATAGGGCAACTGAGGGCCTCTAACCCTTTCAGTCGTACCCCAATTTTGCCTGGTCGTCACAGGGGGAGCCTCGCTTCTACCCCTGGACCCAAAATGGCTGTCCCATTGATTCTGTCTTCCAGGCCCTGCCGGTCCGTCCTGTCTAGGTCCTTCTGACCTGACCTTCTCCGGTGGTCTACCTAGGCTTACCATCCCTACTTCTGGAGGGACTCTTCTGTTCCAACTAAGTCTTGCCGGTCCGTCCTGTCTGGTATTTTCTGACCAGACCTTCTCCGGTCTACTTAGGCCAGGGGTAGGGAACCTGCGGCTCTCCAGATGTTCAGGAACTACAATTCCCATCAGCCCCTACCAGCATGGCCAATTGGCCATGCTGGTAGGGGCTGATGGGAATTGTAGTTCCTGAACATCTGGAGAGCCGCAGGTTCCCTACCCCTGACTTAGGCTAATCTAGCCCTTTTCTCCAACCAGGTCCAACCTGCGTTGGTTGACTAGTCTTCCTACCTTCTAATCTACTCTAATTTCAGCTATCCTTTAGCTTAATTATATAATCCCAGGGAGTGTCATCCTTTTCCCTTCTGGGGGGCCCAAATGCTGTGTTGATGCTGACAGAGCAAGGAACTGCCCTGACCAATCCCTGGAACTTTCCCAATTTCTGTCTTTCTGGAGTTTGCAGGCTTCTAATGCCTGGGGCCATAACACCAGTCCCAAAGGGGCCAAAGCCCAGGGGATGCACCGCCCTAATTTTCTGGTGCTACTTGTGGAAATGGGAGGCAAATAAAAGGATCCCAAGACTGCTACGTGCATAAAATTTCTCCATCAGTCTTTCTCTCCTGATTCTTTGGAGGAATATACTTTTGCCTTGCAATTCCTTGGGGGGCACATTTCTCCCTGGAACCTGTTTTGTTCTACACCCCCACATCAATATCTAATGTCATCTAATTTAAATATACATTCTAGCACAGATGCATTACATACCGTCTCCCACAAAAATCCCTATATTCTTTCCCTATCTGCCCCTGTGGTTGTTCCTTCCTTCATTAACAAGGTATTCCATTAACACCCAATTTAACTGTTTAACTAATGGTCCTGGACCAAAATAACAGCAACTCACCCAATCAGAAGACGTCTGTTTTTGATAGAAGCCGGCTGCTGCTAAATGCTGTTACTGAATTTGGGGGTTCTTGACGTAGAGAAACGGAAAGGCAGCGAAAGGGGAGTGAGCCGAACAAACAGGAGGCAGATTTCAGGAGGCAGATTTCAGGGATAAGTTGCATATTAAAGTGAGAAGATCAGCAATTTCACGCTTGAGCTCTTTAAGAACTCTTGGGTGAATGTGATCTGGGCCAGGGGATTTGGTAGCATTTAGTTTATCAATGGCTGCCAGAACTTCTTCCTTGTCTACCACTATCTTCGCTAGTTCCTCGGATTCGCCTCCCAAGAAGCATGGTTCAGGTGCAGGAATTTTCCTCACCTTTTGGGTGAAGACAGATGCAAAGAATTCATTCAGCTTCTCCGCTGTGGTGCCACAGTGGAACAAAAACCTGCTTGAAAAACATGGCAGATGGGAACTGGCACGATAGATCTATATAAGGCAGAAGAAGATGGGGCCAGGAAGGAGGTGGGGGTGTACTATTTCTGGGATACCAGTTCCAAAAAAGGGAGGAATCAAGAGAGAGTGGGTGGCATGCCACTAGAGCACAGCTCAAAGTCTCTCTGACCCACTCTCAGGCTGGTGGAAATAGGACTGGAAGTAAACATGGCAGAAGAGGGTGGGCTGCCCAAGGCAAATGAGGCAGAGCATCACATCCCTTATGCCATTTATGTAACACAACAAATTTATGCTGAAGCAAATCTGAAAAAAATTAATTGAAGGAGATACTTTCTGTCGTAACATCTTCATTACTTTGGTTAGCAATACAGATAAATCAGATACAATGGAAACAATATGAAAATGTATGCAGTCGGTATCCAGGATTGTAAATAGTGGACATACTGTTTAATTTTTTAAAACCACTTTCTTAAACTTCAGTTACAAATGTAATTATTAATTATTGAGTCCCCCAAAAGACAAAGTACAGGTGCACAATGCAGATAATGCTGCACGTTTAATAAGAAATAAATGCTTAGAAGTTTAACTAAATTGTAGATGTATACCGAATTTTAACATAGACTCTGCCTGAAGGAAAAGCAAAATTGGATTTTATGTTTTGAAAAATGCATGCTAAGAATATTAAAACATCATTATAAAGAACAGAATTCAGAAAATTCTGTTCCATTTTCTTTCTTTGTTTTTATCTTACATGCCTGTGTGTAGGATGAATCTGGCTTATGGCAACCCTGGTGGAATTTTCGAGATTTCAGTAGTGGTTTGCCATTGCCTGCCTCCATATAACAACTCTGGTATTCCTTGGAGGGTTCCCATCGAAGTGCTTGTCAGAGTTGACCCTCCTTAGCTTATGAAATCAGGTTAGCCTGGAGTATCCAGGTGAAGATGAACAAAAAATGAATCTCAGCTCATGCCATCATGAGTTGGCTTAAGTTGGCTGTGACTTGACAGCACTTCCCACAATCACCACTACTTTAAGGTGCTACTAGTATAGACTGTAATGAGCCAATTTGGTTTAGTCAGTGGTTAAGAGTGGTAGACTCTAATTTGAAGAACCAGATTTGATTTCCCACTCCTCCATCTGAAGCCTGCTGGGCGACCCTTGAGCTTGTCATAGTTCTCTCAGAACTGTCTCAGCCCCTGTGGAGGCAGACAGTGGCAAACCCTCTCCAAATATTTCTTGCCTCGAAAACCCTGTGGTGTTTCCCTAAGTCAACTATAACATGAAAGCACTTTCCACCACCTCCGGCACTATTGACTAACATAGCTACCTAACATGGTTTTTAAAATGTTCACTTTTTTTTTGCTGCCAAGTCACAGTTGACTTATGGTGACCCCATAAGGCAAGAGATGTTCATAGGGTTAAGGCTGAGAGTGTGTGGCTGGCCCAAAGTCATCTAGCAAGTTTCCATAACAGAGTGAAGTTTTGAACCAGGGTTTACCAGATCCTAATCCAACACATTAACCACAACACCCCACTGGCTATATTAGAGAGGTTTAAAAGTATTTGTACGCTCACCTTGCATGAACTTTAACTTCTGTGAGTTGGTCTTCCATGGGTTTATCGTATCTCAAATGCAAATTATTATTATTATTTAGTTATGTGGCTTTTCTGCAGCTATCACTCCATTCTGACCAAGATTTTTAGAATTTTTTCCCTAATCAGTAATGGATTTGCAGCTAACCTATGGCAACCGTCCTGGTCAGTTGCATTCAGTATCACTTGCGTATGCACTGAGCTGATAAGTACTGTAGTTCATTTTCCTCTTGGGTAAGCACTAAAGGGTTTTTTTTAAGGAGAGAGAAAAGCCTCCAGACTAATAATTACCTTAGCTTGAGACAAGAATAGTGAAATATACTTGATTGCTTTCTAACCTTTTGCAGGATTTAATGACATTTATCTGAGGAAAAAAGTGATAGATTTCTCAGGTACTTTCAAATATTATTTTTCTGAATTCTGTCCAATTGTAACTTTGCATATCACTTCAGTGATAATATACAATTAGAAAAGAAAATCTGTGTCTAACTATGATTCCCCTTGCATGCTTCCTTTGTGACAAAAAAGACAATTCCCAAAAGCATCAGTGTTGTCATTTAATATTGCTTTTTAAATTTTAGTTCATCAGCAGAGTAAATTGAGTAGTAAACTGCCTTAATACCCCTACACTCAGCAAAGTTACCTGAGCTAACAGGGACAACTCTGAAGAGCTTCTGATACTACTTTGGTAGACACCAGGGTAGCTCAGCCACCAAGAGCAGTGACCCGAGTTTTTAGATTTAACAGCTGAAGACAATGTGCACAAAAACCATCCAAGATAACATCTGAATTGGCCCAGGTTTCTTGCAAAAGTATTACTGTGATTTTTTAAGTAGTTGTAGAAACAAGTATTAATAATTTTATTTACCCATCCTGCAATGGTTCAAGATAGGAGCTTTGCATGGGGGTTCCCATTGCATCATGCCATTGCATTCATAGTTTCAGTGTCAGATGTCACATATTGAATACAGCCACTGTTGGCCCCCAGAGTGTTATTTATAGTAGGAGTAAAATTAGGATCCTCCATCTTCCTTTGATAATGGAGATATCAGGCGATTGTCAGCAGGGCCGTAACGAGGAAAACTGGAGCCCTGGGCAAAACCTGAGTTTGATGCCCCCCATGGGCGGCGGAAGGAGGAGGAGCTCCCCCCTCCTCCTCCCCTGGTGGCTTGTGGCTTCCCCCTCCCTGATGGCTGAACTTAGGTGCCCCCCTTACTGGTGAAAGAGCATGAGATGCGGGGGGCGGGGGGAGCAGTGGTGGGCAGCGGCGGCATCCAGGGAAGAGCAGCGCAGTCAGTGGGTCGGCCAGGTGTGCGTGCACCCCTGACTGCTAGTCCTGCCACCTCACAAAGATCCATCTGAGGACGCAGCAAGGCTGACAAGAGGTGGAGTGCAGGCAGCAAGGCTTGGCAGTTCGGCTTGGCTCGGCCTGGTCCATGGACCAGGCCGAGCTGAGCCGGTTTGGAGGCGGTTGGAGGGCCAAGGGCCCTAGCCTGCCCCCTCCGAACTCTGTGCGATTCGAACTTGTGGTAACATCCGAGATTCTTGGATGCATTTTTATTTTTTGGTGTTTTTTCGCATTTCGGCCTGCAGGGGGCATATTTTTAGAGATATTGGCACCAAAGTTTCAGGGTATCGTTGCTCCAGCACATGAAGCCTGCTGGGTTCCACAAATAACAGCATTTTAAATCTAGTGATGCCAAAATTTCAGGGTATCTTCAGGAGACCGTCCTGATGTCACCCTCAAGTTTGGTGAAGTTTGGTTCAAGGGGGCCAAAGTTAATGGACTCCCAGAAGGGGTGCCCCATCCTCCATTGTTTCCAATGGGAGCTAGTAGACAGAGGCTGCCCCTGTGAGGGTCCATAACTTTAGTTCCACTGAACCAAACTTCACCAAACTTGGGAGGTGTCATCAGGACAGTCTCCCAAAGATACCCTGAAAGTTCTGTGATTGTGCCTTCAGAAATGTGCATCCCACAGGCTGCACCAGAAATTCCCCATTGACATCAATGGGAAAAATCAATGCAGAAGTAAGATTCTTGGGCAAAACTCTGGGGGTGCCTTTCAGGGTGCAATTGTTAATCTAGTGACACCAAAATTTCAGGGTGTCATCAGGAGACTGTCCTGATGACACCCCCAAGTTTGGTGAAGCTTGGTTCAGGGGGGGAAGTTATGGACCCTCAAAGATGCAGCCCCCATCCCCTTAGCTCCCATTGGAAACAATGGGGGATGGGGCAACCTGTTTGGGGGTCCAAAACTTTGGACCCCCTCTGAACCAAGCTTCACCAAACTTGGGAGGCATCATCAGGACAGTTTCCTTATGATACCCTGAAGTTTTGGTGCCGATATCTCTAAAAATGCTCCCCCTGCAGGCCGAAATGTGAAAAAACACCAAAAAATAAAAACGCAAAAAATAAAAATGCAAAATTCCTGAGCCCTGGGCAGCTGTCCACATTGCCCAATGGACATTACGCCAATTTGTCACAGAGGCTAGGATGATGCATCTCAACCTTCAGCTGCCTGTTAGTTATTGAGGGATCAATATGGGGGGAGAGGTAGTAATCTAAGTATTAACTATGGGTAATTCCAATTCAGTGGACCTTTCTGTTAGCTGTTGTTCCATATTGTACAGCAGCATCACAATTATCAAGTAATGATATCAGTGTAACATGTCATGTGATTGTTCAGGCTAAATGACTGAACTGGGTTAAACTGTAAATTGCTTCTGTGTAGAAGGATAATTCAACTGAATCGCTGCACTTCCTGAGTGGAATGTGGCAGCTGCTACAAAGTGAACTGCTTCACTGAATAGTTCAGGACAGTGAGAAAGAACATTGCATGTAATTGAAACTGCGGGGGAAATGTTGGTAGGCAGAACATAATTACCCAAGTTGGAATTTGTCCAGAACACCAGGGTTAACATGCCTATTTTATTAATGGTAGAAAGAAAAATGTCATAATGCTAGAAATTATTCAAGGTTATTGACATATTCTATCCACACAGGCATCTCTTGTGTCTGTTGCAAATAATAGACATCAGAAAGCAGAAAACCATGTTTAACCATTCCTTTGGTCTATTTTTGATAGGGTTGGTACGACTCAAACATTAGTGATTTATATGGGCTGTGGGCACACATGTGGACAGGATACATTTGACTCTTCTTTTAAAAAATATATTTGATAAATATATTCAAAACATTATTTTAAATATATTTTATTTTTTATAAATATATATTAAATATATATTTTATAAATATATTCATATTGACACCTATTGTTCATAGTTTTATTGTTAAAGGTACATAAACAAAATAAACTCCATTCCAGCTCTGCTGGATGCCCGTAGCTTTGTTCCATTGATAACACAGAATGGTTCATTATCTTTTGTCAGTGGTTGTGAAACAGTTGTTAGGATATATAATCCTGATCACTGAACTAATAGTCATTCTGGAAAATGTTCAGAATTTCAGTAAGGGAATGGATTCAGCAGCTGGAAGTGTTTAATTTAACAACACACCCCTCCCCCCAAAAAACAACCTTACTGCCACTCTGGTCTCTTAAATAATTAGCTGCCATCTGCAAAACTTTGCTGTCTTACTTTTCACCTGATTTTTAGACCTTTTACATACACACAAAAGGAACTAACGCTTCTTCCAGTACTGTTACTTAGGAACTCACCAGTTTAATTTCATCAGCTATGAAAACTGCTTAATTTGTCCCCTCTGCGATCTAATTTTAATCAGCTTCCATTTTATGAGGTATTCCGCCATTATCCATAATAGGGAGAGGGTGCCTTTGGTATTATAAAATTTAGCCCCATTCTCTTTTTAGAATTATTTGAACAGTCAGCAAGCACACTGATGTCTGCTGTTCACACATGTTCACACAGTTTTCTGTTTGTTTTTTTGTTTTGTCTAATTTGCTGGCCTTGTATATTTTCTTCTTGTGTTGGCTAATATTTGCTCACTGGTATTAATTTCCAGGAGATAATACCCATCTAAAAGTCTGTACCTTAATTATAGGTAAACATTAAAAAACTAAAATTGATGTATGTATGAATCCCTTGTAATGTTCATATATAATCATGGGTTTGGCCCTATACATGCCTATTTCTAGGCAACAAACACATTAACCAACTTAAATCAGCTTAAAGAACAAGTGCAACGAGCTTAACGTAGTGGTTAAGAGTAACAGACTCATTCTGGTGACTGGATTTGTTTCCTCACTCATACACCTGAAGGCCTGCTGGGTGACCTTGGGCTAGTCACAGTTCTTTCAGAACTCTCTCATTCCCATGTACCTAATAAGATATCTGTTATGGGCAGGGGTGTAATGAGGGGGTAAGGGGGGGGGCTCTTTCCCCAGGAGCCAGGTGCCTGTGACCACACTGGCTGCTGCCACCTCCACCACCGCCCCTGCAAAAAAAAGAATCCTAGTGCATGTAATGCATTTTAAAGGCACCCAACTTCTTTCAAGTGTGTGAAGGCTGGCAAGACACTGGCACTCCTTCCCTGGCCTTGTCTCCACCCCCAGTGTCTTGCCAGCCTCAGTACTACTCAGATGGAGGAAAGTCTCACAGCCTCTGATTGGCTCTGTGACCAGTGCACAGTCAGAGTATACCTAAATCAAATTTAAAATCTAACTCAAATCAACCTTTATTGGTATATCAATATAATATCATAGATGGAGAAATTCATTGAAACCAATCACAAAAAAAGGAGATATTAGTCAGATTTTCCCTGAGTTAAAGAGAATCGAGAAATTGGGCTACTGAGTCAGTTACATCACTACTACTGTTGTATATACCATTGGAAGCTGTTCGGAAGAGGAGCGGGTAAAGATGTGATTATGTTCGAAATATTCCCTTAGTGGTTTTCTTTATTTACTAAAGATTCTTGTGAAATTTCCAGGTTTTTTCCATGGAACTGTAGTAATGCTTTAGGAATCTGCTAATCCTTCCATTTTGCAGCAGCAATCATTTAATTCCATTTACCTTCTTTCCCCTGTATCATACCAAAGTACACAAGTGCTTGTGCAAATTAATAAAACATGGCACAACTAATTTTGATTTGCTCTAGCACTTCTCTAATTATCTGTTTGTGTGCTTATATAATTGCCCAATTGTGTGCTTATTTACTCACCCACTATTCTACTTTTGTGCTCATTTCCTTATCTGTTTGTGTACTCATACATGAAGTATTTTATCAAGAATTCCTTGTGTGTATTGGCAAGCAGGACAAAGAAAGAAAAGAACAAGATACATCCAAGGAAATCAGTCATCTTTTCTGTTCAATTCATATTGATGATGGAGACTGCAGGTATTCTTAACATTGTTTATTTTCTCATGCATTTCTCAGAATCTGTTCTTTATAAAGTTCAGAGAGGCTGATAAGGAGGAAAGAACACAATATGATCTTACAGATCAAGTGCATCTAGTTGATTAACAAATTATTCAAAAGGTTAGTCTATATGTCATGACTGCCTTCTGAAAGCTCAAATGATGAACCGTATTTGGATTGTGTTGGTTCAGGTGCCCATGCAGTGACTTAATGTATAGCTACCATGTAGCTGATAGTTAACATGCCTCTACATAGTACTCATAAGAAGTTTATCAATCTTAAGTGATTAACTAGGTTTTTTTTCCCCATAAGATCATCCCTTTGACCATTCAGGAAAAGAATCCTCCCTCCCCCAGTGGTTGAAAATTTTAAGATCATAAATACTTAATATCAGCATGCTCTCAGTACATTGGCATGGCTGTGTCTTCTTGCATCCCACCATCTGTCAGCCCAAAACACCAAGGCATTTTTTTCTGGTTAGCTAGGTTTCAATAGTAGCAAACTTTCAACAGTCTGAAGCTTTTATTGTTGTTGTTTTATATGTCACTAGCGGGCCCAGCCCTTTCCCTTTCCATTCCATTCCACAACGGAACTGTCCAGAGTCCAGCGAATCCCACTGTCCATGAGGCTGGTTGACATGCACAGTCCTGGCTTGGGTAAGGCAGAACTGGGGCAAGCAGGCTATCCCAGTCAAGCAGCAGAGGCAGGGTGGTGAGGCGCTCAAATCGAGGCCAGCTCCCTGGGTTCTTAAAGGGCCATGTGCAAAAGAAGCGGAGCCAGTAGTGTTGGTTCGCCCCCACCCTGTGGATTTTCTTAGAAGAAAAAGGCAAACTCCAGCTTGCTTTTAGTAAAAGAGAGCTGTGGTGAATATGGGTGAGAAAGTGGGTAAGTGGTGGTTGGATGGGAGGGAGGGCAGAGTGAGGTGTGTAAGGATGATCTGGATGTGGATTGTGTGGTAGTAGTGGGTGAGGCACAGAGAGTGAAAGTTACCTGTGTGTGAGTGGGGGGGAACCCCACCTGACATCTCACACGGCAAAGTGTGTATGTGTTTCACTTCTACTCGTATTACCTACCAGTATTACCTATTTACTGTTTTCACTGCTCATCTCTGGCCATCTCTGTGAACATTCTAAGCCCTCATACCAAGCCCTCAGGCCACAGACAGACAGGCTGCACAAACATTCTAAGGGTGACAGTTAAACAGAGGCAGCTTCATGGCCTGGTGCGCCAGGAAAAATACGTTTTACCTGGCTCAGGTATGGACTTTTGGCAATTTGAAGGTCTGATTACCTGCCTGCAACAGGGAGGGACGTCCTGTGAAAATTTGGGGGCGATCCGTCCAGCAGCTTCTGAGGGAGACCATCAGGGACAAACATACTGTTAAATTTTTATATAGAGAGATGAAAGTATGAACATTCTCAGCTAGGAAAGCCTTGGTTAAATTCATTTGCAATTGGCAGTTTCACAACTAATCTCCCAGTCTATTGAAAGTAAAATTAACCACAGCTTTGGAAAGGCTCAGTCAATTTCATTTTCAGTGTATTCATTTGAATTGAAGTACTGCTGCAAAACTGGAAACTGAACTGAAATTGACCAAGGCTGTCTTAGCTATAGAGATGCGTACCTTTGAGAATGCAGGATCAAAATAAGGAAAAGGAAAGATTCTTAGGTGTGGGGAACACTGGAAGAAGATGAGAAGCTTGAAAAGGGGGAAAGTGCTGAAGGTAGCTATACTCCCATCCACCTCCACAGTGTGTTTTTCCCTACCAGGACTAGGTTCCTGTGGTGAACCTCAAAGAATTTCATACCTGGGAAAACAGGACAAAGGCCCTTTCCATGCAGATACCTTAAAACATTTCAGGCAGGAAACAGGTTTTCTCCAAGGAGTTCCACAGTGATTTTACCCCAAAACAGTTTATTTCCAACCTGAAAACATGTTAAATACATCCTCAATGTTAGCATTTTTTTGCTGAAATTTTTTTCAAAACATTTTAATTTGCTTTGCGATCTATTTAAGATGTTTCCCATACCCCTCTGCAGTCTTCAGAGTTCCTCCTCAGCACTATTTTCTGAGTTTGATTCATTGTCTCACCAGTTTATTTTCATCAGTTCTTTTTAAACATTATTTTGGGGGTTAAATCTTCAAAGCTTCAAGACCAATGGAGAACTGCAGAATGAGGCTTTGAAGCATCCAATCCATGGGGAATTTTTCCCATATGGAAGAAACACAAAATAGTAGACAGGAATCATTTTGAGCGGCTGAGTTTGGACAAATGGGGTACAGAATATGTTTTGCAAACATTTTGCAAATGTTTTTGGAGACTTGTGCAGAGCAAGCCAAATTTTGTCAAGCCAAAGTTGAGCTGGAAGAGCCTGTTTGCAACGTTAGGGGAGCCTGTCTATGTGTGGGGATGGAGGCAGCAGAATTTGATAAAGGAGATCCTGTTCGCAAAGTTAGGAAAATCTCTCTCTGTGTGTGGGAGGAGAAATCTGAGAAAGTAGAGCCCATTTGCAAAGTTAGGGGAACCTGTCTGTATGTAGAGGGGGGATTTGAGAAAGAGATCCTGCAAAGTTAGGGAAGTCTGTCTTTGTGTGTTTGCGGGGGGTGAGAAATCTGAGAAAGGGGGGCCCATTTGCAAAGCTAGAGGAGCCTATCTGTGTGTGGGGGATCTGAGAAAGGAGAGCCCATTTCCAACTTATGGAAGTCTGTCTGTGGCCGCTTCTGCATGGTCCAAAAACAGCGCCATAGGGATGATAAAAACACTGTCCCTGGGGCGCTGTTTGTGTGCTCAACCCCCTCCCAAACAGCGCAAAAACGCTGTTTTCAAAACACACTCCATGAGCCTGTTTTTTGAAAAGTGGTGTCTTCCCACTGGCGCGGAGCGAAGGGCACCAGAGTGAGAGAGCCTCTTTCAGGTGTTGCCTGGTTGCGTGTGTTGTCTTCCCACCGAGGCTCTGGAGGGAGAAGGGGCATGCCCACACTGCCCTCCAACCCCCGTGGGTCAAAGGGCCACATGGGTGTGTCATTTCCTTGCTCTGGAGCCTCAGAGGGAAGGCAAAGTAAACAGCACACGCAGACCTGAGGTGGCTCCATGTGGAGCCACCTCTGTGGTGCACAGCATTTTTGGTGCCATCTGCATGAGACCATGCAAATGCTCTCGTGCCTCCACTGGTACTAATTATGCCGGTGGTCAGCCACTTCTGCCGCCATGAAGAAACGGCCGGGGGGGGGATCTGAGAAAAGAGAGCCTGTTCCCATTTAGGAAAGCTTGTTTTTGTGTGTGTGTGTGTGTGTGTGTGTGTGTGTGTGTGTGTGTGTGTGTGTGTGTGTGTGTGTGTTCAAACCCCATATGAAGCCTGGAGGCAGCAAAGGCCTGCACAGAGTTTCCCATCAAACTCAGCAGGGCCAAGCCTTGTGTGCATTTCTGCACCACTTGCCGCCTCTGAGCCTCATGCAGAGCTAATAGGCAATGTCAGGGCAGTTGATTGATTGATTGATTGATTGATTGATTGATTGATTGATTGATTGATTGATTGATTGATTGATTGATTGATTGATTGATTGATTGATTGATTGATTGATTGATTTATTTATTTATTTATTTATTTATTTATTTATTTATTTATTTATTTATTTATTTATTTATTTATTTGTAGACCGCCCCATCCCCTAAGGGCTCTGGGCGGTGGACAACAAACATCATAAGCAATTCAACAATAGCAATCACATTTAAAATCAATAAATACATAAATTACATAAAATTACAGCGTTCCATGTAAGTCACATGACGTGCAGTACTAAACTATCAGTAAATAAAAAGACCCCTCCCAGAGAGGGGGTGGTGTAGATGTTATAGGCTCCCAGGATGATAAAGGGAGGAACAGGAAGGGCGCTCACCATCAACGGCCGGCCTCCCCAAAGGCCCT
This sequence comes from Sphaerodactylus townsendi, assembly GCF_021028975.2. Lineage (NCBI taxonomy): Eukaryota > Metazoa > Chordata > Lepidosauria > Squamata > Sphaerodactylidae > Sphaerodactylus > Sphaerodactylus townsendi. The sequence goes on along the minus strand of NC_059431.1, from coordinate 82,530,437 downwards.
GTGGAACAATTCGGTCTTACAGGCCCTGCGGAACTCTCCAAGATCCCGCAGGGCCCGGACAGATGGTGGAAGAGTGTTCCACCAGGCTGAAGCCAGGGCCGTAAAGGCCCTGGCTCGGGTGGAAGCCAGCCGTATCATTGAGGGGCCGGGGACCACCAGTAAATTGGCCTCTGCTGAACGTAGAGGCTGTACAGGGACATATGGGGTAAGGCGGTCCCGAAGGTACGCGGGCCCCAGGCCACGCAAAGCCTTAAAGGTTAATACCCATACCTTGTAGATGATCCGGAATTCTACTGGGAGCCAGTGCAGCTGGCGCAATACAGGCTGGATATGGTCACGATAGGCACCACCTGTAAGTAGGCGCGCTGCTGCATGCTGGACCAGCTTCAGCTTCCGGATCAGGTGCAAGGGTAGGCCAGCGTAGAGCGAATTACAATAGTCTGACCGTTGCATGGATCACAGTGGCCAGGTCAGCTTGGGAGAGGAAGGGGGCCAGCCGTCGGGCCTAACGGAGATGGAAAAACGCAGCCCGGGTTGTATGGGCCACCTCGGTCGCCATCAAAAGAGATGAATCCAGGTGGACCCCCAGGCTGCGAACAGAGGGGGCCGGTGCCAATGAGGCCCCCTCCCACACCGGCGGCTGGAAATCCCCAACCTCCCCTTCGCGTCTCAGCCAGAGGATCTCCGTCTTCGATGGGTTTAGTTTTAACCTGCTCTGTTGCAACCAACCAGCGACCGCCTCCAAACAGTGCTGTAGAGCTGCAGGGGCGATGGCCGCTCTCCTCTCCATCAACAGAATGAGCAGAATCAGCGTACTGGTGACAGATCAGCCCAAAGCTCCGTACCAACTGAGCAAGGGGTCGCATATAGATATTAAATAATAGCGGAGATAGGAGCGCACCCTGGGGCACACCGCACTGAAGCGGGCACCGTCGGGAGGGCTGATCTCCGCACCACACTTGCTGAGTCCGGTCCCGGAGAAACGAGACAATCCACTGAAGGACAGTGCCCCACACTCCGGAAACGGCCAGGCGGTGGGCCAAAAGATCGTGGTCAACCACGTCAAATGCTGCGGTAAGATCTAACAATACCAGCAGTGCCGATCCGCCTCGGTCCAGCTGCATACGGAGTGTGTCTGTGACGGCGACAAGAACGGTCTCCGTCCCATGCCCAGCACGGAAGCCGGACTGGAAGGGGTCAAAGGCCGATGTGTCCTCCAGGAACCCCTGAAGCTGCTCCAGCACCACTCTCTCAATTACCTTCCCCAGAAACGAAAGATTCGAGACGGGGCGGTAATTGGCCAGATCTCCGGGATCTAACGGTGGTCTTTTTAAGAGTGGGCGGACCACTGCCTCCTTCAACCCACCTGGAAAGACTCCTTGCTCAAGGGAGCCATTGATGATATTCAACAGGTGGGGTCATAGCTCTGCCCCAGCCTGGCAGGCTAGCAGGCTAGCAAGTAACTGTTGGAGTTGGGAGGTGAATAGGGGAGAGGAGATTCCTTCAATCTTTTTAAAGATGTTGATAGAGTCAAAGAGGCCCAAATCATGCTGAAAAACATTTGCCATGTGATTTACTTTTCAGCTCCATTTAACTTGCTGGCATATTTTTCAGGAGGAACAAAGCTTCCTGAAAAATACTAACAAGGTTTTTAAAGAGTTTTTTTCAGTGTGGCTTTGCTAAACACACAGCCCTGCTTAACACACACACACACACACACACACACACACACACACACACACACACACACACACACACACACACAAATGCTGATCATAATTTTGTGTTCTTTTAGCATCCTAGCAATTTTTACTCCATTTTCAACTTAAAGGTAGCAGCTGCCATTACTAGTTTAAATTAGTATGAGAATGTCAGCCATGGCCATCACCACCCAATCCCTTAAGACTCAGTGTTCACTTGATGTCCTAGTTCACATTGCTTCATGACAATAGAAGTCACAACTAAACAACTTACTGTACATATGTATCTTAGATACTGAAGTCTTGTCAGGTTCTTGTATATAAACCAAATAAAACTTGTTTCCTTGCCTACATCTATATCTCCAGATAAACATTACCTTTTTAATTTTTATTTTGTTCCTTTATGGGAACTTTGGCTCAGCATTTCTTTTTATCTTTTCCTTTTTTCATGTCCCCATCTTTTTGTTTTATAAAGGTCCCTATTTTTCAGCTCTATTGGCTGTGACCCATTTCCATATTCCTATTTCTTGATTAACTGAACATTCCCCCTGCTTTTTTATTCTAGGGTCACTTAATCTTTCCCTCATTCCCAGTCCTGACACATGAAGCTCCTCGTGCTTTCAGTACCTGTGTGAGAATTCAATTCCAGCAGCACTGTCAATTTTTCATTCTTCATAGAAGTAGACGAAGAACATTTCAACAGCTTTATCACCCTAGTAGTTACATTGTTCTTGAGCAACACTCCATGCTACCATATCAGCTGAGCTAATCACTGGTTGATTCTGCGCAGTCAACACTAACAGGTTCAATGGCAGGGTTTATTGCTGCCGTTTGCACAGACGCCATTTGCACAGCTGGGATCACTGGGATCCCAGTGGCAGGAGGCGGCAAACTTGGGAAACATAGTTTCTCTGCAAACCATGCAGTCAAGAATCCTTTCCAGTTTACAATCCCGTTCCATCCACTTACTGGTACTACATGGCAGCCCACTTCTAGAGAATCCACTCTAATGGCAGCCGCATTGAGAATGCATCATAATGATGGATGGAAGGGGGTCGGAGTAGAATGCTTCCTGCTTGCTGTAGTTTGCACAGGCAAGCAGGAAGCATCTGCAATCTAGGTTGAAAAAAAGTCACTGATTTATGACTTTCATTTAACCCAGGTTCAGGCAAATATAACTGGTTAGAAGCATTTGGGGGGGGGAGTTCCATTCCATTCCACAACGGAACTGTCCAGAGTCCAGCGAATCCCACTGTCCATGAGGCTGGTTGACATGCACAGTCCTGGCTTGGGTAAGGCAGAACTGGGGCAAGCAGGCTATCCCAGTCAAGCAGCAGAGGCAGGGTGGTGAGGCGCTCAAATCGAGGCCAGCTCCCTGGGTTCTTAAAGGGCCATGTGCAAAAGAAGCGGAGCCAGTAGTGTTGGTTCGCCCCCACCCTGTGGATTTTCTTAGAAGAAAAAGGCAAACTCCAGCTCGCTTTTAGTAAAAGAAAGCTGTGGTGAATATGGGTGAGGAAGTGGGTAAGTGGTGGTTGGATGGGAGAGAGGGCAGAGTGAGGTGTGTAAGGATGATCTGGATGTGGATTGTGTGGTAGTAGTGGGTGAGGCACAGAGAGTGAAAGTTTCCTGCATGTGAGGGGGGGGGAACCCCACCTGACGTCTCACATGGCAAAGTGTGTATGTGTTTCACTTCTACTCGTATTACCTACCAATATTACCTATTTACTGTTTTCACTGCCATCTCTGCGAACATTCTAAGCCCTCATACCAAGCCCTCAGGCCACAGACAGACAGGCTGCACAAACATTCTAAGGGTGACAGTTAAACAGAGGCAGCTTCATGGCCGGGTGCACCAGGAAAAAGACGTTTTACCTGGCTCAGGTATGGACTTTTGGCAATTTGAAGGTCCAATTACCTGCCTGCAACAGAGAGGGACATCCTGTGAAAATTTGGGGGCGATCCATCCAGCAGCTTCTGAGGGAGACCATCAGGGACAAACACACTGTTAGATTTTTATATATATAGATATATATACATAGATATAAGCGAATTCCACTTACTGACTCACTCACCAACGGAACTCAAAACCCACCCCGCCACTCGCCAGGCACGCTGTGAGGAAACAAGCTACATGTCATCCCTCAGTTCACAAACACACTGTACAGAACTATGCTGACTAGCACCCTGAAATTCACAGAGACACCGCTCTCAACAACATGTAGCGAACCACAGGTGCCCTGCTATTTAACAACAACCTGTTCCTTCTGCTGCAACTGCTACAGGGGGACTCAACAAATTCATGCAGACACTGTGATCACCAACATGTAGCGATTCACAGGGGCCCTGTCTAACACCGTGCTCCTCAGCACGTAGGAACTGGTTCCTTCCTCTGAAACCGCTAAAAGGAGAACATACCTTACATATACACATCAACTTACCCATTGCATTACACACAGACAGCGCCAGGAAGCTGCTGCAACGTAGGAACCTGTTCCTTCTGCTGAAACTGCTAATGGGAGAACATGCTCCACTGCTGCGCCACCTGCCTTCTAACACAGCACTCCTCAACACATAGGCTGTGCTGAAGCATGTGCACTGTCACCCCGAAATTCACACACAGCCTGAGCGGGAGCATGCTGAATGTCACCCTCAGGACAACAGACAAGTGAAAGAGAGCAATTTCATGCCAACATTCAAAGTGCACAGACAGGTCTACCACAGGACAGGAAGCCTCAAACCGGGACTCCAGCACTATGACTGCACCATGTCTCACACAGGAGGAATTGAGGCCCTAAGTAGTAGCAAAAATACAGTACTGTAGTAGCAAAGACATACAGTATTGTAGTACTGTATATAGTTCCATTGTGCACTTAAAAAAACATGTGCAATTAGAAAAAAATCAGTATCTTGTGGCTCCAGGGAAGCAAAAAAAAAAAGGTATTCCATTCAAACAAAAATGGTATCTAGGTTCCAAATATTGGTTTGGTATTCTGATCTATAGGTTTCAGGGGATTCCAATATTATTTGGCTCCATTATTCTCTATGGGGAATCTTTCTGGATGGCTGTTTTTTTAATATAAAACCCAAGGATCCGGTGCAAACCACAAACCTGACATGAACTAGTTCAAACAAAGAACACAATGTTGCAGGACCCATATAACTAATTTAAAAGCACATTATCTGAGCCAAATCAACCTGACAATCTGATAACAAGCCCTGGAAAGAAGACACTGACAGGGAAAAAAATCATGGGATCCCTAAAACATTATTTATTTATTTATTTATTTATTTATTTATTTATTTATTTATTTATTTATTTATTATTAAGCTTATATACCACCCTCCCCTAGAGGACTTCCAATATTCCCACCTACTCCTATTTATTGCTTTGAGTTTTTGAGTTCCATTTTCTGGTATCCCCTAGAAATCATCTGAAGTCCTGAATATATCTGGAAAATACCTGTTATTTTTCAAATATATATTCAAACCAAATTCATCCAAATGCCTATTCCTACTTCATTGAAAGGGTTTTTTTAAAGTAGTGCCAGTACCAGACAAACACATTTACTTTAAAGGACCTGTATACCAAATTATTGGAATTCTACTTCACTGTGAAGTCAGCATTATTCTGGTTATCTTTTAGATTTTTGGTTCCCTGGTCATAGTGACATTCTTATTGTGAAATACAGGGAGTGTTTGAATGCATCTTAATTTGCCTTGGAAGCAACCATCTTTGTCCATTAAAATCAGTTTCAAAACATGAATGTTGTCTTTTCGTGGATATGGACTATAATCACTGACACTTTAAAAATGCATTTTGTTTAAAGCATACTTATTTCTTTAGAATGGAAGTATGATAAACACTGCTTAGCGAATACATTCTTTCTGGGCCTGCCATTAATTCAAGAATATGTAAAGTATGCTTTTAGCCTGGCATCTCTTGTCTTTTTAAGCTCTGCTAGAAAGAATTTGATATTCAAATACCTCTCTAGTTAACTTTTCCCTAGTCTCCTACTTGTTTTTCTTCACTGTGTATATTTGCCTATAATTGACAAGCTGTTCCAAGGAATTAAGTATTCCCTAGCTAGATGGCCTTTGTAAAGAAGAATATCCTTGAAGGTAATCAACAAACTGAAACGCAGCATGTTTTCTTAGCTTGTAATTCCTGATAAATCAATACCAGGCAAACACACTTACTTTAAAGGTTAAATACTTTAAGCCCTTTGGTAGTAATTGAGTGTATTTTCAAGAGAGGTTTAATTTTGAGAGGAAGCTGCTTTTTTTTCTCAATTCCAATATTTCAATCTTATTACTTCTGAGAGTAAATATTGTATATTGCTTAGTAGCAGCTTATATTGCAACCAAATAAATATACACAATGCTTATTCCCATGTCACATGCTTTCCAACAAAATTTCATAAAGGGATGTTCATAACTTAGTTTAATTCTGTATAGTATTATGGGCACTTCCACAAATGTGGCAATTCAAATTTGACTTTAACAGAAAAACTGGTGGAAAGTGCCATCAAGTCATGATCAACTTATGGTGACCCTGTAGAGTTTTCAGAATAACTTCCAACAGAATAACTACCAACATGGATCATAAAAACATAAGAATCATGGTTACAGTCACATGGTGACAGTCACAGTGCTTAGAAATTTGTTGTGAGAAGACTTTCTTTCATCCTGTTGCCAACTGTTATGGCTATATCCTAGGATCCAAATAACTATTTTACTTATACCTAATTTTAATAGATTTGAATGGCACCTCCCATGCCAAACTATAAATGACTTTCGCAAGTTGCAACAGTTTTAAAAGTGACTTGCCAGTGACAGAAAAGGCTGCTATTTGAGATACCCAGTCTAGAGACCTCTTGAAAGCATAGAACCAATGGCACTGTTCTTTGAACCTTGGCGTTTTTTTAGTTTTGAAAATTATCATGAGCACCGCAAAATCAGATGAAACATAGTCTAGCGTAGGGAATGTGTTACCTAAAATGGTGGGAGTCTCAACCTTTTAGAGTAGGGAATTAGCAGGAGCAGACTCTTGGCTTAGCAAAACGTCAGGCAAACTCAGAAGTCTTTCTTGACTACACCACCCAGAGCCCTACAGGGGTGCAATGGTTAATAAAGCCAACTAATAAATTAAAAAAAATAAAAAAAATACCAAAGATCAGTTTTTGCAAGAAATTCCACACGAGAGTGACTAAAGTTTAACAATATTATTTAGGGATAATGTTGGAGTGCACAATAATCAAAACAGCAGAACACATATTTAGTCCTGAGATATAAGCAATGTTGAGTGGATCAGTTGGGAAAAGCGAAGGAATTGGGGGAATTCTTAGGGGTGATATTGTTCCAGATCCGAAAGTGGTTTTGAGTCCATGAAGCAGAGTCTAGTGACCTGCACTGGGTTCCAAGGAAGCTGGGTAGAAAGCAAGTAGTATGCAGCGGCAACTGAACCCCAAAGAAGGCTCAGAAGTACTGGGTGGAACAGTGTGGCCAGACGAGTGGTCCAAACACACTGAAGACTGAGTGTTGAGTGAGGCCCTGTTTTATAGGGGAGATAAGAGCCTCTAGCCATGTTAAGAGAGTTTAATCTCAGGACAAAGAGGAGTCTTGCCTTTCTGGGGAAAGACAAGAGACAGACATCAACCTTAATGGTTAAGTCATTAATGTAATGATTGAGGCATTCACTTGATGGTCCAAGCTTGGGAAAGCCTGAAAAGGGGAAAGGTAGCTGATCGAATTACAGCTATAGAATAATGACAATGCAAATGAGGTGGTCATTAGAGAGGTTAGTCAGAGAAAGAAGTACTGAGTTAATACAACACTGGGGCAAACACTTTAACAAGTTCTTTATCTCTGCAGGGGTGTATAGTCTAGGGCTGGAGATGAAAACACTCTCCAGGGCAGGGTCAATGTGCTCTCTTAATCACTTTAGAAAGGGTGTGAGATAGATGCTTTGCATGACAGATGCGGGCAAGGCCATGTCCAGAAAGGTTTTTCTGTGTCTTTAAGGATATACTCAGCCAGTGCCTCCCCATGTTGCCACTGCATTGCTAAGCACCCCAAGCGGTTGGCAGGATAAATAGAGGCATCACTGTCTTAAAACAGAGACCCTCACCCATTATGGGTCAGTCTGGAAACAGATGGATGAGAACCTAAACTATATTTTTGAACTCTATTAGATATACAATATATTGCACTGGATACATTTGGTTAGATTATCACTCCTAAAGGTAGGGGGGAAGTCTGTACAAGTGAATGTTTCTTCTCTTTTCTTTAGTGTCAGCTCAATGTATTTAGGTACTCCTCTGTCACCTCCTTCTGCAATGCCATCAGCTGAGTGAGATCCAGCAGAACTGCCAGTAGCCCCACAGTCCACCTTGGACCAAAGCAATAGTGATATAGGTATGGGAGTAGATAATACATTACCTCATCCTATGTTATTGCCAGGTTGGTGCAAGATGAGCCCAAGTAGTGTGTAGGCATCCTCAGCAAATTATAATGCCACCAAGTAGCAACTTGAGTTCCTTTTTACATTGAAACAGACCTGCCTTCCCCTTCACAATATCTAATTCCTGTAAAGACAAAGCTGAGAATTTGGAAATGTGCCAGGAAGCATGGAGAGCTTCAACAACAATGGACAGTCTTCTTTATCAGCCTATGACATCTGGTGGGGGTTCAGGGGCCAGCATGGGTCTTCTGGCTAGCTCTGTGCTGGAGAATGGGGTGGAGCAATTAAGAGAGGAGCAAAGTTTTGGAATTTGGTTAAATATGGATTAGCTCAGCCCTGTGTGTGAGTGCAGTAAAAGAGCTATTCCAAACAAATATATGCAAAAAGGAAAACTTATATTTATTTCAAGTAACTTCAGATCACAAGCATTGTTCCAGGTGAAAAGTAGATAGTAAGAAATCTTAATCTAAAGAGATAACTTTATAACAAGTGGGCATTCTAACATGTCATCACGTATGTTCAAGTGTGATATGGTTCTGTGGGAAAACCCCAGCAGGAGCAGGTAATCATTACATGTGCTCAGTGCAAAAGAGAAGAAGAAAGAAAATGGCTGCAGGGTGAAGAAGGATGAGTTGGCGGGCAGAGCCCAGACAGTGAGAGCAAACAATAGAACAGCTTAAAGATACATAGCACCCCCTATTGTCCAGGCATGCAGAAGTCACTTATTCCAACACAAAGTTCAGAGAATGAAGGGACATCCCAAGGCTTGGTCATCATTAGTGGAGTCCCAGGGATAAAAAGGGAGGTGTTAGGGGAGATGGAAGGAGAGGAAGACAAGTTGGCTGGGAAAAGCTGAGGAAATGCAGATAAGGAAGGAATACAAATTGGGGCCTGCAGCAAGATAAGGCTGCCATACCTGGGCAGGTCTGATCAAACTGCCCCAGGGCAGAAACATAGTCCTCTGAAATTCTGAGGAGACAGACTGGATGTGTGAAGGAAACTAGGGCTCATTCCGCACATGCACAATAATGCACTTTCAAACCGCTTTCAGTGCTCTTTGAAGCTGTGCGGAATGGCAAAATCCGCTTGCAAACAGTTGTGAAAGTGGTTTGAAAACGCATTATTTTACGTGTGCGGAAGGGGCCTAGGTTGCATAGATCCCTAGTGGAATTTGCTCATTGCAATAAAGTGAAATGTAAAGGATCACCACTGAGTCTAGGGGAGTATCAGCTGTCCATGGAAGACATTTACAATATTCTGCAGGCCCCTGGTGGGGACACATATTTATTAATGCTCATAGTTAATGTTAATATCCACATATGTAATCATGTACATGAGAAGTTAGTGAGCTGGCTGATTAGAATGTTATTTTGTGTGGTCTAGTAGATCCTGGGCTATGGCTAGGAAAAGCTGAATTCAGATGTCTATTGATCTGTGGAGCTTTTAGGGTAGTTCCCGACCAGCAATTATAATTCCATTTTACTTCACTTTCAGGACAATTACAAAGACCAGCTACAATAAATCCACGTATTCTATCTTTCACTCTTTGGAGGAAGTTTATAAATATGAAACATTCTTTGGATTATTATTATTATATAAGGTAATAAAATGGTAATAAAAATGAAGAATCATCTTCCAACTTGATTGTCAGGCTTCGCTGTAATATACATCCTGTGTCTAAAAACATATTCAGATTAATGATAAGTATTTGTTAGTATTGTCACTGTTATTCTTCTCCTATAAGTCTGATTTACTTTTTTTAATCCTTTCCCATAATCCTTTAGCTGATCTTGCAGATGCTCTTAGTTTAAAAGAAATATGTAAAAAATATTTTGCTAGAAATATTTCTCATTTCCAGTAATTTTTTCACCTAAAATGTACTTACAGAATTAATGCAGACCCTGTTGTACACTCTTCAAAGTGTTCCATATAGACATCTATCAGCAAACCTTGCAAAAGACATTTTGACATATTTGAAAAGTGACAAGATCAAATAATTATACTAAAGGTGAACTGCAAAGATATTTTTAAAATCCTCATTCTTTTTAAAAACTAAATCTCTATTTTGTGTGCACCTTTAAAAATTTAAAAGCATGTGTATCAGTTGCTTTATAATATTCTTCATAGTATGATTGTTTTAACATTTATGAAAGCCTGGATATTGGATCAAAATATGCTAATTTATTTATTTATTTATTTATTTATTTATTTATTTATTTATTTATTTATTTATTATGAGATTTATAAGCCGCCTCCCCCCCAGAGCTTCTTGATTTTTGGAAAAGGCTAACTTTCTTTACACTTGGCCACAAATCCTAAAATGTTGCTTTTTCAGCTGATAATTACTCCTTGGTTGATTCTGCACAGAATAATTAAACTAGGTTACATTCAGTATTTAAACATCCAGGTGTATTTTATCCCAGTTTCTCCCATCACATGGGTGCTCGTTTCTGTGAAGGAATTGAGTTAAGACCAGGAGGAAATATTCTGATTTCTTTCACATAAGCCCGGCTTTTTTTATTCGTACAATGCAAATGCAGCATGCATGCTCAAACATCCCTGGTGTGCTGCATTCTGATTGGCTCTTCCCCCTGCAAAGGCAACAGTTCTGATTGGCAGATCAACAGCAACAACAGGAAAACCAAGCAGGACACACACCTACTTTTTCTCTAGCTTTGGAAAGGAGTTGATTCAGTGAGCAACATGGCAAGCACGTTGTGCTATACAAAGTAAAAAGCCTTTGACCATACTGGGCAGAGCACTGTGTCCCATCCACTTTAAATGTGTGCAAGAAACCACAGCACAAGGCACTCACACACACACACACACAGTATACCAAATAACATTTGACTGGTCTTTAGGACTGTCATGGGATAAGAGCATTGTGCCATGCAGGTGCTTCCCCCCTGCTTGGGGAACATTGTGGAAAGGGCGGGCTATCCCTTCTGCCAGGCAGGCGCTGCTTGGGGAATGTTTCTGAAAGGGTGAGCTGCAAAATGAAGCTGACATGACGTAAGGCAGGGATATCAGGAAGCAGGGTGGGAAAAATAAATTATTTTGTTTCCGCGGTGTTTGCATGGAAGTGATTCAATATGGGATTTTGGGTAAAGATCGACATTTTAACAGTTTTTGAAAAACCCAGGCTGAGGAAAATATCGCCTGACAAACCTGCTTTAGGATCAAGAACTGTGCGAACTTCTTGGCTAAACCGGGAAATTTCCCTTACTCAACCCAGAATATCTGGACCATGCAGAATGTGTCCATGCTTATTTGTCTTAGAATAATGTACTACCAAAATCTACTGAGTTACAGATGATCTCCAACATGGACACATAGAAGTAAGTAGGGTTTGGAGATCTCTAGTCAGCATATGTTGACTGCTTCTAAAAATTGCTCAAGTATAGGAACACCTTACAGCAGGGGTGTCCAACTCTGGCCTTCCTGATGTTCATGGACTACGATTTCCATCAGCCTTTGGAATCCATATTGTATTTACATAGGCTATGCATAAGTATTGTATAACATGTTTTGTGCACATCACCACAGTTAATATTAGAGGTTGTGGTACTCACAGTGGATTTGTTCATCTTTGTAGATAATTCTGGTATGTAAAAAGTCCTTCACACTAGCAACAGGAATCCATATTGTATTTACATAGGCTATGCATAAGTATTGTATAACATGTTTTGTGCACATCACCACAGTTAATATTAGAGGTTGTGGTACTCACAGTGGATTTGTTCATCTTTGTAGATAATTCTGGTATGTAAAAAGTCCTTCACACTAGCGAAACACCACACAAAATAATAAAGCAACCCTTTGAATAATCACAATTTTTGTTGTTTCATCTACATGCACATGCATTTCAGCAAGAGGGAGGCCCCCCAAAAATTTATATGAACAGTGGGAACTGTTTTAGTAAAAGGCACATGTGCAGCATTTTGTATGATTAAGGCCACCAGTGTCTGGTTCAAAATATGAATGTTGGTGTGTCATACAGCTCAAATAAAGATGAATTTTACTGGAGAAGCAAGGTTCCCTATCATGTGTGATTTGAAGACACTATGCCAGATCAGTTACAGAAAAATGGTTCTGAAGGTCCATGGCAATTTACAGTATGCTATCAGTTCCATTTGTGTCCCCTCATCAATGTGAAACCCATCCAGATATTTGGAGTGGGGTGACTCTAACCAGTGCATGTCTTGGGGTTTGTAATGAAATGTCTTGAGTTTCTACCAGAATCCATACAACTGTATATTTCTGTTTCTGGATAGTTTATTGAAACAAAGGAGATAGTGTTTAACTGAGGCTGAATGTGGTTGCACTCTTGCTTAAAGATAGGTATATGATTTGGAGATTCTGTTGTATCCTTCATTGCTTTTGAATGCCGAAGAGGCATCTATAACTTAGCCTTTTAAGAACTTCATTTGATGAACGAGATGTACTGGACCATCTGTCCTGGAAACAAATGATCTTGCCACATTTATCTATGGTGCAGTAATAAGATTGTTGCAGCCTGTTACACATGGGATTGCATTTGAAAGGTTTTCGGAAACATTACCTGGTTCAGAATAGAATAGCCATGCTGCTAACGTGAACACTGCTCTGATTTCTCTGGTGCAGAGTTCTTCATATTAAGGCATACTTTAAAACAAAACAAAAGTGAAGGTAATAAAATGACATTAGCCCAGTAACACAGAATTAGGTAATTCCAAGAGGGGCAACATCAATCGGGCTACATTTAGAATAAACGAAATTTAAATGTACTCCGCAGCAGAAAGCAGTAATGCATTTATATGGATTTATAGTTAATCTTATAGGCTGTTAAGGGGAAAAAACCTTATAAATGATGAATTCATGCAGTTAGGGCACAAGTAAAAAATCTTACTAGCATTCTAGAATTGTTTTCAAATATATCTTTCAAGAAACTTGTCTACAGGACCTTTATATAGAGTACAATATGATGCAGGGTATAATCAATTTTCCCTTGGCTACAAATCCTAAAATGTTGCTCTCCTGAAATTTTAGAGTATTATCCATCTAGGTAAGTTGAAATTATGGTCTTATAAAGTTTTTTGGTGTAAATAATATGATAAATCTTGTAAATTTCTTATGTTCTTATGTTCTTAAATTCATATTCAGCCATGATCAGTCTTGGTTACCTGATAACATATAGAAATGCAGCATTATGAACAGACTGCATATCAACAGAAGTGTCCATGGAATTAGTTTTGTCTCTATTTTTATTAAGGGTGTTTTTTAAAATTTCCATAGTTATCTTCACTGGGTTTTAGTCTATTTCTACACACCATGCTCAGTGCTGACACTAATCTTCAAAGTCTTTGACTGGGATCAGAATTTGAGAAGAATGGCATGCTTGTAGATAAATTTGCTAGTCAGAACTCCATCACTGAATACACACTCTGCTTACCTCCATTTAGGTTATTGTAAATCATTGTTATCAGGTCTGATTCAGATATATGCATACTTCTGAAAGTCTTAGCTAACTTTCAGATAATTCATCTCCCAGCAAGTGGTATATCTAACAAAATATTTGGTTTGGTGTGAGTTCAGTACCTTTTATCTTTTATAAAACCATAACTATTAACATCATTAACCCTGATCAACTTTAAACAGTATGACAATGGTTCTGTCTGCACAACTATTTTAAGATATCATGGGGAAATGTTTTTTAAAAAGCACCTCCTCATTTTTTGTCCAGACAGCATGGATAAATACAATGTGTGAGGAAACAGCGGGGCGGGGGGGGGGGGGCCTGCCCACCCAGGAAGGCTTGCTTCTTCTTCCTGCCCACCAGGAAGGCATGCAATGGGGAGGCTTATGGAAAGGACATCTGAATTCAAAAACTCTCGGGGAGAGAGAGGTGAAAAGTTTCCTAGCCGGTGGCAAAGCTGCAATGTGCTGGGGGGGGGCGCACCCTGGGCACATGCCATTGGCATCACATTGGGGTGGAAAATTGCCCCCCAGACCTCCTCCCCATGGGCAGGGCATGGGTGGATCAGGGCAGGTGGGCAGTGGGCTGCAGGCGGGGGTGGAGGGCATGTGGGCAGGTCATGCCCCAGGCGCAGTTCCCTATCCCTCCATCCCTGTTCCTGAAAGGATGCTGCTCACTTCTTCTTACAATCCTCAAGCTAAAAGGGAATATGGCATGCAAATGCAACCATCAATTGAGGGGGAGCTGCTTGAATCTTCTGTGCCACCTTCATTTGGTGAAGTTTCTCTGGGATGTTTGCTGTGCTGGCATAATGGCTGGTCATCTTTTCAGTTAATGAAGTACATACTTAGATTCTCCAGACAATTATGGCAACATGTGGTTTCCTCCTCTTTTTTTTTTAAATTCAGTGAGGTAGCTCTGAAGCTACAAAAACTTGATAGGAGATAGAATCTTTGTAGCTTCGAAGCTACCTCCCTGATTTGGAAAACAAACAAATGGGAAACCACACATTGCCCTAATTGGCAAGAGAAGCTCAGACCATTTAGGTACTTTATTCACTGAAAAGGTGCCCAGTCACAATTCCAGCAGAGAAAACATCCCAGGGGAACTTCACCAAATGACAGGTGGCACAGAGGATTCAAATATCAGATCATGGTCAGTGAGAGAAAACAGAAGTGAGAGCTTGCAGATTAGGTGAGAGATGTTTCCTGTTCTCCAAACAGCAAGCAGGAAACCTCTTGAACCCAACTTTGGGGGAAAAGTCACTGGTTTAGTGTTTTCTTTTTAAAAAATGGGTTTAGCATAACAGACTTCCCTCTGTGATACACCTCTGAAGATGCCAGCCACAGATACAGGTGCAACGATAGGAACAAGATCCACCAGACCATGGCCACACAGCCTGAAAAACCCACCAGAACCAATTTATGGAATGGTTTGCTCTGACTTAGGGGTATTCCGTAAATTGCTTGGAAGAGGTGTGATTAAGCAAAGTTTGTCTTGAATAAGTAATTAGAATAGAAACAAATTAAAGAGTTATTCTGTATGTATTATATTAGGATACTTATTTATTTACTGATTTTCAGGGGGGTTATGATGAGGAATTGAAGAGGTGAATATATACCTTGTGCTAGCATGTGTAATTGCAATTGTAAGAATATGAAACACTTTCAGCACTGACAGAAAATGTTTTTGTTTTGTTTTAGTGTTCTATCCTGAGACAAAACAACAGGATGTGCCTTGGAGAAGAGTAAGTTGCTTAATTTAATATATTTGTGTGTGCTTGAGTATTTGTATTTGAAAAACATTTTCAAAAACCAGGCTTAACACACTTGCTTTTTTATGTTGATTGAAAATATGGATTTGAAAGAAAACAAATGCACTAGCCAAAGAATGGCAGGAGACGGTTGAAGTGTTGTTGGAGTCAATTGATTTGGTCTATTCTGCATGCAATTAAAAGCTTTCCTTTCTAAACATAATTCTAAAGAGGCAAGTTTTGTCCCATCACAGATTTTTAAAATTTGAAATCTATTTTCACTTTCTCTTTGTATAATTAAACATCTGTTATAGGCCAAGGAATGAGAAAATAAATAGCAATGAGGAGAAATAGATTTTATATTCACACAAATTCAGGCCAAATGTTAAAATATTTCACCTCAGTTTCTTGCCTGTTATAGACAACTTTTTATTTCGCCACAGGATCTGTCATCTCTGTCATGAAAATTTTGGCGTATTTTCTACTTTGGAAGTTATCCATTTTGCTATCTCAGTGTCTTGTAGGGGTCCACAGTCGTTTGGTCTAGATAAAGACCTTTTTTTTTACTCAGTTTTCTCTAATCCTCCTCCTTCCTGTTCCACATGACTTTTTATCTGTGTCTCATATTCCACATGATAGCAGTTTTGGAGATCCCCCTTTCTATTTTTTACCATCAGAAAAGCTGATTGGATCCAACCTCATGAATCTGGTAATGTTACAGAATTCCAGAGAAGTGGAAGCTGTGTTATTGGAAGGGAGACACAACATGACCCCCAGTTTCTAGGATTCATTCTACTAGTCTATTCATTGTAAAGACTCAGATCTGCAACACAGTGCATTAAGGAACAAAGATTTCCCTGAAGATACATAGAATGCTGAATCACCAATGACTGAGTATAGCTACTTCCTATAAGAAAATAAGAAAAAAGGTGCACAAAACCAGTGGGTCCCAGGACAGAAGTGACAAGCAGTAAAGAAGAAAAAAAGCTATTGAGCAAAGATGGAGACTGCAAGGAAGAATGCTTTTCAGTTGCAGATTGCCCTCTCTCCCACATTCAATATCTACTTTTTCACTATTCCATCCCTTCTTTCCAGAAGCACAACATAAATTGACTGATTTCCCATTAAGTGTTTATTCACATATATTTCATGCAAATATCTCTTGGGATTAATTTACTCACTAAAGCCTTCTACTTTGATAGATTTGTAAATTGTCATTCAATATCCAAAAGCAGTGCCCCCAGAAGCTCACATCCTTAAAGTCCATAGGTAATTATGTGGTAACCATGGACTTGCACTTCACATATGATTTTTTTTCTTTAGAATAAATCAAGCATGGACATAGCACTAGTTAGTTGAATGATGCAATCTTACTTATTGTAGTTTATTTGAAAATAACATATTTTACATTTTTGTTTTATTGTATTTGTTAGAAACTATATACAGTGTATAGTGGTCTTTAAGATGAAATCCAAGAATTGTGTATCAGGGCCATTTATTGCAATGATTTGCTTTTAAATATGTTTACTAGTAAATAGCCATTTCAGTTTATTTTAGTGTTTGCAAATCAAATATTTTCAAACACTTAAATCTATGGCTTGAAACTTGATCCCATGGCAAAAGTGGAAGAGTATTAATCAATTTAAAAAATCTGAAATAATCTCCAGTTCATAATAATACTGGGAAATTTAATATTTCTGCTCAAACAAAGAGGCTAGTAGGCATATTTACTGAAGGCTTATGATGTTTGCAGTTGACTTTGCAGAAGACAACATTTATAAAACCTTTACAGTGCCTGACAGGTGCCATGAATTCTCCTGAGGATTAGAGTATTCAGATATTGTCTTTCATTTGAACTTCAAACACACATTTTGTGGGGAAGTGTGCTTTAAAAGCTTTTGGAAATTAAAACCTTTCTATTTTTGTCATTTTAATATTCTCTATGAATTTACTTTTGGGAAACAAATTGCTGCAAAGCTAAATGCAATTATAATTTTGATTAAGAAAAATAGAAGAACGATAAATGTAATAAGTATATACAGAGGAAACAGAAACATGAGACTGTTTCTCTGACATTCTTCAAAGAAAAAGTGGTGGATTGAGTAAACTTACAGTATTACTTTCATTTTAAAAATGTGATGAAACATTGAAATTGCTCAAGACGTTTCAAAAATCTCAGGGTTTGTTTGTTCATTTTTTTCAACTTATTTGTACATTTATTTAGCATATTTATATTCTGATTTTCTCCCTGGACTGATCCAAAGCATATAAGAATATACAGAGAAAAAAGCAACTGAAAGGAGTGGTAGGCTTTTTATGATAAAACGGCTGTTCTCGTTCTGCTGGCTGTTCTTCTACCCAGCTCCAAGCCTATGATCTCAAGCTAAGATCCAAAGGACAAGAGCTCTTTGACTTGTACCTCCAAGTAGATTTGCCATCTTCCATGTGGGACCTGAAGATCTTCATACAATAGAGATCAGTTCCCCTGGAGAAAATGATTGCGCTGGAGGGTGGACTCAGTGTTATTGTACCCTGTTGAGCTGACTCCCTTCTCCAAACACCACCTTAACACTGTGTGGCCTTCAAAGCTTGACATCGCTTAGCTCCTCACTGTGTCTTAACAACTCTTAAAGGAATACAAGTTTTATGAAGTTCTTTGAGAAAAAGGTTTTTTTTTGTTTTCTGATTTAATTCTCTTACCTGTTGACATACACGCATTCTAGATTTTAAAAAGCAGATTTCACTTAGCTTAGGAATCTACTGGGTACGATCCCATGGTCAAAAATACTAAAAGAGAAAGGAGTGCATAGATATATTAAGTAACCCAGATCAAACATACCCATAGATATATTAAGTATCCCAGATCAAACATACCATAAGTTTATTTTTCAGGTTTATGGGACTGTGGTAATTATTAGTGTTTGAAACTAGATAGGGTGGAGGGGAGGTCTTTTTGTATTTCATTTGTCTTCACTACCTATTCATCTTCACTACCTATTCATCTTCAGTGTGCAATCTTGTCAAATACTCTCTTTTTAAAAAAAAATAAGTTTACTAGTGCTACTGAATTTGTCTTATCTGTCATAGCAGAATTATTTTTCAAGAAATGTGTTTAATTAAGCATGTACTCTTCTACTGGAACAGCTATCCTAAATCAAGCTGTGCTTTGCCAGGTGTTCTTACAGTGATTTAGAATGCTCTTGATAATTCCCCAGCCCATTTCCCTAAGTAAAACTGCTCTCAACTTCCAGGTTTGCATTTTTTAAATTGAATTTTAAAGGTAAAGTCAAGAAAATTTACATTGGAAAATTTAGCCTGGATCCAACCCAATGGGATAGCTGTTAACATTTGCCCTGGGGTCCAGTTAGTAACCCATTCTTCTAGATTTCTGCTGTCTACACCCTTGTTCACATCTTTGATTCTTTTTCATAGAGTACAATAAACTATTTGGGTTAGTTGGTACTGTTTCAGTTTTCATTACTGCTACATCTGCAGATAATCTTTTTTTTACATACATTCTCATCCAAAGAGCATCATTCCTTTCTGTTTTCTTCCATTGCACCACTGCGTATTATTTCTTGTTATGCCACAACACATTTTGACTAGCATTGCCGTTCTTATTAACTCAGAATCCTTTGAGAATGAACACTGTCTAACTGAGGGCTGCAGCTAATGTTATCAACTGTAGCCCTCAGTTGCCCTCAGGGATACTCCTATCACCTAGTTACAGTTTTTGAGATAATCTGAGATTGCAGCTTCAACTCACAATTCTTCCTGAAATCATTTCTTAATATAGGGGCTGATATTCACAATTGTCAGTAGTGAGAATAAAGAGATAATAAAGTCATTGGTTCACTTTAATTTTGGACATGAATTCATTTTTGCCCATTCATCAATCATGCTGTGACATATAAGCACCCCTAACAGCACATTGTCATATTTTTTAAAATCCTCTTCAACCTGAAGAAATCATATGCTTGACCTCCATTTTTTTGAGGATTGCTTTTTAGCCTTGAAGCTGTGCGGATTCTAATTTAAATTTTAAATAGCTGGGTTTTTCTATCCTTTGTTTTTTTGGAGAGGGGCTGGTATGAGGCATCTAAACTTCTCTTCACCTACCCCCTCCACCTAACATGGATGGTTTGTTGTACTATGAGAGACGGCTGTTCGCCAATCCCAGATCAATAAACGATGACAGGGAGATTGCAGAGAAGCTGAATGAATTCTTTGCATCTGTCTTCACCCAAGAGGAAGTTAGGAAAATTCCTGCACCTGAACCATGCTTCTTGGGAGGCGAATCCGAGGAACTAGCGAAGATAGTGGTAGACAAGGAAGAAGTTCTGGCAGCCATTGATAAACTAAATGCTATCAAATCCCCTGACCCAGATCGCATTCACCCAAGAGTTCTTAAAGAGCTCAAACATGAAATTGCTGATCTTCTCACTTTAATATGCAACTTATCCCTGAAATCAGGCTCTATCCCTGAAGACTGGAAGATGGCCAATGTCACACCAATTTTTAAGAAAGGATCTAGGGGGGACCCAGGAAATTACAGGCCAGTCAGTTTGACATCTGTTCCTGGTAAATTAGTAAAATATATCATTAAAGATAAAATTATAAAACATGTAGAAAAGCAAGACCTGCTGAGAAAGAGTCAGCATGGCTTTTGCAGAGGGAAATCCTGTCTTACAAACTTACTAGAGTTGTTTGAGGATGTAAACAGGCATGTGGATAAGGGGGAACCAGTGGACATTGTCTACTTGGATTTCCAAAAGGCTTTTGACAAAGTTCCTCACCAGAGACTATTGAGAAAACTCAGCAATCAAGGAATAAGAGGGGAAGTCCTCCTATGGATTAAAAACTGGTTGAGAAACAGGAAGCAAAGAGTGGGTGTATATGGGAAGTTCTCACAATGGAGAGATGTAGGGAGTGGTGACCCCCAGGAATCCGTATTGGGACCAGTGCTCTTTAACCTATTCATAAATGACCTGGAAGTAGGGGTGGGTAGCGTGGTGGCCAAGTTTGCAGATGATACCAAATTATGTAGGGTGGTGAGAACCACAAAGGATTGCAAAGAGCTCCAAGCGGACCTTGATAAATTAGGTGAGTGGGCTAAGAAATGGCAAATGCAGTTCAATGTAGCAAAATGCAAAGTGATGCACATGGGGCAAAAAATCCAAACTTCACCTACAAGCTACAAGGGTCAGTGCTATCAGTCACAGACCAGGAAAGGGATTTGGGTGTCTTAGTTGATAGTTCCATGGGAATGTCAACTCAATGCATGGCAGCTGTGAAAAAGGCAAACTCTATGCTGGGGATCATTAGGAAAGGAATTGATAATAAAACTGCAAAGATTGTCATGCCCTTATATAAAGCAGTGGTGCGACCACACTTGGAGTACTGTGTCCAGGTCTGGTCGCCGCATCTCAAAAAGGATATTGAGGAGATAGAAAGAGTGCAAAGAAGGGCAACAAGGATGATTGAGGGACTGGAGCACCTTCCTTATGAGGAGAGGCTGCAGCGTTTGGGACTCTTTAGTTTGGAGAGGAGCCGTCTGAGGGGGGATATGATTGAAGTCTATAAAATTATGCATAGGGTAGAAAATGTTGACAGAGAGAAATTTTTCTCTCTTTCTCACAATACTAGAACCAGGGGGCATTCATTGAAAATGCTGGGGGGAAGAATTAGGACTAATAAAAGGAAACACTTCTTCATGCAACGTGTAATTGGTGTTTGGAATATGCTGCCACAGGAGGTGGTGATGGCCACTAACCTGGATAGCTTTAAAAGGGGCTTGGACAGATTTATGGAGGAGAAGTCGATTTATGGCTAGCAATCTTGATCCTCTTTGATCTGAGATTGCAAATGCCTTAACAGACCAGGTGATTGGGAGCAACAGCCGCAGAAGGCCATTGCTTTCACATCCTGCATGTGAGCTCCTAAAGGCACCTGGTGGGCCACTGTGAGTAGCAGAGAGCTGGACTAGATGGACTCTGGTCTGATCCAGCTGGCTTGTTCTTATGTTCTTATGTTCTTAATCGCCCTTCCCCCATTGTTGATTGAGAGAGGGGACTGGAGTCATTGTCATCATCGGCAGTGCTGGGACAATTTGGGCAGCCCCGAGCTGTGTGACTGAAAAGAGCTTGATGAGGAGGGCTGGTGGCATTGGGGCAAGCCCACAGCACTGCAGAGTCCTTTGGATGACGGAGCCATCGGCAACCCACCAGTGGTTTGTGTGTGTTTGCCAGGCTCCGAGATGTTATTGGCAGAGGCTAGGATGATGGGGACAGTGTGTCATAACAACAACAATAGTGATTTGGACTAGAAACAGGGGGGGCGGTCAGAGAGGCCATTGAGCAATGCCATCCACTGAGGAGGTCAGTGAGAGAGGCCCTCAAATACCGGACACTTTTTAAACTGACACTACTTGCCTGACAGGCCAGTGGGAAAGGTTCACAGGCATTTCCACCTTTCTAATTGACACTACCCCTGGGGAGGCTAGTGAGGTTGGCTCCCAGGTGTTTCCATTCTTCCAACTGTTCTTATCCATCTATCCCTGGAGGTAGTAGCGGATTTTAGACAGTGCCTTCTCTGGTTACAAGAGCAATATCTCTGGCTAGCAGACATTTGGAAGGTTGTCCGGGTCTGGTGGCAGTGGTCCCTGGTCTGAAACATCTTATACCCTGAGGAAGAACACAGTGGCAACAACAATGAGATCCAGGACTCACTGGCAGTGAGAGGACCAGTGGCCCCAAGCCACCTGAACTGATATGGCTGGAGCTTTGGAGTTGGGATTTAAGGGGATGGGGGAGCCTCAACCCAGGGAAGGGTCCTATCAGGGCCCCTGATGGTTTGAGTTTGTTCCAACTTGCCCATTTAGCTCCCATTTTTTTCCGTATTTGTAATTTGTTTATGATTGTTCTGTATAGTTGATTCTTAGATGTGTATGGTTTTTGTTGTTTTATTGTTCAGTGGCATGACTGGAGTTTTTTAGAGGGTAGTATTGTTAGTCATGATAGTTGGATTGTTCTTTCACTGTTGTGGTGGTGGGTAGCTGATAGGTTTCCCAGTTGGAAGATGTAGTTAGTAGTACTGACAGATGATAGGAATTGTGTTTAGACTTAGTCTTCAGTGGTAGATTATTGGTTATGTTTGGATTTGTTTGTGCTGTTAGGGTTTTAGAATTTTCTTGTATTAGACTCAGCTTGTAGATTTAGGTTTAGTAATATTAGTGGGTCTGAGATTAGGCTGTGATTTTAATTAATAGACTTTGTGAGACTTAGGAGAGTGCTAAATATACCATGGGTCTTCAAAGCAATGGTGAGATCAGACACTTACTGGTGGCTGATAGTTCAGTGGAATATTGCTTTGTGTCTTAAATTGGAATTGTTGTTACACAGAGAATCTTAGTAGCTTCAGAGGATTCTCAGGATTTCTGTAACTTTAGGTTATTACACTTTATAATCAGAAATGATTACATACTCAATTGCCAAGGTGAACAACCTACTAAACATCAGAGTTCATTGCACACATTCCCAGGCTGCATCGGCTGCTCTCCTCCCTGATAGGAGCATCACAGACAGAGCAGCTGTGTTTCCCTTTGTTTCCACCTTCATCTGGCATTACGCAGTGGACACTGACACTAGATGAGATACTGCTGTGAGAAAAAGCAGTATTACATTCACTATTTAAATAACTGGGTTAAAGCAGATTGAATCTGCTTGTGTGTGGTGGGTAGTGCATAAGTAACAGCCTCACATCAGTAACAGCCTCCACCACCTCATTTGGAATAAGTTTGCTATTTTCCCAATGTGAGATTGCACAGAAGGCCACAAAGATGAAAAACAATGGTGTAGTTACCTATAACTGTTGTTTATCTAGTCTTCTGTGCAGGAACATATTCCACTCTCCTTCCCCACTGTGCGCTGTTCTGATGTTGTCCTATAAGTTGCAAATGGAATGTGTCCCACAGCTGGGTTAGGAGAGCTGAGGGAAGTGCTCTAGGCTTGAGCCAATTTTTTTTTGAAATGGTAAAATTTGGATTTGGGTTTTTCTGACTTCAAAATTATCAAAAAAACAAACCCCAACCCCTAGATATCTGATTTGGGAAACCCAAAAATATTCAGAACCATAAACTTCTCAGGAATTTTTGGCATTTTTGTGGTTTTTCTGCCTGTAGGGGGTGCACTTTTCAAGACAGCAACACCAAACTTGCAGGGTGGCTTTAGAAGAATCTCCTGATGAGACCATCCAAGTTTGGTAAAGTTTGATCTAAGGGTCCAATTTTTTGGAACCCCAAAAGGGGAGCCCCCATCTCCCATTGTTTCCAATGGTTTCTAATGGGAGATGGAGGCTACCTTTTTGATGACCTATAAAATTGCCCCCCCAAAACCAAACTTCACCAAAAGTTGGTGACCTTATCAGGAAAGTTTCCTAAAGCCACCCTGCACATTTGGTGACTCTACTTTGGAAAAATGCATCCTGTACAGAAACCTCCAGATTCTCCTATTGAACTGACTTGATTCCATTGCAGCCAATGAGGGATTTCTGGGGGTATATGCAGGGAGCACAATTTTCAAGGTAGATGCACTAAACTTATAGGGTGGCCTCAGGTGATTCCGCCCCCCTCCCTCGATAAGAGCACAACATTTGGTGAAGTTTTGTTCAGAGTGGCAATTATATGGGCCATCAAAGGGGTAGCCCCTAACTCCTATTGCCCCAGGAATCAAACTTCATCAAACCTTCTGCTATTGTTACTGGTGACCAGTCAGGAATATTTTCTATTGAAATCTGAACTGGAGATATTAGGCTTTCGTTTTCTGCATTAAAAAGCTGTTGGAAATATAAATGCCAATTCTGAGGGGGAATATAGGTCAAGGGATAAGTATATAGATACATACCACAAGAGATTATTGCCCAGAATTTCCTCAGATCATTTTTCCTAATCATCTATATAAGGTTATCCCACTGGGAATTTATAATTTCAAGCCTGTTTTCTTTAACCAGTTGAATTGGTTGTCTCTGAAGTACAAAATATTTATTAGGCAAATTGGGTTCTTTCCTTCCTCTAAGGAGAGTCACCAGCATTTCTGTGGCTAATTTGGTGCCCCTATGCAGAACAAAAACCCCACTAGAGTCCCACCCCAATAAAATATCCAGCAATTGAAGCAGAACAGAAAGCCCCCCTTCCCTACCTCCCACTGTTTCAAATGGAGGGAAAACTCACATTTTTTTTCCTCCAGGAGAACAGCAGAAGCATGCTCTCCCTTCCTAACACCTCTCACAGTGACACCCCTACACCTAACATCACAACAACCACTCTACAAAAAACCCCAATTTAACACCACCATAAAGTATGGGAAATGAAATTCATTTATTAAAACTTTACTACCTGGCAACCCTTAATTAGATATCTGCAAGAGAACACCCCAAAAATAAGCAAACACAGAAACACCAGGGAAAAAAGACCATAGGAAAAATTCAATGATAGGAAACCTTAATCAAAAATCAAAACAAGAACAGAAGCAGCAGCAATGCAAAAACACCCAAGAAAGCATGGGGGGTGGGGAATTAATTAGAAGCTTAAAAGTTCTCCCCACAGTTCTTTACACCACCTAATAGCAACCTTAAATTAGAAATGCACATTTTTTTTAAAAAAAAAGAACATTATCAATTAATGTTCTTTTTAAAAGAACATTCTTCCTGCCACAATTCTGGCAAATAAAAGAAAAGATTGTTATTTTATTTTATATGTAATTCGGTTTTTCTTGCAGAAATAATGAAGAAACAAAATACCTTTTAGCAATCATTTTTGAAAAGTTAAGTTCTCTGAAAACCCTCTGCTTGGTATTGCACGTAAAATAGTGGCAACAGCTGCAGGAAAGCCTGATTGCAGTATACTGCATTGTTAGCAATGAGGTGAACCAACCTACCTAAAAGCCACTAACAGGTCGACAAACAGTCAAAGTGCTTATCAAAAATTGGCTCCCTGTTCTAACCAGCAAACAAAATGAAAGTACAATTGGTCAGGTGTTCAAATTCATGTAGATTAATCCTGCCTCCAGGGTGACTGGTTTCTAAGATTAGGAGAGACTTAATTAAACCCTCTGAGGAACTTTATTAATGTTATTATTTATGATTCAGCAATCTTTGATTGTATAATTATTTCATATTATATTCATCCTAACCATTATATTTACCTAAACTCAAGTTAGGTACTTTTTGCATCTTTTATACATTCTGATCATCAACCATAGTAAATAACTGTTGTTCTTGATGAGTGAAACTGCTCATCAAAAATTGGCTTCCTGTTCATAACCAGTAAACAGAATGAAAGCCCAACCAGCTGGTGTTAAAGTTTATGTAGATAGTTCTCACACTGCAAGGGTAGGTGCCAGTACTCAACTAACATTGTGCATGCCTGCTAGGCTTCTAGATTGTGCCAAAAGTAATTCCACAGCCTTGTCCTCATGACAATGGACAGTGGTACATCTGTGGTCTTCAAGAATGAGCAGGAAATAGTTTATATGCAATATAACCAACTAATATGAATTCTCTTAAAATATTGTGTGTTTTGCTGTTTGGATATATTAAACAGTAGGTTCTCAGAGTGGAACACCAATGGAAGCCAATTACAGTCAGCTCCATCCCTGGAAATGACCTGGCCTACTCTCCTGCATCAGCATCTGCTCAGAAGCCAGCATATCTCAATTGTGGCAGCTGGATGCAGACACATTTCTTCCCTCTGCTGTTGTGAGTGCCCCTTATGCCAGTGGACAGGGCAAACACATTGGTGAAGCCCTCTACCTCTCTAATTTGCCTACCCCATCTGGGTTGGACTGTTGACCTTGTTGTGAATTTTGTCTTCTTTTTCCAAACTTGGAATGGTATTTCCAAAGCAGGTGCTTTTTTATTTGGAGAAAGGGAGGAATATTGAGATGGTGAAGTAGAAGAATACGTTTTCAGGTTTCTAATTTTGAATGAAAGTTCATTTTTAAATTTGTGTGTTTTTAAAAACCCTTTCTCACATTATAACTTACATGTATAATGGCATTGCCAGTTGAAGAGTATTATATAGTTCTACTTCTATTCATTTCAACTAGAGTCACAACTAGAGTCATAATCCACTGGTCATAATTTTCACTAGGAATAAATCAATGTTGAAAGAGTATCTTGATAACAACTATGTTCATCACTACTATTGAGATCCTATCCTGTGCAGTATATGATCAATTTTTTTCATGTCATCAGCACAGGGAGATGATAGCACTGTTAATTATCCAGCAGTTCAATTAACCTTATTGCATATATTTTTTCCTCTTGACTGCTGTAAAACAGATGTGGTAAAATACCTTTTCAGCTAGAATATCCATCTTATTATGGTATTCACAAATCCAGCAAAACTATTTAATTGCAGTATACTGAAAGACCTGCAGACATTCAATAAAAACATCATCGTATGACATTACCTTAATGACATTTTTATTTTACAAAGATTTACATTTGTAATTAATTGGCTCCTGCAGATGTATTTTTGAATGTGTCTACTTATGTGAAGATATTTTAACATTCACTTTTAGATAATGGCACTTTTTGTTCATATTTACATAATCTGTTTTGAAACTAGCTGTATATTGTTTTTTTATACAATGTGTAAAACTAGCTATTTTAGAAATACAGATAAACGAAGATATTGTAGAAAACCAAACACTGGAAAATGGCTAGGACAGAAATGAAAACAGTACTGGTGAGTAGACAAATTGATACAGGAGTCAAACAGGGAAGAACTACCAGGGTCCTTCCTTGGAATACCAATTATGTTGCACACACACACACACACACACACACACACACACACACACACACACACACACACACGTGCGCGCGCACACACACACACACACACACCCTGCTATCACCTAATATGCTCTGATACCCTCTCTCCTGATTTTTAGTCATCTGCCTTCTCGAGCATCCTACTTCTGCGTATGGAATCCTTAGTACTCTAGGTTGCCTCATTTTGCATTTGGTGATTGTCCTTATAAATGTCACAAATTTAATCATGAACAAACTTGAGAGTCAAACATACTATGTTTGCTTGTCCCAAATACAGTCACAATATAAGTTCATCTTCCAGTGAACAATTTAAATAGCTGCCAAACAGAAACTGCCTCCAAACTTCTTACCGAATCCTAGCAAGAAGTTGGGGGGTGGAGGTGGACTGAGCTTACCCATCTGTTCTCCTTTTCAGTACCTTTCCCAAACTTGCTTCATCATCAGCAAGTCTGGAACACAAAGAGAAGCTAAGGTAGGAGGAACAGGAACAAGGAACTGCTTTTCCCCTCATGCCCAAACTGTCAGTATAGGTTGCCCTGAAAATTAGCAGACTGCTCTTCTTCTCTGCAGCTCAGTTTTAGAGGGGGGAGGGGGAGGATCACTTCTCCTCCCAAGAACATAGTTTGGGCTGCAAATAATTTTTATTCAGTACAACCCATGCATCAGCTCTGGGTTGATATGAAAGAAGCAATTGTTTTATTTAGATTTTCCTCCGTCAATAACAGACAAAATAGGATGCCGGGTGGGGAGGCGGGGAGGAGATCAGGCTGATCTATTTATTATGGTAACATACTGCTAATATGGTAGTCTTGTTCTATGTCTTTATATACTTACCTCTTCAGACTTAACTTGTACATGCCATAAATACAACAAATATACTATAAGTCTGCCCTCCAAATAAAAATGACTGTGTTGTGTTATCAACCTGTTATCAACCTGACATTTATTAACTAAGAGTAGTAAAGTGTGGCCAGCTTAGCAGTACTTCCATCCACTTCCATCCACTTGAAAAGGCCACATCTTCAGGAGGCAACAAAGCTAGACATGTTATTTGATAAGCAGTTGTCCCTGCCATTCATGCAGAGAATGATGCCTAGCTTTTTTTTTTCTCCCTCTCTACTAGCCAAAGGCCTGGTTAATGGTTGCATCAAGGAGTAGATTCTTTTAAAGGAATTAGTGAGATTACTTACAGAAGGAACAACATAACAGTGTTTAATGCAAATCCACTTTCATTAGCATGAAAAATACAATTTCATTTTTAAAATCTCCTTCATTGACTTTTCATAAGCCCTGCATTTTACCTTCTCTGTGAACTTGAAATATATTTATTAATTCAAGAGATTCAGATTCATATAAAGATTTAATTTGGTGATATTAACCATTTCTTTATATATGGTACAGGAATAAATTCCTATTCCTTGCTTCATTGATCTCTGAACACATGCTGATAACAAGAGCCAGTGGTTTGTCTCCTAGACTATAGATAACAACTTGGAAATGAACTTTATCCCTAGAGCTCTGAAATAAGTATGTATCTTATCCAAATGAAATATAAGGGCTGCATGAAAATTCTTACCAGTAGGTGACAAGGTGAACATGAAACAATTACAAGTATAGTTAGATAAACTAGAAGGAAAGAAAAACTATGCAAATTACTGAAAATAAGATTGTTTAATTTAGATTCTGCTCTGCTTCCAATTACAAGCAACAAAAAAGATTGGCAGCTGGCACTTGCTAATTATCATTTTTTAAAACAATTATCCTGAAGGCATGTTCTTAGAGAACATTTACATGAAGCATGCCATACACTTGACCTTGGAACATATATGACTTTGATAGTAATTGAATAAGTTCTGAGCATGCATTAACAGCAGCTGTTAGTCAGGTGTCTAGTGCAA
Organism: Sphaerodactylus townsendi; assembly: GCF_021028975.2. Lineage (NCBI taxonomy): Eukaryota > Metazoa > Chordata > Lepidosauria > Squamata > Sphaerodactylidae > Sphaerodactylus > Sphaerodactylus townsendi. The sequence goes on along the minus strand of NC_059431.1, from coordinate 82,501,336 downwards.
TCATGAATGGCATGGACTATACAGATGCAAAACATCAGATAATCCTGATTAATTTTTTTGAAGATACAAGGATATCAGCAGTTTGGGAGTGTAGGAGACTCATGGAAGCAATGGACATTGTGAGCAGAAGACATTCAATTTTTGAGTACCTGATCTCTCAGGTTAACACCATCACTACATGCAAATCCTTACGTAGGTTTACTCAACTCACAAGAAAAAGATAGGTCAGTTGTTTGCTGAAGTAGAAGTATTGCATGGACATCCACTTAGGCTAGATTTAAATGAGATACTGATAAGCCAAAAGCAGTCACCAATGAAAGTCACACAGAGATCCAATTAAATTGTATGCCAGTACCTTATCAATATCTAGAAGTGTGTGAGTGAAAAATACAACAGAGATTAAGAGAGGCAGAAACCAGATACTAAATTATGCCACTTCCTCAGCCTTCCTTCCTCTCTGCTCATTTACCTGCTGTCTGGCTGGGTCTCTTAGACAGTAGGCCAGCACACATCTGAACACTAGGTTCAACTCAGCCAGGCCCAACATTCAGCTATGCATCACCACTACCTCCAAAGTCAACATGGGCTCAAAGGCAGCAGGAGATGTAGAACTGAATTCTTGGCTCAGCCCAACATTCAGCTCTGTGCCACCATCTTCTCCACATGGCCCAGCCAGGCCCAGCATTGTACTCTGCTGCTCCCTCTGAGAATCACTTGGAGTTTGGAAACTGCTGGAATTTTGGAGTTTGGGTTTAATAGACCCCCCACCACCACCAAATTTGAATATCTGAAAAAAAGTCAAACCCACCACCACCAATTCTGGTATGGAGATTTATCCTTTTTCAGATTTTTCAAACAAATTCTCAGTCTATTAAAGCTGAACCTGAAAAATACTGGAAAAATTGTCTTTTGTAGATTTCTTCTGTGAAGTTGACTACTTTGCAGTGGATAAAAATACTGAAAGAAGTGGTGACATCCCTAATGCAGAGGCGGAGATGCAATGGGGACATCCAAGGCAGCTCACCCTGGGTGCCGCCATTGCAGTCATGTGTTGGGGGTGAGGCCAGAGGCGTGTCAAGGTGGGGCAGGGATGGGAGGGGCGTGGGGGCAGTTCATGTCCCGGGTGCGGTTTCCCCTCCCTTCGTCACTGCCCTAATGCCCATGTCACACCTACCCAGACAATGGATTTGATTCAAACAACAAACATGTTATAGGATTCAAGCAACAAACATGTCTCACAAGTCTCATGATTGGAACACAAGAATTGAAGGATATAACCTATTTCAGAGAAACATCAAATAGGAAAGGAGGAGGAGTAGCATTGTACTTAAGAGATTATTACAGCTGTGAGCAGGTCCATGACTTAAATCCTCCAAGGCAGGTTGAGAGCATCTGGGTAAAAATTATGGTTGAGAGAAACAACAATGACCCCCATGCCAGTCTGAAGAGATGGATGATGTATTCTTAGCACAGATGACCAAACTTGCACAAAAAAGAGCAGTTGTGGTAATGGGAGATAAATATTTGCTGGGAGTCAAACTGTTCCATGACGATCAGGTCCAACAAATTTTTCAGTTGCCTTGCAGACAATTTCATGGTCCAAAAGATGGAAGAAGCAACAAGGGGAACAGCTATTTTAGATCTGCTCCTAACCAATAATGATGATTTGAAGTGGAAGTGGTAGGATCCTTAGGTGGGAGTGATCATGCTCTCCTGGAGTTTGTTATACAGTGAAAAGGGGATGCTAAGCATAGTCATACACGCATTCTAGATTTTAAGAAAGCAGATTTCAGTAAGCTTAGGAATCTAGTGGGTGTGATCCCATAATAAAAAATACTAAAAGAGAAAGGAGTGTATGATGGCTGGGAGTTTCTTAAAAGTGAGATCTTGAGGGCACAATTTCAAACAGTTCCAATGAGGAGGAATAATGGGAGGTATCTCAGGAAACCAGGATGGCTGTCTAAAGAACTTTCAATTGAGCTAAGATTTAAAAAGGACATGCATAAGAAATGGAAAAGGGGGAAAATCACCAAAGAGGAATTCAAACAAATAAGTGGGATGTGTTGAGAGACAGTCAGAAAAGCTAATACTCACATTGAGCTGAGGCTTGCTAGAGAGATTAAAAACAAAAAAAGGCTTTTTTGGTTATGTCCATAGCAAAAGGAAGAAAATTATAGGATAGAGTCACGGCATGGAGGAGATGGCAAAATACTAACAGGGGATGGACAAAAGACAGAACTACTCAACACCTTTTTTGCCTCAATCTTTTCCCAAAAAGGAAACGGTGCTCATCCAGGCGAAAATGAAACAGAAGATACAGTAGGAGAAATTCAACACAAAATAAATAAAGGGGTAGAACAGGAATATCTGGTTACTTTAAACTAATTCAAATCTCCAGGGCCTGATGAACTGCATCCCAGGATATTAAAGGAACTGGCAGAAGTAATCTCAGAACCACTTACTGTAATCTTTGAGAATTTTTCCTGGAGAACCGGAAAAGTCCCAGTGGACAGGAGGAAGGCTAATGTTATTCCTATCTTCAAAAAATGGGGAAAAGGAGGACCCTAATAATTATTGTCCAGTCAGCCTGACATCAATACCAGGGAAGATTCTGGAGCAGATCATTAGATCTTACAAAGGAATACTTAGAAGAGAATACTGTGATCACAAAAAGTCAGCATACGTTTCAGAAAAACAAGTCATGCCAGACCAATCTTATCTCTTTTTTTGATAGAGTGACAAGCGTGATAGATGAAGGAAATGCTATGGATGTAATATACCTTGATTTTAGTAAAGCTTTTGACAAGGTGCCCCATAATATTCTTGCAAGTAAACTAATGAAATGTGGACTAGACAATGCTGCTATTAGATGGATTTGTAATTGGTTGACTGATTGAACTGAAAGGGTGCTCATTAATGGCTCATCTTCATCCGCGAAAGAAGTAACTAGTGGGGTGCCACAGGGTTCTGTCATGGGCCCAATGCTATTCAAATGTTTTATCAATGACTTGGATGATGGAATAGAGGGCATGCTAATCAAATTTGCAGATGGCACCAAATTAGGTGGGGTAGCTAATGCCCCAGAGGAGAGAGTCAGAATTCAAAATGACCTAGACAGATTAGAGAACTGGGCCAAAACAAACAACAGAGATAAGTGTAAGATACTACAGTTAGGCACAAAAAAAATGTAATGCACATATATGGGATGGGTGACACCTGGCTTGACAACACTACATGTGAAAGGGATCTGGGAGTCTTAGTAGACCATAAACTAAACATGAGTCCGGAGTGAGATGTGGTGGCCTAGAAAGCCAATGAGATTTTTGTCTGAATCAATAGGAGTATAGTGTCAAGATCGAGGGATGTAATTGTACTGCTCTATTTTGCATTAGTTAGACCTCACCTGGAATACTGTGTACAGTTCTGGGTACCACAATTCAAGAAGGATATTGACAAGCTGGAACAGGTCCAGAGGAGAGTAACAGAAATGGTAAAATGTCTGGAGTCATGCCCTACTTAGGGAGCTTAGGGAGCTGGGGATGTTTAGTCTGGAGAAGCGAAGGTTAAGTGATGACATGATAGCCATGTTTAAATATTTGAAGGGATGTCATGTCGAAGAGGGAACAAGCTTGTTTTCTGCTGCCTTGGAGACTAGGAAAGTAATAGATTCAAGGTGCAGGAAAAGAGATTCCACCTAAAGGAGTGTATGATGGCTGGGAGTTTCTTAAAAGTGAGATCTTGAGGGCACAATTTCAAACAGTTCCAATGAGGAGGAATAATGGGAGGTATCTCAGGAAACCAGGATGGCTGTCTAAAGAACTTCTTGACCGTCAGGGCTGTTCGACAGTGGAATTCACTGCTTCGGAGAGTTGTGGAGTCTCCTCCTTTGGAGGTTTTTAAACAGAGGCTGGATGAACATATGTCAGGAGTGCACTGATTGTGTGTTACTGCATTGCAGGAGGTTTGACTTGATGGCCCCAGAGATCTCTTCCAACTCTATGATTCTATATTTGAACCATTCCCGAAAGTGTTTAATCAGCATATTATATAAAGCTGCCAATGATTTTCAAGTTACTGAAACTCTTGGGGTTAGTTCCCTCTTGGGGTTAGTTCCCTCTTGGAGTTAGTTTCCTCTTGAATACGCTGAATGAACTTTTGGCGAATAACATTATTGATACGGTGACATTAATATTATTACTAAAATGATACCTTATAGATAGTGAATTTTAAATTGAAAAAAGCATGCATACTATCATTTTATCAAAAGCCATTTCTTCAATAGTGAGCAGAATATTTCTCCTTTTTTATTTGATTTGATTGCCCTTTGTCCATTTTCCTGTAAATATATCAGACTTACATTAGTGCCTTATAGTAATACAGTGTGTCAGTAGTTCAGTGGAAAATACAAAATAGATTCCATAGAAGCTACTTTACTACGTCCAAAAGACATAGTAAAGAAAGAAAGATCATATGATTCAAAAGAGGCATAATGTACTGAAAAGACAATGAAAATGTCAGACAATATGGGGATTAAGTGCAGGTAAGTCATGTGAGTTTTGCTAGGGACTAATCAAAGACTTCAATGATTTTATTTTCTGCTGTCTTTCAGATATTAAATAGAGTCATGTAATTCAGCTAAAAGTGTAATAGAATAGAACTGTAAACAGAGATACACTCTTTTGTCCAATAATTTCTATTGATGTAGAAACTTGTAATATGATTGCACTATAAGAAAAACATTTTACATGTATTTTCAAATTTTGCTACCTGCTGCTTTTGTTCTTCAAAACCTTCTGAAATTTTATATCACAAGAATATCAGACAGCTATACATACTCTCTTTGCTGTAGTCTAAAATAAGGGCAGATCTGTAATAAATAGTTTAAATGAGCATTTAGCTTCTTTGACCTCTTGTAAAAACAATTAACATGAACTCTTTGAGATGTGAAGGGCAGCAGAATTTATAATTAGGCTTTGACCTTTCATAGATGTATTTGCGTAGACCTGAATATTTATTTCACTGCCTCAAGGTATATTCAGTACCTCAAGTATATTAGCCATAAGAATAGAATAAGAGAGGAACCTGTAAAGACTTGTGGGTATCATTAATTTCCCCCTATATTTTTCTTCACTATTTCTTTTTTCTCTTCCTTGGCAGCCCCCATAACATTTCCTCCTTTCCTGCTTCCTTCTGTCCTTCTCACCAGTCTATCTTTATCTGGTCCTTGTCTTCAGCTTTTCTTCTCTTCCTCCACCTGGCAGCTTCTCCCTGGAAAAGGTCTGGCTGAGATGTGTGTGGCTGTTGCTTCTGGACTGGGCTGGGCCCAGCTGCATGGTGGCTGCTGGTATCAGGCTGGGCCCAGTGTTATGATGGCTGTCACTGATCTCATTGGACCAAGTTGTGTTGTTGCTGCCACTTCCAGACTGGAATGGGATTGGTTTGTAATGTCTATTGCCACTGGGGCCAGTTATGTTTATACTGAGTTTTCAAGCAGTTGTCCTGGTGAGTCTTCCTCCATCAAGAGTCCTGACAGGGAAATATGGAACACTTTCCAGGGCTGTTTTAGTCTCACTGTCTGCTCTTTCTCCCTTTCTTTGTTTCCAGAATCTAAGGCATGGAAGACTCAACAATATTATGGTTGCCTACCAAACTCCAAAATGGACCCTTAGTATTAAAAATTTAAGCTATTTAGTGGCCTCCTAGGACAGTGGTGGCGAACCTTTGGCACTCCAGATGTTATGGACTACAATTCCCACGCTGGCAGGGGCTGATGGAAATTGTAGTCCATAACATCTGGAGTGCCAAAGGTTCGCCACCATGGTCCTAGGACATTCATTCATCCTACAGTTACAAAAGCTGTTGATTGAATAGTTTGTCGAAATGCACATGTTCATCTCCAATATCAAATAAGCTGCAATCCTATGCACACCATAGGAGCTTTAATTGTATATTATATTTTTGTATCCTGTCTTTTTTTGAGTAGTTTGGACAGAAGAAATTGGATCTATTAAAAAAAAATATCAGTGGTAACAGCAATTAGTGCTTACACTCCGTCCTTGATCCTGCCAATCATCTGTTTGATAAGGAGATAAGAGGAAATCCTGCAAGCAAATGTGTAGGCACATTAATTCATATTAAAATTATCCTATTGTCCATAGGAAGGTGAGCTCTTATATGAAATAGTAATCTAAGCTATTCTTCCATTTATTTTTCATATGGAATTTACTCTAACTCAGCATCTGTGTTAACAAAATAATAGTCACATTTTGCCTTTTTGAAAGTTGCTTAAATTTCACCTTGTAGTAATCTAAAGGAAATGATCCACTACATTACCCAAATACTTGATTTCCCACCCTTTTAAAGCTATGGAATGTGAAATGTATTACTTAATAAAGCAGAGGCGAGGCTTTGTACTTTGTATTAAGATAGATTACTTATGTGAAATGAAAATTAAGATCATAAATCAAAACAGCTCATTACAGGTTCCTTGTTTTACAGTAATTTATCAGTTGTACTTCTATTTTTTATTGTTTGGGTATCTAGCCTGTGCCACTTATCCTTTTACTTCATCACTAAATCTGGCTGCTATATATATATTGGTTACCTATCCATGAGCAAATGAATTATTGTCAAATGGCTGCACAGTCTGTTTCATTATAGACACTGGGTATGAGGTGAAGAAATGCCTCCATTGAAGTAAATGTCTATAGTGAGAAGCAACAGCTAAATATGACTCTTTAAAATATAATTCAAAACTTTCTCATATTAAAGTTCTTACCATTTTAGTGTTGTTCAAAAATGAATGTTATTACCTCAAAAAATTAAGATATCATACCCACAAACACACACAAAAATCCACTTCATAAGTGATCTGTTAAAAAGTCTCTGCTAATGGTTTTGAAGATCATCTAAAGAATCCACCTTTTAGGAACTACAGGCAGTCATTCAGAAAAGGGATAGGCCTGAATATAGTACTCTTTTCTTTTCCTACATTGCCTCAGTATACAGTAGCCATTACCAAACCTCTGCCTGTCTTCGTAAAACAGCCAAGAGCCTCAATAAACGCTCAAGTCAATTCTTCTCTCTGGAGTTCCCTCACCCCCATACAGAAGGACCTACACAATCAAGATGGTGATTAAGGCAGCTGTGCAGTTATTTATGCAAATAAAAAATATACAAAGAGAGAGAGAGAGAGAGAGACCGAATCCCCACTGAGAATTAAAGATGGATACAACCAGGATTAAAAAAAACCAGAACCTTTTCATCGATGTTTCTCCCTTCCCACTGCAGCATGTTTCTAGTGAAAACATCTATGTCTATCATGGATTTGAACAATGTGACAATCCACAGACAAATGTGATTGGCTTGACGGGTCTGTTCTGATTGACTGTTGTGTTGTATTGGGGCAGGAACTTTTTTGTCGCGAAAATACGTGAGAATGTAAGCACGTATGCACAATATCCTCGCCTATGCAGCTTTCTTCTGATTGGTTATCATGTTATGGTGGGAACCGTACTGCTCAGTTTCGTTACCGTGCAGTTTCGGCGTTTAATTTTTTTTTCATGTAGCCGCATTGGCACGTTGGCACAGAATGCACTGAACGCAGTTTCACAACCTCCAGCTCCCTCATTCCCTCATGCCCACAGTTTAATGTTAGCCTCAGCTGATGTGAAACAAAAAAAGGCTGTGTGTGCATCACGCACAGCCCGCTGTGCTCTGATTGGTTGGAATGCCTCTGTGTCACTCTCTATGGCGGGAAATTTGAATCCACATTAGACCGCCGAACCTCCCCACTGATCTGGATTGGACATGTGTTTTTTTAAAAAAAGGTGCACTTCCATCCAGGTTCTTAAAAAAACACGTGATAAGGGGGAGAGGGAATGCCAGAACTGGGATGAATCCGTGTTCAGTGGTTCAGCTGTAGGGAGTTTGTCATGAAACCTGGGTATTTTGCATATCACGTGATTAATCGGCAGTGGGGATTCCACCAGAGAGAAAGATAAACAAGTGTGCTATGATAGAGTTTCTGGGGGAACCAGTAGCCCAGATTGTTCTCAAAGCACAAAGAGTCAAACTATGAAGCTGATGGATACTAACTGCACAGCTGCCTTAATCACCATCTTGATTGTGTATGTTCATCTGAATGGGGGTGAGGGAACTCTAGAGAAAAGTATTGTCTCAAGGATTTATTGAGGCTGCCAGCAGAAAGACTTCAACCTCTGCCTTCATGACATAAAGAGAATTTGATCAGTAATATTTATGTTGGACTTTTATTTCTGAGTCAGACTTTTTAGTAGAAAAAGCCCTCTTTTTAGTTGAAAAATTATGAATGTAACAATATGGGTAACATTAAGTGCATATAGTGGTACAGCACAAGAACCTAACAAATACTTTCGCTTGGGAACAATAGGCTAAGGGCTAAGAGGTTTTTAGCTTTTGTGGAAACCCTACTCTAAAAACCTGTGAGATGAAGAAGACAACATTAGTACAGATGGAATTTATGTATTGCTAGCTTGTAGCCAGAAAAATCTTCCACATTTGAATATTATTTGTAATTTAAAACTCAAACTACATGTGATGCTGGATTCCCATAACTGAAACTCCCAATTTTTCATTTGGCATATAGGAATGTGATCCATTGGGTCTGTAGAACTGTGAAACAAAGATTATAACAAATGCCCCGCATGTCATTTCCCTGGGTGAACATCCCCCAACCTGTCCCTTACTGCCCCTTGCAGAACATGAGGGAGGGAATGTATGATTAGGGAAATGCTGCAACGAGGTGGGGGGGGGCATTCTTCCCACTGTCATGGCCCTGATTCATAGCTCCCACAATGAAGCTGTTTTTTAGAACCAAATAACATGACTGGAATTCCAATTATGAAACCTTCTCTGTCTAGCACTTCCCTAAGCGACCTAGATTGTAGTTCATTTGAGTTTTTCTAAGTGGAATTTTAGGTTTCACTTTTTCTCAGGAGGGACAGATGTGGAAAACTATTAAAACTATATATTGTATATCGTCGAAGGTCTATATATTGTATCCTTTAAACTACACCAAAGATTAAAAAGTTACATCACCTTTTTAACTTTCAGAAGTTTTGTGGGTTCACATACACATATTGTAATATAGCATTTACTTTTAATTTGAAACATGTCTAATATTTGTTATATACCACAGAATTATGTATACATGCATCTGTAAGAGCAATAGACAAGCGACATAATTTATTCTGAAAATATAAAAAGGGAGATTTCTTTAAGTGACAGTCTATGAATCTGTGCACATTGTAATGTGGACAGTGATTGATGACTTCTCTTTCAGCCTCTACATAACAGAGTTTTGAATACATAAGCTTTTTGTACAAATGCAATACATATAGAATGCAGCATTAAAACTTGGATTTTACAGCCAGTTCTATTTTAGTTTCACCCTTGAGCTGTTATCCTAGTGAGTTACAGTTGAAGCTGAATGTACAGTTTTACAAGGTGATAGCAATCATAGTAAAACATTTCAGATTCTAGGCTACATTTTAAGGATCTATGTACATACTTATTCCTGCAAAGGGGTTTGTAGGATGCAAACATAGCAGTGACTTGGTCCTATTAAGTTGGATTGAGCTCGCAATTTAAGATAGAAACTAGGGAACTTGTACAGTTTTCAGTTCTTGTTTGCACTGCAGAGTTCTAGTTTATGTTTTAGTTCCACTGTAGTACATAGGAAATGCACATAGGAGAGAAGCAAAATCTCATGTTTTGTATGTAAAGCTGTGAGCTCTCAGGTCACAATTCACATTTTCCCTAATACAACAGATAAAAAAGCATATGATATATAATATACTTTGTCCAAATTTTATTGCCATATGCTTTCATACAGATTTATTTAAACACATAGACTCTGCTACTGGAACTGCTGAAAAGTACACTTAGAGCAAAATACATAAATTTATTATGGAAAGACTACAATCTTACGCATCATTAACTGGGAATAATTACTTAAGAGTAAATATGCACAAGATTGTGCTCTGACTAAAAACAGTTCTGTGGGCTATTTCCACTTTTAATATACTGAAGAAAATCATAAATTAGCAGCATTTCATTTAATAACATTATTAAATTAATTTAAATTTAAAATAAGAAATTATGTTATTTTAAACTGCCCGACTGTGTGTGAATCAGCACCAAAGAATGAGAAGCATACAGATGTAGAAGCCACTATGAAATATTACCTGTCATGTACAATTGTATGAATGTTTACTGAGCAGCATTTGACCTAAGATGCAAATAACTATGAAAGATGGATTTCCAGCTTTATACAAAATGTTCCATGTAGCATAAAAAATAAATGTTCAAGCTAATCCTCAGGAAAAAAAAACTGCTACAAGAAGTCACAGCAGCATATACAGCATGTAAAATGAGCACACAGAGAATGTAAATTGAAAATAGAAAATGAAGTGTTTGGATCATGTGTTGAAATAGTAGGTATATGTCCTCCCTACTTTTGCTCAGTTTTAAAGTTTTTTTTTCTTTTACAGAAAGTAATTAATGTGAAGTAAAAAGAGGCAGTTGCCTCTTTTTAAGATGTCTCACAGATGTCTTTTTTGTGTTGTGTGACATGGACCAGTGTCAATGCTGTATGTGTTCTGTGTGGAAGGTACCAGTCTGTTAGAACCCAAAGTCATTGTGAATCCATTCACCAGTAACATCTAACTATGTCATCTTAAAGTAAAGAACCTCTTATAACATCCAAGCAACTGAAGAAACTTACAAAGCTTGATTAAGAACTGCGACTGTGCCAAAACTGTTTGTATATAGTTAATTCCTGCCTGATTTCCATCCACTGAAATATATCTTGATCCCCTCAAGTTTGTTCAATAAATTTTACTTTTGTTTGTTGAACCTGCTTCTGTTCTCAATGGTGCCTTGAAAAAAAGGAGGGGGTTGCCATAGGGGAAAAAGGGCCTCCTTCACCCTTCTGGAGTTCCTAAGGCTGAGAAGACCAGCTTAAAACACCTCGTACACTACCATCAAAACAGCTCAGTCATGGAAAAGGTGGGAAAACCTGCCCAGCATAGTTTGGAGTCTGCCTGAGCCTGCCACAAATAGGAGAGTGAAGGGTTAGTGACAGCAATTATGATTACATTCTCAACACATTCATTCCAATTTAAACTTATCTGCATTGAATTCTGGTTTGTAAGATTTGAACAGTTTGTAAGATTGGTAGATACGTTTTCCGGATAGACTTTGCTAGTAACAGTATAATGACAGGCAGAAATTTAGCATGTCCCCCCCCCCCCCCCCGATTTTTTCTGTATGCTGGAAAAAATTGGACATGGTGAATTACTACCTCTCTACAGCTGCTAATAGCAAAGACAGTTGCTCACCATAATGATAAAAATCTTTTGTAATATATCTACATTGGATCCACTGGAATTTAACCACTAGACCACATTGTTTATATAAATAACTTCGCAACATAGTTTTAAAAATGTCAGTCTCATCCCATTTCAGACTTATCTCTTTTGAACAGGAAAAACACTGCAACCTCCGATTATGTGAGCAGCTGGTAGTAAGGATCTTGATTTGATCATGTTGCTTTTCTAGACAGACTAATTGTTCTGATTTATGGTTATCACCTGTATTTCATGGGTGCTTGCTTCCAGCTCTAATTAATGGATAATTTTCAACTGCTGAAACTTTAATTGTCCCTTGAGTTTCAGAAACTGGAAAGAAATATGGCTGATAGCAAAACAAGGCACCTTCTTTTGTGACCTTTGATAGAGTTTTAGGAATCAAAATAATGATAATATAAATAATTAGAATAATTTTACAAAATATGGGGCAATTTAAGTTATTTGAGTGACAGTTTTATGACCGTGCTACATAGATTTTTATTAAACAAATGATAGTTTACCATCATCTCTGAAAGTTTGGGATTCAGTAGACAAATTCAAGAGTGTTAGTCATATTATCCCTGTTATAGTAAAAACAATTTATAGGTTTATGACAATTTAACTCAAAGTGGAAAACAGAAAAACATTAAAACAAGATTTTAAAAACATATCAATATATGTATATAAAAACACCACAATGGAAATAGAACACATAATTAAACACACAAATAGGAGAAGTCAATGATAATCAGTGAGGGGATGCCACCCCTCTCCCCCACAAGTCTTCATCAGATAGCAGAAGTCAATAATACAGTGGGACTTACAAACCAATCTGGGAAAGAAATTCCATAATTTTGATGCCAGCTGAATTCTGAAATATTAGCATGAAATTTAGTTTGTTTTTATTCATTCATTCATTAAAATATTTATATGCAACCTTTCCTCTTGGGTCAAGGTTGCTTACTAGTTAAAACATCCCCAGCTAAAAACAAAGATAAAATAGCAAACCCCAAATCCCTCCCCCTTCCCCCCTAAAAATACCTGCCATTCAACCCCCTCAAAAGGATATATATGCTAAATTCAGTTAAAACCCTCATGAAATATTATGACATCTTTTTACACTCAGCCAAGATCTGATATCTCTATAGATCATCCATAAGTTGTATCAGATCCAGTTTTAATGGTGGCTTGACAGCAGAGCTTAGGCGATGGTAGCCCTTGGGCACACAGTCATGGTGAGTATGTACCAACTATGGAAGTGCAGAGATGTCTCAATCACCACCAAACCAAGACTGGTAACAGCCATCGTGTTCCCCATCATGACATATGGTTGTGAGACATGGACACTGATAAAAACAGATAGAAGAAAAGTGGATGCCTTTGAGCTGTGGTGGTGGAGAGGACTTTTACGAATCCCATTGACAGCTTGTTACCCAGCTTTAACAGGTTGTGAATGTATTTTTAGGGAATCTCCACCAGCTGCAAAGAGTGTAACAGCACAAAAATATTTTTAAAGTAGCAATGGGGAAAATAACTCGGCTTGGCAATGTGAGAGGCAGGCTGGGAGGGGATATTTTTAGACTATGTATACCAGAAACAGCTTGAAACGTATCCGCAGAGAATTCACAAAATACTAAATTGCAGCTTAAATATTTTTATATAAGTTTTGGTTGCAAACAATCACACAGTAAGACGTCAAGGCACATACACACAGTTCCTAAGCATATAGATAGGGAGGAAAAGATAGGTGGAATGATAGAATGGCCAGCATAGAAACCCAATGCAAAGGATGATATCGTGTCTCACACCAACGTGACCAAGAGAGGTTCAAGCTAGTAATGAGCACTGAAGATCTGGTGAGAAGTATTTTTATAGGGTGGATCACTAGGTTGGCAGGAACTTCAAGCTTAGGTTTTGTTTTTCTGAAACTGCTTGGGATTTCCATGCTGGACTTGTGGGGCTTGAGCTAATTAACAGCTCTATCTATTGTTCTAAGCCCCGGAACAATGGGGCCAATTGGTCCTAGATTATATCAGTGATACCACAAATGGTTTATGCAGAGATGCTTCCTCAAATCTCTGCCTTAGGTATTCAGATTTAGCTGAGGCTTGAGTGATTTAGGAAAGGATTTTGTTGTTAGGGAAATCATATCTGAAAGGTGGGAGAAATGCAAGAAAGAAGCAATTGTTTAGGAAATGTTTTCTCAGGAGCATAGTGGCTTCCAAAAGCATCTTATTGAGGTGTTGTGCCCAGGAGATGTGCAGATTCCATTATGTCAATGGAGCACTCTGGTAGGGTGAGATAATCAAAGATACATGTCCTTGTTATGAGACATCCAGATAGTATTGCCTGGAGTAACTCATAGATTACATTTCTGCAAACAGGCTGTTTTGCCTTAGGCTTGCTCTTGGCTGGGACACTCTGCTATCAACCCATACAAACATGGAAACTGGCATTTTGCAGCACACAGTATGAGAAATAATATGAACTTCAATATTTTATAAGGCAGGGGATGAAGGCCAGGGTTACAAGCTAGAGTCACCAACAAAGCTGTCCTGGAGCGTATTAACCGAGAGATGTTCCTGGAGGGCAAGATCACTAGACAGAAGCTGACCAACTTCGGACATGTGATGAGGCGAATTCACTGGAAAAAGAGATGCTACTCAGAATGGTCAGTGGTAAACAGAAACAGGGTAGGCCAATGATTCGTTGGTTGGAAACCATTAAGAGGGACATGGGCATGAACATCAACCAATTGAAAGAAGTTGTAACATACAGGGAAGCATGGAGGGGACTGGTTTACAGAGTATCCAAGAGTCAGACATGACTAGATGGATAAAGAAGATAGATCATCCACACTCCTGTTGAACAAACCCATCTCTCTCACTCCATATTGTCCCACCTCCAACTAATACTCCAAGTGTCATCTTAACTGTAACCACAACATCTTTTCAGAATGCTTTTCCCATAGGTTCCTGTGTTTCTGGGATAAATTTTCTGCGCTCTGCCTGCCTCATCCCCTTATTCTTTTGCATGCTTTTTTGTCTGTCTGTGGAGATTGTGCTGCTAGTACCATAATTAGGGGAGGGACTTTTTTTTTGCTCAGCACCCCTATCTGGTGCAGCCCCTTCTATAATGGATAGAGTATTGGTATGGAGGATTCCAGCAATGACTTTTTGAATGGCACAAAAAGGGAACAGGAATGAGCTAAAAACTTGATGACCTGTTTGCTAATTTTTTTTACTTAACAGTGGTCATTTTATAACTAAATTGTAAATGTCTTCAGTTTTAAAGTAGACACGCTCAACACATTATCCATGATTTTGATTCTGATGCTGCATCAGTAACGCGTTGCATGTGCCAAGGAATCTTGCTTCAGCAGCTCTTGTTTTAAAGGGATTTTTCTCATTATTGAGCATCCCAGTTGTAGAGCCCTTATTCATCAACTTATAGTCTCCCACCTTGAATATAGTCTCCGTTAAATTCTACCAGTTTGTGAAATTAAAAGTATGAATTGCAGCACTTTGCAAGTAAATTATTTCAGCCAGGAGAACACATAAGCCATAATCTCATTTATATTGAATTTTTATTTTTATGTCTTCTTTAAAAAAAAAAGCATTTCAATGACTGAATAACCTACAGGGCATTTTTGCACCAGACACCCATTAAAATAAAATCCTTCATAACATTTTAAATGTTTTAGCTGCCAGCCTCTTGGCACCACAGAAATACAGATTTAACCTCTCTGATCTTGTTTAACTCATGCCACTCACTATTGGTTGGGCATGCAGGTATCCCTCCACTCTTTAGCGAGCCTAGCCGTCACTGATGACTTGGAGATGAAAATAGGTCTATGGAGGTCTACTCTGTTCCCATTAACCTACAAAAGCCAAAAGCACTTACTGTCATCCTAACAGTCTATGTACCGGCCTAAGAAGCAATAAAATTGATCACCTCTACCCTTACTCATTGTATGTCATTACAGATTGAAAGAACTGCTTTAAAATGATAATATTGCATCAGTAACTTGCAAGTCCAGGGTGACCTGCAAGCCTTTGAATTATGCCCTTGCATTTATGAATAGTAATGTTTTTAAAAGATAAAATTTGGACTGATCAGGCTTTTTTCCCTGTATATAAAAGTCTCATGATCTCAGCTAGCTTGTGCAGCCTTCTGTATCAGATCCAATAAACAGGGTCCAGCATTTGTTGAATGTTGTCTGGGACTCAGAGAGAATCATAGTAAAAAAAAAGAGAGAGAGCTGTAAACCCACTGCCATGTGTTCAGACATTTTACTAATTGGTTCAAGCAACAGGCATTCAAGGATAGTCTACATGGCCTCTGGTCATGAAGATTCCATTTAGCATTCATGGATAATAGTTTAATGCAAGGAATTTCTTTCTTTTAAAGTGTGAGCCATGGTGATGTTTTTTCTGTAGCCCAGATGCTGAAGAGGAAGGTGTGCCACAAATTATATATTTGGCATGTTAATGAGATTGTCAAGCTCATCAATTGTCAGGGAAAAATGTGGATAATCATCAGAAAGTAAGTTCAAGGTGATGTCTATGCTAGCTACAGAATGCTAACAGCTGTGAACACCTATAATATTTTTTTAAAAACCTTCACTTCACTTTCCATTCACTCATCTTCCCACTACATGCCAACCTGTTCCAAATGGCTTTATTTAGTTGGTTACAGAGTCCAAAATGTTTTTAGTATGCCAGTCAATGCCACAAAAGGAAATTAATGTTTTCTTTGGAATCTGTTGTTGGAATCTGCTGAATATGAAACCTAGCTCGGAGGCTGTTTCCGCACAGCCCAATAACAGTGCTCTAGGGACAGTAAAAACACTATCCCTGGGGCGCTGTTCACACAGCAGGCACTGCTGCAATGCAGTAGTGCCGTGCTCGTGCCGCCCAAGTGGCGCGAAAATGCCGCTTTTGAATCTCACTCGGGCAGTGAGTTTTTTCAAAAGCAGTGTCTTCCACCCACTGCTGTGCAAATGGCAGTAGGTGGAAGGCGGTGTTGTCCCCACGCTGGCCCCAAATGTCTCTTTACCTCCTTCTGGCTTCCATTGCTCTGTGGAGGCTGTAGGACACACTTCCTGGCCTCTGTCCCTGCAGCCATCGCTCTGGCCATGGGGGCATGTTCCCTTGCCTCCACAGAGAGACGGAAACCAGGAGGAGGAAAGGAGGCATTTAGGATGCTGTGCAGCCGTGCGGAGCCGGCTCTGCCGGCTGTGCAGCCAGCGGGGCCATTTGTACGAACGGCCCCAGGTTTTGCATCGGCATGGTTCATGCCAATGCACGCCCTCTACCCTGGCTGTGCAGAAACAGCCTTTGTTAAAAATATGAGCTGAGCTTATTTTTTCAAAGAACCATCATTATTGACAAATAATGGTATCCTATGCTGTACAAATTTTGAGAGTTCACTTATAGCACAATCCAGATCACCTAAGAACATAAGAACAAGCCTGCTGGATCAGACCAAAGTCCATCTAGTCCAGCCATCTGCTACTCGCAGTGGCCCACCTCTTTAACCTATTGGGTGAGTGGCCTTTGGGAGCTCACATGCAGGATGTGAAAGCAATGGTCTTCTGCTGCTGTTGCTCCTGACCACCTGGTCTGCTAAGGCATTTGCAATCTCAGATCAAGGAGGATCAAGATTGGTAGCCATAGATTGACTTCTCCTCCATAAATCTGTCCAAGTCCCTTTTAAAGCTATTCATGTTAGTGGCTATCACCACCTCCTGTGGCAGCATATTCCAAACATCAATCACGTGTTGCATGAAGAAATGTTTCCTTTTATTAGTCCTAACTCTTCCCCCCCCCTAGCATTTTCAATGGTTGTCCCTGGTTTTAGTATTGTGAGAAAGAGATAAACATTTCTCTCTGTCAGCATTTTCTACCCCATGCATAATTTTATAGACTTCAATCATATCCCCCCTCAGATGTCTCCTCTCCAAACTAAAGAGTCCCAAACATTGCAGCCTCTCTTCATAAGGAGGGTGCTCCAATCCCTCAATCATCGTTGTTGCCCTTCTCTGCATTTTGTCTACCTCTTAGATATCCTTTTTCAGATGTGGCGACCAGAATTGAACACAGTACTCCAAGTGCAGTCGCACCACTGCTTTATATAAGGGCATGACAATCTTTGCAGTTTTAATATCAATTTAGTATCAATTCCTTTCCTAATGATCCCCAGCATTATCCCCACTACATTATTGATATTTCTCTGAACACCTGTTGATACCATCAACTGGATTTCATTCTAGTTCAGTTATAGAAATTTGAATCTGAGGCACTATACTTCAACTATTCCAGATCTATGTGTTGAGTACCTGAGGGAGGGACTGAAGTACAACATCTCAAGTCAGTGGTAGTTTCATACGGAGCTTTACAGAGCTCCATTCTGTTATGTCTAACATAAATGTCTAACATTTGAACTTATCAATACATTTGGAGTACTTTGATGATAACATCCAGATGGAAGTTCTCAACAAGTGCTTGATAATAGAGGGGCAATAAACTGAAGCTCAGTCCAGGACAAAGCAAGGTAGTTTTGGTCACATGGAGGATTATGGGGCAGCCTGTTCTGGACAGGAGTACACTCTTCTTTTAAAAGACACTTTGCAGATTTGAGGTGCTTTTAGAATTAGATCCAGTATTATTGATCCCAATTCACCTCTTACATGACTTTCAGTTCCTTTATCTACTTTTACCTAGTTCACTAGTTGTAGCCTTTCCATGATAACCAAGTTTTGGTCATGGATTTCTGCAGTTCTGATCATATCCAAATGGACTACTGCCATTTAAAATTCATTTTCTTAGCCATACACTCTGATAGAGAAAAGCTGCATTTTACAGGGGGGGAAAGTTATTTGAATATTTCACTCAGGGCATATTTTAATGGTGACCAAATATTCTGCTATGATTTTTTATTTTGAAGTGAGTATATAAAAATGTGTTTGAACTAATTTTATTAGTCAACAAGAATGCACATCTCAGTAGTGTTTTGTTCCTGCAATTATCATCTGCTGCTTCTTAGGATCCAATCAGTAGTTATTTTGATATTTTTAGAAGTCTGATTCAGTTGAAAAACTATTTGAAATTCCCCTATTCAATCACTGGCTAATTTCATTCTGAATAAGATAAAAATTAAGAACTCAAAATAGGAGAGATAAGAATATAATTACCGAAATATCTGAATAAGAACAATTTTATTTCCTTTCAATAGTACTTTCTGAAACTGTAATATTCAATTTTTTATCTAGCAAATGACTAAAGGTTATCTCAGAGCCCTATGCAAAGGGAAGTTTGAATCTGCGGTGGATGTGGTGTGCTGACTGTGCCAGTGGATTTGCCCTCTTTGGTGCGCATCCTGGCAGACGGTGATTTCACCAATGCACAGCTTCCTCTGCTATTCCCCAGCACAGGGATGTGGCATCAACTATGGTGCCAGCCTTCCCGTGCCTGTGCTGCCTCTGCCTGTTCAGTGGGGGTGGTCTGGGGGCATGGCTGGGGCAACTTTTGCCTGCTCCCTCCTGGCTGTTTGCCAATGTACACCAGAACCATTCAGTTCAGACTTAAGCCATCAACAATGGTGGTTTAAGTCTGAACAATCCATAGAGGCTGCTTGGCAGCAGGGAAGCTTTTGCACTTTTGCAGCCTCCTCACACCCCCAGGAAACTCCTTTGGGAGTGGCAGTGCAGCTGCAGTGCCATGGCCAGACACACAGCTTATGAATGGGGCTGCCTGCCTATAAAAGAATCAGATTGTACTATGCTAGAATAATAAGTAGATTCTTCAACTCCATCTGGTTAGAATTCATTCTGTGTGTGATATGGGTGTTTTATTTTAAGAATAACTAAATTTCATGTAACTTTTAGAATTTTTACCCAAAGACCAAAGAATGTTGCTGCCCATTTCCCCAGTGTCTGTAAACACCACAATCTTGAGAGAGGAGACAGTCTCATGGATACACACTTCTGCAATCTCAAGAACTGAGGAGGAAGAAATGAGACTGCTATTGTAATAAGACACAGAAATAAAAAAAGAAAAATAGAAATCCCTTTAAATAAAAGCTAGTTTTGTAGTATATTTCTGGGCAGAAACCTTAAATTAGCAGTGACTGATCAATACAATTTAATGATGCTACAGAATTAATAATTTGGAGGGTCTTAGCATATCAAGTCATAATTTTTCTCAAATGTGTATTTTTTTTATCCTGAGGAAGCAGTCAGCAGCAATCCTATTTAACAAGAGAGCGGGTGTAGGTCTAAGTGCAACCTTGTGTGCTTTACTTGGGAGTAAATGCTAATGAACTCAGTGAGGCTTGCTTCTGAGTAAATAGCATTGACTCAGCTGCATAAATAACATTGACTCAGCTGCAATTGTTAGATGTAACAGTACAGCTACTAGACCATTGTAAAAGGTACCACTCACTATTTTAATAGACAACTATAGCCAATGGGAAGATTTGGAATTTGATGTTAATGTTTTGAAAGAACTTGGTGAAAAAAAGTTATGCAGAAAATGTGACATTGTTCAAAGCAAAAGCTGATATGTACTCTAAATCACATTTGTGGCTATTGCATTTTAAAGAGACAACTGTGTAACCGCAACAGTTCAGAGAGGGGCAGAAAAAAATGATAGAGGGTCATGGAAAAGTTCCTGAGATAAGGGGAACTTAAAAAAGAGAATGGCTGTTTATCTTGTATGAGAGATTAGCACAAGGGGACATATGTATATACACACACAAGAACACACACACACACTCAAGAACAAGGAGACATTTAATTAAAGTGACCTGTGGCAACTTCAAAATTGATAAAATTGATAAAATAGAGAAACTTTTATAAAATGGTGCAACATAGGAAGAGATCAATGCCATGAATTTAGCAAAGTGGTAAAAATAATTTGTCATCTATATGGATAGAAGAAATAAGCAAGAGTTAATGATGGCTATTGGTACTGCATTTTTAAGTGATGAAAATCATTGACATTCATTAGAAAAACATTTAATATTACTCAATATGCAATATTATTGTTGCAAATAAATGTGCAAGTCTTTTTTAATAAAAGAAAATACAAAAAATGGTATTGCAGTTAGATGTATGGCCCTTCCCACTCAGCTACCCTTTCTAAAATAACACAACAACACAATTTAAGTGGATAAGAAAACTGGCCATAGCCAAAGAACTTTATTCACAGAAAGCATAGGATAAACTAGATGGCGCAGCATGGGGGGTGATCCAAGCATCTGGGCAGCATTAGTGCTGTCCCCCAGAGCAAACCAATTCTTCAGCCCAGCTGCTGGAGGAATAAACCAACCGAAAGATTGGAGTGAGACAAAAACCAGACTGGTGAAGTGCCCATGACTGGAGGCCACATCAAACTCATGCTAGGGGCGCAAGCTTCTTAGCCTCCCACAGGGCGTTCCTACCAAGAGCTTGCTACACCCCCACCTCCTAATGAGGTGTGCTAAACAGGGGAGCTCTCCCAGCTCCCCCTACCAGCAGATCATCCCCCATGCGCAACCTGCCAATGGCTATGACAAAAACATCATTTAAACATTCAAAATAACAGGGATCAGGTGGGCGGGAAAATGTGTCGCTTCGGCTTTAAATAAGCCCTAGCCCAGCCCCCATACCAACAGCATGCTCTCTTACCTAGCGAGAGCATGCCAACCCACATTCATGTCAATCTTGCCCTTCTCTGGGTAAGATGACTTCCTGATGGCCGACTGCACATGCGCCAGAACGGGCGCACATGCGCATGACAGGCCGCCCCATTGACTCTTCAACCCGGTGCTGAACTGACAGCTTCTCTGCTGGGCCTCCCCTCCTGCAATGGCAGCCACGTGTGAGGCGTGGCCACACTTTGTATTTCTTACACAGACTAGGGGAAACTATTCCCCTAACTCTTTCTCATAAACCCACTCACACCAAATTCCTAAATTCCATTTAAAAGTGCTAAGTGGATCTCTTTGGTGAAGGTCCTCCAAAGCCACAACAGAAGTATTTTTTTCTCTCATCACCTATCTAACTTCCAAAGTCAAGGGTAAAGAAGTGTCATCTAAGCATATCGGTACCTGAATTATAGCCTTACCTTCCATAAACCCGATTCATCAAGTTGAATTTATAGTGGCGTGAAAAATAGAATAATAGTTAGGGGTGTGAAATAGGGGTGGGCAAAATAAAAGAAGTATTTTCCAGGTTTGGGTACTCAGAAATTTTCAAACCTCCTGAAAAATCTGATATTCCATATCAACTTATTGGGAATTTCCAAATATTTTTTTGGAAAAACCCAAACTTAAAAAATGCTCCTGCCTCCAAACTCTACATGGAAAGAAGAAGGCAAAGCCAACGTTCAACTGCAGGCTCAGTTTGACTCGATTGAGCTTCAGATTTATACTGCTGGCTCCACTGACTTTACAGGCAGAGCTTCAGAGACGGAGCCAGCAGTATAAGTGGTGGCCCAAAGCAGCCAAAAAAATGCCAGCAAAATCAGCTTTTTTCAGGATCAGCTTTTTTCTTCCTCCCTTTTACTACCACACTTTTTTTGAGAGAGAGAGACAGAGACAGAGAGAGAACTGGGAAATACTGACAAGGTATTTTTCTCTTTTTTTCTTTAACAATGCCCAAATGCCCTCCCCTAATGTGCAGTTTATCGTCAACCTTAAAAGCTATCTGTCTAACCCTGGCATTGGATTGGGAAGGATATCCGTGATACTTTACTGAAGGACTCCCAAATCCTTTAACATTGTGAATAAATTGCCAGGAATTTAACAGATCCCACTTGTCCTTTTTTCGTTGTAGATTTGGTTTCTGTCTGATGTAACATTTTATTTGTTTTGATCTTCATTTTTTCCCTTTTGTATTTCTTTAAGAAGCTTTTGGTTTTTATTGTGGGTTTAGGGGTTGCCCCCCTTTTTTTGTCCTTTTCTGGTTGCTTTCAGTTTGTGAGTTATTTGTTTTCCAAGTTTTTGTATGTTTAATAAATGATTTGGGGAAACTTTTTTTGTTGCTGAGTTCTGGTATCATGGTCCAGCCAGGCTCAGCTGAGCCCAGGGATTCAGAGGGCTCTTCAGATGAGGTACCAGATGGTGGCAAGGTGTTCCACTCCTAGCCAACAACTGTGTAGACTCAGGAGGAGATAGCACCCATGGGGTCAGAACCAAAGTTACAACTGGAAACCAACACAGAGGTTGATGGATCAGGCCCTGAGACACAACCATAGCTGGGAAGCAGCAGAGAAGCTCTTCAGCCTGCTGGCAACAGGCTTGCAAACAGGAGCCCATCTTCCTCTCCACATGTATCATCCAAGCCCCAGGCTTGCAAACAGGAGCCCATCTTGCTCTCCACATGTATTCCCCAAGCCCCATGAGCGGCACAGGCAAAGCTGTGTAGTCTTTTTCTTGTAGTGCTAACAATCTCGTCCTTAAATTATCTTTGTGTCAAGTACATCAAACAGTTCTGGGATAGCTTCTTGTTTTTTGCTACTACAGACTTTGCATGATAGTTTTGTCCACCATAACCTCAGTTTCCCCAACAGATATAGACATGAATTTTGACAGCTCTGGAATAAAATCCTTTTTGAGATTTTGCCCATCTCTCTCCATCATAGCACAGATCCACAGTGCAAATTCTCTCTCTTTCATCTCCAACTGAACTATTCCATCTGTCTGGTGATGTATCTCCTTCTGGTGAACTTTGATTTTATCCTCAAGAGATTTTAAGTTCTTTGGCACCCTTTTCAAGTCCATAGTAAGCTCTTTAATTTCTTTTCTTATTCTTTTTATAACTGCCAAAACTCCATCAATGTGCTTGACCTTCTGCATCATGTCCATTACTTCTTTCTGTATGGATATTAACATGAATTCAATTTTCTCCAATGAATCTGGACTATTGGCTTCTCATAGCTCTTCCTCTCTTATGGGCCATAATCAGTTTCACCACTAGATGTCCTTCCCATCCTTCATATTTTAATCAGTCTCTCCTTTTCTTCCTCCAAAGATTATACCATTGTCAATTACTACTTTAAACTTGCTTTATTTTTTATTTCTTAACATGTGGTTAAGTTTTATTTCTTTAGCTGCCCTATAGATCACTTGCCTTTGTACTTCTTCATTCTCCATTTTAAAGCAGCTTTTAAAAATAAAAAAATCTCTATTTCAAAGTCTTAGCAATTCCAAAATGGCGATCTAGTGTAAATTATATACTTCCATAACAGACACAAAGAGAAAATTGCACTTATCTTTTGGCAGAGTTTAAAACTTTTGCTGGCTAGAAGACAGAGTGCTAACAAGATGTCCTTTTTATCTTCTTCATCTTGTTGTTACTCACTGGAAATTAGCCATCTTCATGACTTTGACAGTTACATTACCACTGCTGTTTTCTTCTTGAAGCTGAGGTTGATGTGATTCAGCATGCCTCAGTAGGAGGAGATGTCTTGATCACTGGAATAAATTCAGTTCCTTCTCAACTCCAACCTACCATTTTGAGACAAGATGCCCCTCTGACAGTCCTGATTTATCCACAGAGCTATTTTCTTGCCCTAGAATTACATTCTGGGAAAAATAAACTGTGCAATTGTCCTCCCCTCGTGGGAAAGATGTTGTCATCCTGATGACTAACTGGAAGTCCCCTAATAGTTCACAATCCTAGTCACCATCCCTGTTCACCCCACATTATTTCAGGAAGTCACAGAACTGATTCAATGGACCATTTCCAAGGTTCGTTGTTCAGATATCATTACCGTATATACTTGCATATAAGTCGAATTTTTCAGCACATTTTTGTGCTGAAAAAGCCCCCCCTCAACTTATACGTCAGGTGTATTTTAAAAAATATTTTAAGGTCTTAATTTTGTTGGCCACCAGGGGGCGCGGTTTTTAGGCTAGTGGCACCAAAATTTCAGGGATTTTTAAAGAGACTCTCCTGATGACGCCACCCAAGTTTGGTAAAGTTTGGTTCAGGGGGTCCAAAGTTATGGATCCCCAAAGTGGGTGCCCCATCCCCCATTGTTTCCAATGGAGCTAATAATAGATGGGGCTACATTTTGAGGGTCCATAACTTTGGCCCCCTGAACCAAACTTCACCAAACCTGGGTGGTATCATCAGGATAATCTCTTGCTGATACCACCCAGGTTTGGTGAAGTTTGGTTCACCCCACCCCCCCCCCCCCCCCTCCTCCCCCCCACACCCCCCTCCCCCACCCCCCCCCCCCCCCCACCCCCCCCCCCCCCCCCCCCCCCCCCCCCCCGGCCCTCCCCCCCCCCCCCCCCCCCCCCCCCCCCCACCCACCCACCCCACGCACCCCCAACCCCCACCCACACCCCCCACACCACCCACCCCACCCACCCACCCCCCCCCCCCCCCCCCCCCCCCCCCCCCCCCCCCCCCCCCCCCCCCCCCCCCCCCCCCCCCCCCCCCACCCCACCCCCCACACACCCCCCCCCCCCCCCACCCCCCCCCCCCCCCACCCCCCCCCCCCCCCACCCCCCCCCCCCCCCACCCCCCCCCCCCCCCACCCCCCCCCCCCCCCACCCCCCCCCCCCCCCACCCCCCCCCCCCCCCACCCCCCCCCCCCCCCACCCCCCCCCCCCCCCACCCCCCCCCCCCCCCACCCCCCCCCCCCCCCACCCCCCCCCCCCCCCACCCCCCCCCCCCCCCACCCCCCCCCCCCCCCACCCCCCCCCCCCCCCACCCCCCCCCCCCCCCACCCCCCCCCCCCCCCACCCCCCCCCCCCCCCACCCCCCCCCCCCCCCACCCCCCCCCCCCCCCACCCCCCCCCCCCCCCACCCCCCCCCCCCCCCACCCCCCCCCCCCCCCACCCCCCCCCCCCCCCACCCCCCCCCCCCCCCACCCCCCCCCCCCCCCACCCCCCCCCCCCCCCACCCCCCCCCCCCCCCACCCCCCCCCCCCCCCACCCCCCCCCCCCCCCACCCCCCCCCCCCCCCACCCCCCCCCCCCCCCACCCCCCCCCCCCCCCACCCCCCCCCCCCCCCACCCCCCCCCCCCCCCACCCCCCCCCCCCCCCACCCCCCCCCCCCCCCACCCCCCCCCCCCCCCACCCCCCCCCCCCCCCACCCCCCCCCCCCCCCACCCCCCCCCCCCCCCACCCCCCCCCCCCCCCACCCCCCCCCCCCCCCACCCCCCCCCCCCCCCACCCCCCCCCCCCCCCACCCCCCCCCCCCCCCACCCCCCCCCCCCCCCACCCCCCCCCCCCCCCACCCCCCCCCCCCCCCACCCCCCCCCCCCCCCACCCCCCCCCCCCCCCACCCCCCCCCCCCCCCACCCCCCCCCCCCCCCACCCCCCCCCCCCCCCACCCCCCCCCCCCCCCACCCCCCCCCCCCCCCACCCCCCCCCCCCCCCACCCCCCCCCCCCCCCACCCCCCCCCCCCCCCACCCCCCCCCCCCCCCACCCCCCCCCCCCCCCACCCCCCCCCCCCCCCACCCCCCCCCCCCCCCACCCCCCCCCCCCCCCACCCCCCCCCCCCCCCACCCCCCCCCCCCCCCACCCCCCCCCCCCCCCACCCCCCCCCCCCCCCACCCCCCCCCCCCCCCACCCCCCCCCCCCCCCACCCCCCCCCCCCCCCACCCCCCCCCCCCCCCACCCCCCCCCCCCCCCACCCCCCCCCCCCCCCACCCCCCCCCCCCCCCACCCCCCCCCCCCCCCACCCCCCCCCCCCCCCACCCCCCCCCCCCCCCACCCCCCCCCCCCCCCACCCCCCCCCCCCCCCACCCCCCCCCCCCCCCACCCCCCCCCCCCCCCACCCCCCCCCCCCCCCACCCCCCCCCCCCCCCACCCCCCCCCCCCCCCACCCCCCCCCCCCCCCACCCCCCCCCCCCCCCACCCCCCCCCCCCCCCACCCCCCCCCCCCCCCACCCCCCCCCCCCCCCACCCCCCCCCCCCCCCACCCCCCCCCCCCCCCACCCCCCCCCCCCCCCACCCCCCCCCCCCCCCACCCCCCCCCCCCCCCACCCCCCCCCCCCCCCACCCCCCCCCCCCCCCACCCCCCCCCCCCCCCACCCCCCCCCCCCCCCACCCCCCCCCCCCCCCACCCCCCCCCCCCCCCACCCCCCCCCCCCCCCACCCCCCCCCCCCCCCACCCCCCCCCCCCCCCACCCCCCCCCCCCCCCACCCCCCCCCCCCCCCACCCCCCCCCCCCCCCACCCCCCCCCCCCCCCACCCCCCCCCCCCCCCACCCCCCCCCCCCCCCACCCCCCCCCCCCCCCACCCCCCCCCCCCCCCACCCCCCCCCCCCCCCACCCCCCCCCCCCCCCACCCCCCCCCCCCCCCACCCCCCCCCCCCCCCACCCCCCCCCCCCCCCACCCCCCCCCCCCCCCACCCCCCCCCCCCCCCACCCCCCCCCCCCCCCACCCCCCCCCCCCCCCACCCCCCCCCCCCCCCACCCCCCCCCCCCCCCACCCCCCCCCCCCCCCACCCCCCCCCCCCCCCACCCCCCCCCCCCCCCACCCCCCCCCCCCCCCACCCCCCCCCCCCCCCACCCCCCCCCCCCCCCACCCCCCCCCCCCCCCACCCCCCCCCCCCCCCACCCCCCCCCCCCCCCACCCCCCCCCCCCCCCACCCCCCCCCCCCCCCACCCCCCCCCCCCCCCACCCCCCCCCCCCCCCACCCCCCCCCCCCCCCACCCCCCCCCCCCCCCACCCCCCCCCCCCCCCACCCCCCCCCCCCCCCACCCCCCCCCCCCCCCACCCCCCCCCCCCCCCACCCCCCCCCCCCCCCACCCCCCCCCCCCCCCACCCCCCCCCCCCCCCACCCCCCCCCCCCCCCACCCCCCCCCCCCCCCACCCCCCCCCCCCCCCACCCCCCCCCCCCCCCACCCCCCCCCCCCCCCACCCCCCCCCCCCCCCACCCCCCCCCCCCCCCACCCCCCCCCCCCCCCACCCCCCCCCCCCCCCACCCCCCCCCCCCCCCACCCCCCCCCCCCCCCACCCCCCCCCCCCCCCACCCCCCCCCCCCCCCACCCCCCCCCCCCCCCACCCCCCCCCCCCCCCACCCCCCCCCCCCCCCACCCCCCCCCCCCCCCACCCCCCCCCCCCCCCACCCCCCCCCCCCCCCACCCCCCCCCCCCCCCACCCCCCCCCCCCCCCACCCCCCCCCCCCCCCACCCCCCCCCCCCCCCACCCCCCCCCCCCCCCACCCCCCCCCCCCCCCACCCCCCCCCCCCCCCACCCCCCCCCCCCCCCACCCCCCCCCCCCCCCACCCCCCCCCCCCCCCACCCCCCCCCCCCCCCACCCCCCCCCCCCCCCACCCCCCCCCCCCCCCACCCCCCCCCCCCCCCACCCCCCCCCCCCCCCACCCCCCCCCCCCCCCACCCCCCCCCCCCCCCACCCCCCCCCCCCCCCACCCCCCCCCCCCCCCACCCCCCCCCCCCCCCACCCCCCCCCCCCCCCACCCCCCCCCCCCCCCACCCCCCCCCCCCCCCACCCCCCCCCCCCCCCACCCCCCCCCCCCCCCACCCCCCCCCCCCCCCACCCCCCCCCCCCCCCACCCCCCCCCCCCCCCACCCCCCCCCCCCCCCACCCCCCCCCCCCCCCACCCCCCCCCCCCCCCACCCCCCCCCCCCCCCACCCCCCCCCCCCCCCACCCCCCCCCCCCCCCACCCCCCCCCCCCCCCACCCCCCCCCCCCCCCACCCCCCCCCCCCCCCACCCCCCCCCCCCCCCACCCCCCCCCCCCCCCACCCCCCCCCCCCCCCACCCCCCCCCCCCCCCACCCCCCCCCCCCCCCACCCCCCCCCCCCCCCACCCCCCCCCCCCCCCACCCCCCCCCCCCCCCACCCCCCCCCCCCCCCACCCCCCCCCCCCCCCACCCCCCCCCCCCCCCACCCCCCCCCCCCCCCACCCCCCCCCCCCCCCACCCCCCCCCCCCCCCACCCCCCCCCCCCCCCACCCCCCCCCCCCCCCACCCCCCCCCCCCCCCACCCCCCCCCCCCCCCACCCCCCCCCCCCCCCACCCCCCCCCCCCCCCACCCCCCCCCCCCCCCACCCCCCCCCCCCCCCACCCCCCCCCCCCCCCACCCCCCCCCCCCCCCACCCCCCCCCCCCCCCACCCCCCCCCCCCCCCACCCCCCCCCCCCCCCACCCCCCCCCCCCCCCACCCCCCCCCCCCCCCACCCCCCCCCCCCCCCACCCCCCCCCCCCCCCACCCCCCCCCCCCCCCACCCCCCCCCCCCCCCACCCCCCCCCCCCCCCACCCCCCCCCCCCCCCACCCCCCCCCCCCCCCACCCCCCCCCCCCCCCACCCCCCCCCCCCCCCACCCCCCCCCCCCCCCACCCCCCCCCCCCCCCACCCCCCCCCCCCCCCACCCCCCCCCCCCCCCACCCCCCCCCCCCCCCACCCCCCCCCCCCCCCACCCCCCCCCCCCCCCACCCCCCCCCCCCCCCACCCCCCCCCCCCCCCACCCCCCCCCCCCCCCACCCCCCCCCCCCCCCACCCCCCCCCCCCCCCACCCCCCCCCCCCCCCACCCCCCCCCCCCCCCACCCCCCCCCCCCCCCACCCCCCCCCCCCCCCACCCCCCCCCCCCCCCACCCCCCCCCCCCCCCACCCCCCCCCCCCCCCACCCCCCCCCCCCCCCACCCCCCCCCCCCCCCACCCCCCCCCCCCCCCACCCCCCCCCCCCCCCACCCCCCCCCCCCCCCACCCCCCCCCCCCCCCACCCCCCCCCCCCCCCACCCCCCCCCCCCCCCACCCCCCCCCCCCCCCACCCCCCCCCCCCCCCACCCCCCCCCCCCCCCACCCCCCCCCCCCCCCACCCCCCCCCCCCCCCACCCCCCCCCCCCCCCACCCCCCCCCCCCCCCACCCCCCCCCCCCCCCACCCCCCCCCCCCCCCACCCCCCCCCCCCCCCACCCCCCCCCCCCCCCACCCCCCCCCCCCCCCACCCCCCCCCCCCCCCACCCCCCCCCCCCCCCACCCCCCCCCCCCCCCACCCCCCCCCCCCCCCACCCCCCCCCCCCCCCACCCCCCCCCCCCCCCACCCCCCCCCCCCCCCACCCCCCCCCCCCCCCACCCCCCCCCCCCCCCACCCCCCCCCCCCCCCACCCCCCCCCCCCCCCACCCCCCCCCCCCCCCACCCCCCCCCCCCCCCACCCCCCCCCCCCCCCACCCCCCCCCCCCCCCACCCCCCCCCCCCCCCACCCCCCCCCCCCCCCACCCCCCCCCCCCCCCACCCCCCCCCCCCCCCACCCCCCCCCCCCCCCACCCCCCCCCCCCCCCACCCCCCCCCCCCCCCACCCCCCCCCCCCCCCACCCCCCCCCCCCCCCACCCCCCCCCCCCCCCACCCCCCCCCCCCCCCACCCCCCCCCCCCCCCACCCCCCCCCCCCCCCACCCCCCCCCCCCCCCACCCCCCCCCCCCCCCACCCCCCCCCCCCCCCACCCCCCCCCCCCCCCACCCCCCCCCCCCCCCACCCCCCCCCCCCCCCACCCCCCCCCCCCCCCACCCCCCCCCCCCCCCACCCCCCCCCCCCCCCACCCCCCCCCCCCCCCACCCCCCCCCCCCCCCACCCCCCCCCCCCCCCACCCCCCCCCCCCCCCACCCCCCCCCCCCCCCACCCCCCCCCCCCCCCACCCCCCCCCCCCCCCACCCCCCCCCCCCCCCACCCCCCCCCCCCCCCACCCCCCCCCCCCCCCACCCCCCCCCCCCCCCACCCCCCCCCCCCCCCACCCCCCCCCCCCCCCACCCCCCCCCCCCCCCACCCCCCCCCCCCCCCACCCCCCCCCCCCCCCACCCCCCCCCCCCCCCACCCCCCCCCCCCCCCACCCCCCCCCCCCCCCACCCCCCCCCCCCCCCACCCCCCCCCCCCCCCACCCCCCCCCCCCCCCACCCCCCCCCCCCCCCACCCCCCCCCCCCCCCACCCCCCCCCCCCCCCACCCCCCCCCCCCCCCACCCCCCCCCCCCCCCACCCCCCCCCCCCCCCACCCCCCCCCCCCCCCACCCCCCCCCCCCCCCACCCCCCCCCCCCCCCACCCCCCCCCCCCCCCACCCCCCCCCCCCCCCACCCCCCCCCCCCCCCACCCCCCCCCCCCCCCACCCCCCCCCCCCCCCACCCCCCCCCCCCCCCACCCCCCCCCCCCCCCACCCCCCCCCCCCCCCACCCCCCCCCCCCCCCACCCCCCCCCCCCCCCACCCCCCCCCCCCCCCACCCCCCCCCCCCCCCACCCCCCCCCCCCCCCACCCCCCCCCCCCCCCACCCCCCCCCCCCCCCACCCCCCCCCCCCCCCACCCCCCCCCCCCCCCACCCCCCCCCCCCCCCACCCCCCCCCCCCCCCACCCCCCCCCCCCCCCACCCCCCCCCCCCCCCACCCCCCCCCCCCCCCACCCCCCCCCCCCCCCACCCCCCCCCCCCCCCACCCCCCCCCCCCCCCACCCCCCCCCCCCCCCACCCCCCCCCCCCCCCACCCCCCCCCCCCCCCACCCCCCCCCCCCCCCACCCCCCCCCCCCCCCACCCCCCCCCCCCCCCACCCCCCCCCCCCCCCACCCCCCCCCCCCCCCACCCCCCCCCCCCCCCACCCCCCCCCCCCCCCACCCCCCCCCCCCCCCACCCCCCCCCCCCCCCACCCCCCCCCCCCCCCACCCCCCCCCCCCCCCACCCCCCCCCCCCCCCACCCCCCCCCCCCCCCACCCCCCCCCCCCCCCACCCCCCCCCCCCCCCACCCCCCCCCCCCCCCACCCCCCCCCCCCCCCACCCCCCCCCCCCCCCACCCCCCCCCCCCCCCACCCCCCCCCCCCCCCACCCCCCCCCCCCCCCACCCCCCCCCCCCCCCACCCCCCCCCCCCCCCACCCCCCCCCCCCCCCACCCCCCCCCCCCCCCACCCCCCCCCCCCCCCACCCCCCCCCCCCCCCACCCCCCCCCCCCCCCACCCCCCCCCCCCCCCACCCCCCCCCCCCCCCACCCCCCCCCCCCCCCACCCCCCCCCCCCCCCACCCCCCCCCCCCCCCACCCCCCCCCCCCCCCACCCCCCCCCCCCCCCACCCCCCCCCCCCCCCACCCCCCCCCCCCCCCACCCCCCCCCCCCCCCACCCCCCCCCCCCCCCACCCCCCCCCCCCCCCACCCCCCCCCCCCCCCACCCCCCCCCCCCCCCACCCCCCCCCCCCCCCACCCCCCCCCCCCCCCACCCCCCCCCCCCCCCACCCCCCCCCCCCCCCACCCCCCCCCCCCCCCACCCCCCCCCCCCCCCACCCCCCCCCCCCCCCACCCCCCCCCCCCCCCACCCCCCCCCCCCCCCACCCCCCCCCCCCCCCACCCCCCCCCCCCCCCACCCCCCCCCCCCCCCACCCCCCCCCCCCCCCACCCCCCCCCCCCCCCACCCCCCCCCCCCCCCACCCCCCCCCCCCCCCACCCCCCCCCCCCCCCACCCCCCCCCCCCCCCACCCCCCCCCCCCCCCACCCCCCCCCCCCCCCACCCCCCCCCCCCCCCACCCCCCCCCCCCCCCACCCCCCCCCCCCCCCACCCCCCCCCCCCCCCACCCCCCCCCCCCCCCACCCCCCCCCCCCCCCACCCCCCCCCCCCCCCACCCCCCCCCCCCCCCACCCCCCCCCCCCCCCACCCCCCCCCCCCCCCACCCCCCCCCCCCCCCACCCCCCCCCCCCCCCACCCCCCCCCCCCCCCACCCCCCCCCCCCCCCACCCCCCCCCCCCCCCACCCCCCCCCCCCCCCACCCCCCCCCCCCCCCACCCCCCCCCCCCCCCACCCCCCCCCCCCCCCACCCCCCCCCCCCCCCACCCCCCCCCCCCCCCACCCCCCCCCCCCCCCACCCCCCCCCCCCCCCACCCCCCCCCCCCCCCACCCCCCCCCCCCCCCACCCCCCCCCCCCCCCACCCCCCCCCCCCCCCACCCCCCCCCCCCCCCACCCCCCCCCCCCCCCACCCCCCCCCCCCCCCACCCCCCCCCCCCCCCACCCCCCCCCCCCCCCACCCCCCCCCCCCCCCACCCCCCCCCCCCCCCACCCCCCCCCCCCCCCACCCCCCCCCCCCCCCACCCCCCCCCCCCCCCACCCCCCCCCCCCCCCACCCCCCCCCCCCCCCACCCCCCCCCCCCCCCACCCCCCCCCCCCCCCACCCCCCCCCCCCCCCACCCCCCCCCCCCCCCACCCCCCCCCCCCCCCACCCCCCCCCCCCCCCACCCCCCCCCCCCCCCACCCCCCCCCCCCCCCACCCCCCCCCCCCCCCACCCCCCCCCCCCCCCACCCCCCCCCCCCCCCACCCCCCCCCCCCCCCACCCCCCCCCCCCCCCACCCCCCCCCCCCCCCACCCCCCCCCCCCCCCACCCCCCCCCCCCCCCACCCCCCCCCCCCCCCACCCCCCCCCCCCCCCACCCCCCCCCCCCCCCACCCCCCCCCCCCCCCACCCCCCCCCCCCCCCACCCCCCCCCCCCCCCACCCCCCCCCCCCCCCACCCCCCCCCCCCCCCACCCCCCCCCCCCCCCACCCCCCCCCCCCCCCACCCCCCCCCCCCCCCACCCCCCCCCCCCCCCACCCCCCCCCCCCCCCACCCCCCCCCCCCCCCACCCCCCCCCCCCCCCACCCCCCCCCCCCCCCACCCCCCCCCCCCCCCACCCCCCCCCCCCCCCACCCCCCCCCCCCCCCACCCCCCCCCCCCCCCACCCCCCCCCCCCCCCACCCCCCCCCCCCCCCACCCCCCCCCCCCCCCACCCCCCCCCCCCCCCACCCCCCCCCCCCCCCACCCCCCCCCCCCCCCACCCCCCCCCCCCCCCACCCCCCCCCCCCCCCACCCCCCCCCCCCCCCACCCCCCCCCCCCCCCACCCCCCCCCCCCCCCACCCCCCCCCCCCCCCACCCCCCCCCCCCCCCACCCCCCCCCCCCCCCACCCCCCCCCCCCCCCACCCCCCCCCCCCCCCACCCCCCCCCCCCCCCACCCCCCCCCCCCCCCACCCCCCCCCCCCCCCACCCCCCCCCCCCCCCACCCCCCCCCCCCCCCACCCCCCCCCCCCCCCACCCCCCCCCCCCCCCACCCCCCCCCCCCCCCACCCCCCCCCCCCCCCACCCCCCCCCCCCCCCACCCCCCCCCCCCCCCACCCCCCCCCCCCCCCACCCCCCCCCCCCCCCACCCCCCCCCCCCCCCACCCCCCCCCCCCCCCACCCCCCCCCCCCCCCACCCCCCCCCCCCCCCACCCCCCCCCCCCCCCACCCCCCCCCCCCCCCACCCCCCCCCCCCCCCACCCCCCCCCCCCCCCACCCCCCCCCCCCCCCACCCCCCCCCCCCCCCACCCCCCCCCCCCCCCACCCCCCCCCCCCCCCACCCCCCCCCCCCCCCACCCCCCCCCCCCCCCACCCCCCCCCCCCCCCACCCCCCCCCCCCCCCACCCCCCCCCCCCCCCACCCCCCCCCCCCCCCACCCCCCCCCCCCCCCACCCCCCCCCCCCCCCACCCCCCCCCCCCCCCACCCCCCCCCCCCCCCACCCCCCCCCCCCCCCACCCCCCCCCCCCCCCACCCCCCCCCCCCCCCACCCCCCCCCCCCCCCACCCCCCCCCCCCCCCACCCCCCCCCCCCCCCACCCCCCCCCCCCCCCACCCCCCCCCCCCCCCACCCCCCCCCCCCCCCACCCCCCCCCCCCCCCACCCCCCCCCCCCCCCACCCCCCCCCCCCCCCACCCCCCCCCCCCCCCACCCCCCCCCCCCCCCACCCCCCCCCCCCCCCACCCCCCCCCCCCCCCACCCCCCCCCCCCCCCACCCCCCCCCCCCCCCACCCCCCCCCCCCCCCACCCCCCCCCCCCCCCACCCCCCCCCCCCCCCACCCCCCCCCCCCCCCACCCCCCCCCCCCCCCACCCCCCCCCCCCCCCACCCCCCCCCCCCCCCACCCCCCCCCCCCCCCACCCCCCCCCCCCCCCACCCCCCCCCCCCCCCACCCCCCCCCCCCCCCACCCCCCCCCCCCCCCACCCCCCCCCCCCCCCACCCCCCCCCCCCCCCACCCCCCCCCCCCCCCACCCCCCCCCCCCCCCACCCCCCCCCCCCCCCACCCCCCCCCCCCCCCACCCCCCCCCCCCCCCACCCCCCCCCCCCCCCACCCCCCCCCCCCCCCACCCCCCCCCCCCCCCACCCCCCCCCCCCCCCACCCCCCCCCCCCCCCACCCCCCCCCCCCCCCACCCCCCCCCCCCCCCACCCCCCCCCCTAGTGATGACAGCAGCTGCCATTCCAGTCTACGCTACCTGCCCAGGACCCACCACTACGACCATGGCCACCTGGTGCTCTGCCACCCCTTTCCACTCACTACAAGCTCTGGGATGACCCAGAGCAAGTTTACTGAGTTGTGGGAGGTTATCATGTCCAGCCCAACTCCAGGGAGTAGGGGAGCAAGGACAATGGGGATGGTGTCAGATGGAGGATGATGGCAGCAGCAGCAGATGGGCCAGCAAGGGCCCAAAAGATCCAGGCCCCTCTGAAGCCTGGAGTTCCACTTCTTCCCATAAGACCTGATGCTCAAGCCTGCTGGCAGCAGGTAGACTGTGGCAGCCCAGCCATAGGTTGAGGCAGAGGATGCAGGCATCACCCTTCTCTGGCCTAAAAGGGGAGCTGAGGCCATGGACTGGGAGACCAACAGGCTACCTGGTCAGGCCGGACAGATGACCTGCAGCCCAATAAGCAGGTATGGGAGAGTATTCAAGGGGCAGGACTGGGAGGGGGGAGGGAATAAGAAGCAATCAGGTGAGGAAGGGGAAGAAGTGAAAAGGGAGGAGGAAAAAAGAATAAAGACCAGAAATGGAGAGTGAGACAGAGAGACGGAAAATGAGGGAGGGAGAGAGGGGGTGGGAGAGACTGAGCCAGAGACCCACCCCAGGGCCAAGTGGACCACTTTGGCTAGTGGCCTGAGATCACCCACCATGGCTTGCAAGCCACTGGGATCGAGAGACATGAGAGGCATGACCAACCACTCCCTGAGCATTGAATGGGTCAAACACTGCCAAGTAAAAATGGAGGGAGGGAGGGAGTGCCCACCAGGGCCTGGCCAGGAGAGGGGTAAACCTCACACCTTGCATTTGAATCATATGGAAAGGAAATAGTTTTAAATGGCATACCTCTGAAAGTATTCATGCTACTATCATATTCCATTGCATTTTGAATACTGGAAAAGCTCAACAGCTGTATGTATTCTTTACTTTTCTCAGCCAAAATGAGGAAGAAAATAAATTCTACATTCCCAAACATTTCAGAGAAACCAATGAAATCAGCAACCATGCTCTTATGTGTCTCTCTTTTTCTATAATTCCTCTAGAGGGGATTTACAAATCGTCTCACAAAAAAATATACAACCCCTACTTTAGACAGCATTTTTGCCAGATGAATTACATCTGGGCTAAGTTTTTATATACCACCCTGTTGTGGAAATTTAAGCCCAAATGAGGTCATAGAAGCCCCTTTCTTCCTAAGGGGCAAGAGCCGAAAGATTTTTTGATGCTTGGCCTTTAGCTTGCAACCTGTGACCCCAATGGTTTTAAAATGAAATTTTATTTTTTATTTTTTTATTTTCTTAGCTGCTTTGATGGCCCTTGTGGGGCAAAAAAGCTGGAATATAAATTTTGTAAAATAAAACAAAAGTTTAAAAGACAGCCCATTCAGTATTCGTTCAGGAGTTGGAATTATAGAATATATTTCTGTTTTCTTTCTTTGTCTTAATTATTTTTGTATGCATGATTGTAAACTTTTTTGAGTTCCCAGTGGTGAGAATGGTGTGATATAAATAAATAAATGAGTGAAAACTGAATAAAAAAAGATTTGTTATTTTTCATTCATGATCTAGATCAGACCTTTAGAAACCTGGAGGCTGCGCATCCAGATAAACCTGAACTGAAAATAAACACCCCAAAAAACAGTTTGTCATGGGGGGGGGCAGGGGGTATTTTTGGTCAATTTGTTTTGGTCATTTAAGTAAGCTAAAAAGTGGATCCTGAAAAATGATATTTTTGTGGCATTTTTTGACTGCTTCAATCCTACCACCTTTAAAAGAATGGGGATACCCCTCTCTCCCATCCCAGTCACTTACCTGCTTGAACTTTGGATCACTTGGACTTTAGAGGTGGTGGTGGTGGGAAACAAAGCTGAATGCTGGGCTCAGATGTTCTGATCTGAGTCCAGCATTCAGCTCTGCAGCTTGGAATTTTCAAGTTTAACAGTCCCAAAAGGTTTTGAAAACAACAACAAAATGCCAGAAAAAACATCCAATATGAGAATTGGGCATTTTGGACTTTTAGATGAGAGATTGGGATCCAACTGAACATGGTAGTATACCTCCTTATGTTGGATTCAGACAGACAGGTAATCTTAGGCAAACATTAATCCATTCTGATTTTCCCAAGTACCTGTTCATGATAATGTGACAAGGGAATATTATCCTAGTGGACATTGTTCTAATTGCAGTTGTCCATGAGTATTAAAAACTTCAAACATTCCCACTAAGAATTTGAATAGGATCTTAAGTCCCTTACTACCTGCCAGATTAAAGGATATATTTATCTTATAAGATGTCCTTGCCTGAAACTGTACTTTAGAATGTGCACCTTGTCATTGAGATATGGCGGAAAGGCAAAGCAAAGCCTTTATTGGCATACATAGAACAACAGCAACAAAACACAACAAACATAAAAAAATTTAAAAGGCAAAAAGGATAACCTCAGATATATACATATTATTACTGACTCTGAATTATTTCCATAACAAAGCTTGCAACCTCTTCACAAAAAACAGAATCAGAATTATTCAACAAGAGAAATAATCGAATCAAATCTGTTAACTCAGGCTGTTTCCGGTCAGTTATTTTATGGTTGGTCGGGTCGGCATTAATTGGCGGCCCCACCCAATCCACTCTGGGACCGGCTCGTTAATTTAACGGTCCCAGAAAACAACCAGGAAAGCTACAGCACTTCGCGGAGTGCCGCGTCTCGGCCGATCTGCCGCTTCTGTGGCTGTTCGTCACTCCGTCGTTTGTATGGCGTCACCGAGGCCTGGGGACATGCCGCCCTGCCCTGCGCGATGGCTGCAGCATCGCAGGGCAGGGGGGCATGTCCCCAGGCATCGGCGACGCGCCGGACGACCACAGAAACAGTAGGTGGACAGTGAAAAGGGGGGAGGGAGGGCGCCTTCGAGCTGCCGTTTTCCGAAAACCTCGCTGGGGAAGCGAGGTTGGAAAACGGCAGCTTCGTGCCACTCGGGAGGCGCGAGGGTGGCGCGGCTGCACAGCAGCTGTGCCCCCCCCGTGTGAACAGCTCCCTGGGTATGGCGTTTTTGCCGTCCCCAGGACGCTGTTTCTGGCCCGTGCGGAAAGGGCCTCAGATTGGAAGAGAGGGTGTAGATTGACATATTTAGATCTAATTTTAGCAAATTTGGCGCAATGTAATAGCTGGTGAGCCAATGTTTCAACTACCTTAGAATTACAGCCACACAACCTTTTAGATTTTTCCAGGTTATTAAACCTGCCATGTAGTAAGGCAGATGGCATAACATTGAATCTAGCAATTGTGAAGGCTCTCCTTGAGCAGGGGTTAGTTAGAAAATATAAGTAGTGGGCCATGCGACCCTGCTCAAATGGAATTCAAAATTGTGTGGGAGAGCAAGTTCTTTTAGCTGCTAGATACAGTTCTGCAAATTCCCAATCTAAGAGTCGGTCTTTGAGTAGTTTGTACGCTTCTGAGCAGGAAAGAGAATACAGTGATTCGAGAGACAAACAGATAGATACAATTTTATTTTCAATCAGAGAAAACCAGGGGTTAGCCTGTGTGTCTGGGAGTATTAAGGAAACAAGGGAATGTTCACATGGAAGATAATAAAGACACAGCCAAAATCTAAAAGCTCTAAGCCAGGCTTTAAGTTCCAAGGAATTTTGCCCAAGTTCCAAACATAGGGCTGCGTAGGGGACACAGTTAGGTAATCTCATAATTTTATGGAAAAATATGGATTGGAGAGAAAGGAGGAAAGGAGCAGCTGAGTGATTTTGGGCTAGTCACAGTTCTTCCGAGCTCTCTCAGCCTCATCTACCTCATAGGGTGCTTGTTGTGAGGGGGGAAGGGAAAGGATTTTGTAAGCCCCCTTGAGTTTCCTTCCAGGAGAGAAAGGGGGGATATAAATCCAACTCTTCTTCTTCATTAAAATTACAAATTTCTGAACAAAGAGCCAAAATGAAACATGACCATACAGAAGCTCCACTTGTTCAACACTTTATTGATTATAGACACATAAAACACATCATCATAGAGTGGATCTTAAGAAATTATTATTGCAAACCGAGATTAGATTAATTTTTTAGTTACAGATATATGAGCCTTATGGACTTAATCATAATATGGATTTTTCTTGTTTCCTGTAATACTTAAACTATTACTTTTATTTGTTTAATGGGAAAACAGCTAAGCCTCTTCAATATTGCTCTTTCAATTTTACAAAAGTCATTTGCACCTGTAAAAAGTGCATGTAATTAGTTTGTATTAGGCCATGCTTTTCTAACTTACTTGGTAGAATTTCTTTCCCCCCTGTAAGTGATTATAGTCTTGTATTTAATGATGGTAGCAATGGGAACACACATGCGCTATGCTTTGGCAAGTCCTGCTGTGATGCTCCAGAGATTCCAGTTAGTTGTTTGGGTTTAGACCTGCAAAGGTATGCCTAATTTAGACTTAATAGATAGAGTTAAGTTCCTGTATGGGAATAATACTTTTGATATATATTTTAGAAAGCAAACTTATATCCGGAGAAGTGCCTCGGCAGCTGAATTCTCAGATTTGACAGCTTGGGAAGGCTGATGTGAAGCCACCCAATTGGATACAGAGGAGGAGTGCTTCTTCCCAACTATTTTACAGTTCTTTGCTGAGGAAGACAGGAGTATGTCTCCTGGTGAAACAAGGACTATTATTAACTGGAATACCTGTCTTGATTCTCTGATCCTCTGCCACTATAGTTCATTCATATTGTGTAGTCTTATAGATGCAGTCAGTGGTACTGAATCATTTTTTGTGAGTCAGAGTGTAAGACAACATGGAAAAATAAACAAAAAGTTTATTTTTTCCAGCTGTGAACTCACCACTGCAAATTGAACTGTTCTCATCCCTGATAAAATTGTGCAAAGTTACAGTGAAACAGGCTACTGGAGATTACCAGACAAGGAGATACTAGAGACTACTTGAAGGATGTAATCAAATTTCATATGCTCCTATATCCTTGTCTGGAAAAAAGTGAATGTGTGGGTCAAGGGTAGGATATTGAAATCTAGTTTTTAATCAATCTTGATGTCTCAAGTTTGCTAGTAACCACTCCAGACACCAGTTTGAGGATGTAATACTGCTTAAAGGAGATGCTTCAGAAATTCCAAAAGATCTCTCCTCACAAATTTATATACATATTAGAGAGCACAGGAAACAAGGGTGACTAAATTTGTATCACATAGAATTCCCAGTTTATAAAGCTAAATCTGAATCGAAGGCTGTTTCCACATGGTGGCGGAAATGCACCTCCACCGGCATAAAAGATCTGCCCCAAAGATCTGCCGAACCAGAGAGGCGGCTTTGCATGGAGTCACCTTCCAGTTTGTCACATGGAGTCACCTTCCAGTTTGTCCCATGGAGTCACCTTCCAGTTTGTTCCATTGACCTTCCTGTCCAGCACTTGTGGGCGGAGGGCAGCGTGGGCATGTCCTTCCAGCCCTCCAGAGCAGTGCTGGATGAAAAGGTCAGTGGAGGGGATGGGAAAAGCAGCGTCTTCCTGCTGGTGCTGTTCACACTGCGACAGCGATAAGACGGCACTTTTCAAAAACTTTGAAAGCGGCATCTTCACGTCGCTCGAAGCCGGCCAGGACAGCGCTGCTGCAATGCAGCAGTGCCTCCTGGGCAAATAGCACCCCAGGGATGGTGTTTTCACCATCCCTAGTGTGCTGTTATTCGCCCGTGCGGAAACAGCCATAGTCTTCTGAAATAACTCATTGAGATAAGCGAACAATCCCTGCAAAGCTGAGTCTTGACAACCAAACAATCTTAAATAATTTTTAAAAGACTGCATTTCCAGTTGCAGTGTATCTACCAGAGCTATTAGTGTAGCATCATTTCAAAAATGGGACTACTAATCAGATGGAATTGTGTCCAGAAATTTACCTTCCTTTGGAAATGCCTGTAACTGGGAACCACTGATGGCTCAGTAGTTCCATCTAAAATGTCAAATTGGAGATTATTTTAAAATTCTCCAAATTACATAAAGAGATACTAACTTCCAAATAGATATTAACCAATATAGTTTGTAAACCTATGATAAACTAAGCATACCCATTCACATTTTATACATCTCTAACAGCAGCAACTGGTACAAACAATTAGGATACAAACAATAAGATAAAATAATACATGTTATCTAGGGAAGAAGGGGCTCTGTTCTTTGAATAATTCAGGCAAACACATACAACTGTTAATGATATCTTACAATAGTTGAACCTTCCCAATGTTTTTGCCACCCACTCATGCAATTGTGTGTGTGCTAGAAATGTAAGAAGAAGAATGGAAATTTTATTTTTTCAAAGGCTACTATATATACCATTTGTTCACTCTTCACTATTAATAATACACTTGTAATGTGTGTGCTTTATTATGTTGCTCTCTTCCTATTGACTACATATCAGTTGTGCTGCATTTGAAAAAAACTACTTTCCCCACTTGTATGTTGAAACAGTTATTGAAAATGCTTATTCATATTTCTCATGTTGTCATTATCTATATGACTAAACATAGCCAGGAAATTACTTTGCTTCATGAGCATAACCTAGTAAATAACCCCATGAAGCAGTTCAGTTTTAACATCATTGCAGATGGTGTGGTACATTCCGTATTATTAATTTCTAGTGATAGATCTTTCTGTTACTGGACAAAATTTGTTGTTTCTTTTACACATTGCAACTAAAATGGTGTTGATCATAAAGTTCTTCATTAAAATGTTATTACTGTCTATCTTTAAATATTTTAAAATATATTCTTGTATTATTATTAGTGTGTTATAATGGTAATATCATATCAATAGTTTGAATTGTAAACTTACAAGGCATTGCAACAATTAATGTATGCCCTAAAAGAACTAGACAGTTTTTTACCATGTTTGCCAAGCAAAGCAATAGGCACCTTATCTGTCCCGAACTGACTTAGTCACAGTGATTCATGCACAGTCACCTCAAGACAGGATTACTGTAACTCGCTTTATGCAGGACTACCCTTTGGCCTGATCTGGAAACTCCAGTTAGTCCAGAATGTGGCAACAAGTGTCCTTACTGGAACCACACAGCAGACACATATCCAACTACTCAGCCAACTGCACTGGCTCCAGGTATAGTACAGATGTACAAAGCACTAAATCAGTGGTGGTGAACCTATGGCAATCCAGATGTTCATGGACTACAATTCCCATGAGCCCCTGCCAGCATGGCCAATTGGCCAATTTCCATTCTTCTTCTTACATTTCTAGCACACACACAATTGCATGAGTGGCCCTAAATGGTCTGGGGCCAACATACCCTTGGGAACAAATATGATATTATAGGTATCACTGAAACCTGGTGGGATGTGTCTCATTATTGGAACATAAGAATTGAAGGGTATAACCTATTTCAGAGAAACAGATCAAATAGGAAAGGAGAAGTAGCATTGTACGTAAAAAATTATTACAGCTGTGAGCAGGTCCATGACTTCAATTCTGCAAGCCAGGTTGAACACATTTGGGTAAAAATTAAGGAGGAGAGAAACAGCACTGATTTCATTGTGGAGGGTCTATTATAGATCCCCATGCCACTCTAAAGAGCTGGATGATGCATTCTTGGAACAGATGACCAATCTTTCAGAAAGGAAAGAAATAGTAGTAATGGGAGATTTCAATTATCTGGATATTCGCTCGGTGTCAAACTCTTCCATGACAATCATGCCCAACAAATTTCTCACTTGCCTTGCAGACAATGATGATGACCTGATCAGTGGAGTGGAAGTGGTAGAATCCTTAGGTGGGAGTGATCATGTTCTCATGGAGTTTGTTATACAGTGCAAAGGGGATGCTAAGCGTAGTCATTCACACATTCTAGACTTTAAAAAAGCAGATTTCAGTAAGCTTAGGAATCTACTGGGTGTGATCTTGTGGTCAAAAATACTAAAAGAGAAGAGAGTGCATGATGGCTGGGAGTTTCTTAACAGTGAGATCTTGAGGGCACAATTTCAAACAGTTCCAATTAGGAGGAAAAATGAAAGGTGTCTAAGAAAACCAGGATGGCTGTCAAAAGAACTTTTAACTGAGCTAAGATTTAAAAAAGGACATGTACAAGAAATGGAAAAAAAGAGCAGGGGAATCACCAAAGATGAATTCAAACAAATAACCAGGATGTGTAGGGAGAAAGTCAGAAAAGCTAAAGCTCACAATGAGCTGAGGCTTGTCAGAGAGGTTAAAAACATCAGAAGAGGTTTTTTGGTTATGTCCATTGCAAATGGAAGAAAAAAGAAAGATAGAGTCACTGTATGGAGAAGATGGCAAAATGTTAATAGGGAATGGAGAAAAGGCAGAATTACTCAACACCTCATTTTCCCAAAAAGGAAACTGTGCTCATCCAGGTGAAAATGAAACAGAAGATACAGCAGGAGAAATTCAGCACAGAATAAATAGTTAGTGCAGAAACACCTGTCTACTTTAAATGAATTCAAATCTCCAGGGCCTGATGAACTACATCTCAGGATATTAAGAAGTAATACTGGCAGAAGTAATCTCAGAACCACTTGCTATAATCTCTGAGAACTCCTGAAGTACAGGAGAACTCCCAGTGGACTGGAGGAGGGCTAATGTTATCCCCATCTTCAAAAAGGGGAAAAAGGAGGACCCTAATAATTACCATCTAGTCAACCTGACATCAATACAAGGGAAGATTTTGGAGCAGGTCATTAAATATATGGTCTGCTGGCACTTACAAGGGAATACTGTGATCACAAAAAGTCAGCATGGGTTTCTGAAAAACAAGTCATGCCAAACTAAT
Source organism: Sphaerodactylus townsendi (assembly GCF_021028975.2). Lineage (NCBI taxonomy): Eukaryota > Metazoa > Chordata > Lepidosauria > Squamata > Sphaerodactylidae > Sphaerodactylus > Sphaerodactylus townsendi. Next base: position 82,457,919 of record NC_059431.1, on the reverse strand, counting down.
CTTATCTGGGGGGGGGGTGTTGACAGAGGGACAAGCTTAGTAGACAAAGGGAATGCTGTGGACATAGCATACCTTGATTTTAGTAAAGTTTTTAACAAGGTGCCCCATAATATTCTTGCAAGTGAGCTAGTGAAATGTGGACTAGACAAAGCTGCTATTGGATTTGTAATTGATTGACTGATGGATTTGTAATTGATTGACTGATCAAACTGAAAGGGTGCTCATCAAGGGCTCATCTTCATCCTGGAAAGAAGTTACTAGTGGGGTGCCACAGGGTTCTGTCCTGAGCCCAGTGCTATTAAATATTTTTATCAATGACTTGAATGATGGAATAGAGGGCATGCTAATCAAATTTGCAGATGGCACCAAATTAGGAGGGGTAACTAATACCCCAGAGGACATAGTCAGAATTCAAAAAGACCTGGACAGATTCGAGAGCTGGGCCAAATCAAACAGTGAATAAATGTAAGATACTACACTTAGGCCATAAAAATGAAATGCACAGATATAGGATGGTGACACTTGGGGGAGCTGGGTATGTTAAGTTTGGTGAAGAGAAGGTTAAGAAGTGACATGATAGCCATGTTTAGATATTTGAGGGGGTGTCATGTTGATGAGGGTGCAAGCTTGTTTTCTGTGGCTCCAGAGACTAGGACCAGGAGTAATGGGTTCAAGATGAGGGAAAAGAGATTCCACCTACACATCAGGAAAAATTTCCTGGCAGTAAGGGCTGTTTGACAGTGGAATGTACTACCTCGGAGTGTGGTGGAGTCTCCTCTGTAGGTTTTTAGAGAAAGTCTGGATGGCCATCTGTCAGGAGTGCTTTGATTGTGATTCCTGCATTGCAAGGGGGTGGACTTGAGGTCTCTTCCAACTCTATGGCCCTTTCCGCACGGGCCAATAACGACGCCCTGGGGACGGCAAAAACGCCATCCCCAGGGAGCCGTTCGCACAGGCGGCACTGCCAAATTGCAGTAGCGCCGACCTGGCTCCCTTCCCCCTCCCCCAGGGTGGCCTCAGGCCGCCTCCAAAAACCTCCCTCCTGGAGGGAGGTTTTTGGAATACTGCGCATTCCCAGCGGCGTGGTGCAAACGGCACCGCCAGGATTGCTCTGTTGTCCCCGTCCCTCTCCCTCGCTGTCCTCCAACCCCTGGAGGTCAGAGGGCAGCGTGGGCGGGTCTACGAAGGCCAGCAGGGTGACGACGGCGACGAGGTGAGTGGGAGAGGGACGGGGAAGAGGCGGGTCGGCCGGGCGACGGCGCTCCACGGCGCTGTCGTCTCAGCCGATTCTGGGACCATCCATGCGGACGGTCCCAGCGTAGTCGGGTCGGCGTTCATTACGCCGACCCAAGCCCTTCCGCCTCCATGCGGAAAGGCCCTATGATTCTATTATTCCTGTTATGACCCCCTAAGAATGCTCTGTTTTTCGAGCAAAAACTTACTTTGCTCCCTAGTCCAAGGGAAGTTCAACTTGCCTCAGCCAGGACCAGAGCTTTCTTGGCCCTGATCCCAGCCTGGTAGAATGCTCTGTCTAGCAGAACTAGTGCCCTGAAGGGCATGATGAAGTTCTGCACTACAGAAATGGCCAATTTTATTATGAAACTTTTCATTTCTAGGCGTGTGAGCAGTAGTATTCTCTTCTTTAATTGACTGAAAATGAGTTGAAGCACTGCTTCTTGTTCTTGGCAGAGGGCACCTATAATTTATAGTATGTAAATACAGTATAACTTTAAACAGAATGTTGCTAAGTGAAAAATACACACAACTGAATAGCTACTTTTATGCTGAATGAATACAAATGATGACCTAGTTAAAAATGACCTGTAGTATTATATACTTGTGCAGTACTGTGAATATCCATAAAACATGAGTGAAATTAGAGAAAATAAGGTAATTAAGAAGTTCAGTACATAATCTGTCTGTTTATATGGTAGCATTATCAAGTAATGAGTTGAAATATAGCCTATGGATACCTGTTTCTTCCTGATGGCAAATTTTCAGAACTAAGTATATTACTTAGAGGTGAAGTCTTTGATCCATGGCAGCGGCCTTTGGAGTTCAGTTTTGGATCCTTAACCTTAACTTTCATCATAGTCTAAGTGACGTCTGTGATATTCTAGCTATATCAAAGCTCAAAAATAAAAAAGGTCATATGTAATACCAATTATTCTAAATACTATTTGAATATTTCTCAAATACGAAATACTATTCAAATAACTCTCCAATTCAGAATGCTAATAGTTTTTTTCTGGCTTTCATAGACAGGGTAGGAAAAGGAGCATAATTTGCCTTATTATCACTATAGTCAGTATATATTTTCACTTTAATTGCCCATCAAAACTAACAGGCCTGGAAAAGAACCATTAGAAACCCATTTACATCAAAGAGGAAGATATTTGTTTGGATCAAGGTGCAGAAGCATCACAGCATAATATGATATCTGTTGCTGTCTATTCTGCCTATTTTCCTTCCTTTCACCCATTTCCTTTTTCATGGGAAAGCATGCTAATGAAAGTACAGTGATCTTGAGGGGGAAAGTAGCTCTGCATTTTGTAGCTGATCATTCTGAATTTGAGACAAATCTTTCAGAGAAAAGTAAAGGAATGAAAATCAAACTTCTGGTCAGATAGCTTGCTAGTAGCAGTTGCAGTGTACACATAGCCATAGACTATTTTGCTCCCTATCTATATATCCCCCCCCCCCCACCCCCCCCCCCCCCCCCCCCCCCCCCCCCCCCCCCCCCCCCCCCCCCACCCCCCCCCCCCCCCACCCCCCCCCCCCCCCACCCCCCCCCCCCCCCACCCCCCCCCCCCCCCACCCCCCCCCCCCCCCACCCCCCCCCCCCCCCACCCCCCCCCCCCCCCACCCCCCCCCCCCCCCACCCCCCCCCCCCCCCACCCCCCCCCCCCCCCACCCCCCCCCCCCCCCACCCCCCCCCCCCCCCACCCCCCCCCCCCCCCACCCCCCCCCCCCCCCACCCCCCCCCCCCCCCACCCCCCCCCCCCCCCACCCCCCCCCCCCCCCACCCCCCCCCCCCCCCACCCCCCCCCCCCCCCACCCCCCCCCCCCCCCACCCCCCCCCCCCCCCACCCCCCCCCCCCCCCACCCCCCCCCCCCCCCACCCCCCCCCCCCCCCACCCCCCCCCCCCCCCACCCCCCCCCCCCCCCACCCCCCCCCCCCCCCACCCCCCCCCCCCCCCACCCCCCCCCCCCCCCACCCCCCCCCCCCCCCACCCCCCCCCCCCCCCACCCCCCCCCCCCCCCACCCCCCCCCCCCCCCACCCCCCCCCCCCCCCACCCCCCCCCCCCCCCACCCCCCCCCCCCCCCACCCCCCCCCCCCCCCACCCCCCCCCCCCCCCACCCCCCCCCCCCCCCACCCCCCCCCCCCCCCACCCCCCCCCCCCCCCACCCCCCCCCCCCCCCACCCCCCCCCCCCCCCACCCCCCCCCCCCCCCACCCCCCCCCCCCCCCACCCCCCCCCCCCCCCACCCCCCCCCCCCCCCACCCCCCCCCCCCCCCACCCCCCCCCCCCCCCACCCCCCCCCCCCCCCACCCCCCCCCCCCCCCACCCCCCCCCCCCCCCACCCCCCCCCCCCCCCACCCCCCCCCCCCCCCACCCCCCCCCCCCCCCACCCCCCCCCCCCCCCACCCCCCCCCCCCCCCACCCCCCCCCCCCCCCACCCCCCCCCCCCCCCACCCCCCCCCCCCCCCACCCCCCCCCCCCCCCACCCCCCCCCCCCCCCACCCCCCCCCCCCCCCACCCCCCCCCCCCCCCACCCCCCCCCCCCCCCACCCCCCCCCCCCCCCACCCCCCCCCCCCCCCACCCCCCCCCCCCCCCACCCCCCCCCCCCCCCACCCCCCCCCCCCCCCACCCCCCCCCCCCCCCACCCCCCCCCCCCCCCACCCCCCCCCCCCCCCACCCCCCCCCCCCCCCACCCCCCCCCCCCCCCACCCCCCCCCCCCCCCACCCCCCCCCCCCCCCACCCCCCCCCCCCCCCACCCCCCCCCCCCCCCACCCCCCCCCCCCCCCACCCCCCCCCCCCCCCACCCCCCCCCCCCCCCACCCCCCCCCCCCCCCACCCCCCCCCCCCCCCACCCCCCCCCCCCCCCACCCCCCCCCCCCCCCACCCCCCCCCCCCCCCACCCCCCCCCCCCCCCACCCCCCCCCCCCCCCACCCCCCCCCCCCCCCACCCCCCCCCCCCCCCACCCCCCCCCCCCCCCACCCCCCCCCCCCCCCACCCCCCCCCCCCCCCACCCCCCCCCCCCCCCACCCCCCCCCCCCCCCACCCCCCCCCCCCCCCACCCCCCCCCCCCCCCACCCCCCCCCCCCCCCACCCCCCCCCCCCCCCACCCCCCCCCCCCCCCACCCCCCCCCCCCCCCACCCCCCCCCCCCCCCACCCCCCCCCCCCCCCACCCCCCCCCCCCCCCACCCCCCCCCCCCCCCACCCCCCCCCCCCCCCACCCCCCCCCCCCCCCACCCCCCCCCCCCCCCACCCCCCCCCCCCCCCACCCCCCCCCCCCCCCACCCCCCCCCCCCCCCACCCCCCCCCCCCCCCACCCCCCCCCCCCCCCACCCCCCCCCCCCCCCACCCCCCCCCCCCCCCACCCCCCCCCCCCCCCACCCCCCCCCCCCCCCACCCCCCCCCCCCCCCACCCCCCCCCCCCCCCACCCCCCCCCCCCCCCACCCCCCCCCCCCCCCACCCCCCCCCCCCCCCACCCCCCCCCCCCCCCACCCCCCCCCCCCCCCACCCCCCCCCCCCCCCACCCCCCCCCCCCCCCACCCCCCCCCCCCCCCACCCCCCCCCCCCCCCACCCCCCCCCCCCCCCACCCCCCCCCCCCCCCACCCCCCCCCCCCCCCACCCCCCCCCCCCCCCACCCCCCCCCCCCCCCACCCCCCCCCCCCCCCACCCCCCCCCCCCCCCACCCCCCCCCCCCCCCACCCCCCCCCCCCCCCACCCCCCCCCCCCCCCACCCCCCCCCCCCCCCACCCCCCCCCCCCCCCACCCCCCCCCCCCCCCACCCCCCCCCCCCCCCACCCCCCCCCCCCCCCACCCCCCCCCCCCCCCACCCCCCCCCCCCCCCACCCCCCCCCCCCCCCACCCCCCCCCCCCCCCACCCCCCCCCCCCCCCACCCCCCCCCCCCCCCACCCCCCCCCCCCCCCACCCCCCCCCCCCCCCACCCCCCCCCCCCCCCACCCCCCCCCCCCCCCACCCCCCCCCCCCCCCACCCCCCCCCCCCCCCACCCCCCCCCCCCCCCACCCCCCCCCCCCCCCACCCCCCCCCCCCCCCACCCCCCCCCCCCCCCACCCCCCCCCCCCCCCACCCCCCCCCCCCCCCACCCCCCCCCCCCCCCACCCCCCCCCCCCCCCACCCCCCCCCCCCCCCACCCCCCCCCCCCCCCACCCCCCCCCCCCCCCACCCCCCCCCCCCCCCACCCCCCCCCCCCCCCACCCCCCCCCCCCCCCACCCCCCCCCCCCCCCACCCCCCCCCCCCCCCACCCCCCCCCCCCCCCACCCCCCCCCCCCCCCACCCCCCCCCCCCCCCACCCCCCCCCCCCCCCACCCCCCCCCCCCCCCACCCCCCCCCCCCCCCACCCCCCCCCCCCCCCACCCCCCCCCCCCCCCACCCCCCCCCCCCCCCACCCCCCCCCCCCCCCACCCCCCCCCCCCCCCACCCCCCCCCCCCCCCACCCCCCCCCCCCCCCACCCCCCCCCCCCCCCACCCCCCCCCCCCCCCACCCCCCCCCCCCCCCACCCCCCCCCCCCCCCACCCCCCCCCCCCCCCACCCCCCCCCCCCCCCACCCCCCCCCCCCCCCACCCCCCCCCCCCCCCACCCCCCCCCCCCCCCACCCCCCCCCCCCCCCACCCCCCCCCCCCCCCACCCCCCCCCCCCCCCACCCCCCCCCCCCCCCACCCCCCCCCCCCCCCACCCCCCCCCCCCCCCACCCCCCCCCCCCCCCACCCCCCCCCCCCCCCACCCCCCCCCCCCCCCACCCCCCCCCCCCCCCACCCCCCCCCCCCCCCACCCCCCCCCCCCCCCACCCCCCCCCCCCCCCACCCCCCCCCCCCCCCACCCCCCCCCCCCCCCACCCCCCCCCCCCCCCACCCCCCCCCCCCCCCACCCCCCCCCCCCCCCACCCCCCCCCCCCCCCACCCCCCCCCCCCCCCACCCCCCCCCCCCCCCACCCCCCCCCCCCCCCACCCCCCCCCCCCCCCACCCCCCCCCCCCCCCACCCCCCCCCCCCCCCACCCCCCCCCCCCCCCACCCCCCCCCCCCCCCACCCCCCCCCCCCCCCACCCCCCCCCCCCCCCACCCCCCCCCCCCCCCACCCCCCCCCCCCCCCACCCCCCCCCCCCCCCACCCCCCCCCCCCCCCACCCCCCCCCCCCCCCACCCCCCCCCCCCCCCACCCCCCCCCCCCCCCACCCCCCCCCCCCCCCACCCCCCCCCCCCCCCACCCCCCCCCCCCCCCACCCCCCCCCCCCCCCACCCCCCCCCCCCCCCACCCCCCCCCCCCCCCACCCCCCCCCCCCCCCACCCCCCCCCCCCCCCACCCCCCCCCCCCCCCACCCCCCCCCCCCCCCACCCCCCCCCCCCCCCACCCCCCCCCCCCCCCACCCCCCCCCCCCCCCACCCCCCCCCCCCCCCACCCCCCCCCCCCCCCACCCCCCCCCCCCCCCACCCCCCCCCCCCCCCACCCCCCCCCCCCCCCACCCCCCCCCCCCCCCACCCCCCCCCCCCCCCACCCCCCCCCCCCCCCACCCCCCCCCCCCCCCACCCCCCCCCCCCCCCACCCCCCCCCCCCCCCACCCCCCCCCCCCCCCACCCCCCCCCCCCCCCACCCCCCCCCCCCCCCACCCCCCCCCCCCCCCACCCCCCCCCCCCCCCACCCCCCCCCCCCCCCACCCCCCCCCCCCCCCACCCCCCCCCCCCCCCACCCCCCCCCCCCCCCACCCCCCCCCCCCCCCACCCCCCCCCCCCCCCACCCCCCCCCCCCCCCACCCCCCCCCCCCCCCACCCCCCCCCCCCCCCACCCCCCCCCCCCCCCACCCCCCCCCCCCCCCACCCCCCCCCCCCCCCACCCCCCCCCCCCCCCACCCCCCCCCCCCCCCACCCCCCCCCCCCCCCACCCCCCCCCCCCCCCACCCCCCCCCCCCCCCACCCCCCCCCCCCCCCACCCCCCCCCCCCCCCACCCCCCCCCCCCCCCACCCCCCCCCCCCCCCACCCCCCCCCCCCCCCACCCCCCCCCCCCCCCACCCCCCCCCCCCCCCACCCCCCCCCCCCCCCACCCCCCCCCCCCCCCACCCCCCCCCCCCCCCACCCCCCCCCCCCCCCACCCCCCCCCCCCCCCACCCCCCCCCCCCCCCACCCCCCCCCCCCCCCACCCCCCCCCCCCCCCACCCCCCCCCCCCCCCACCCCCCCCCCCCCCCACCCCCCCCCCCCCCCACCCCCCCCCCCCCCCACCCCCCCCCCCCCCCACCCCCCCCCCCCCCCACCCCCCCCCCCCCCCACCCCCCCCCCCCCCCACCCCCCCCCCCCCCCACCCCCCCCCCCCCCCACCCCCCCCCCCCCCCACCCCCCCCCCCCCCCACCCCCCCCCCCCCCCACCCCCCCCCCCCCCCACCCCCCCCCCCCCCCACCCCCCCCCCCCCCCACCCCCCCCCCCCCCCACCCCCCCCCCCCCCCACCCCCCCCCCCCCCCACCCCCCCCCCCCCCCACCCCCCCCCCCCCCCACCCCCCCCCCCCCCCACCCCCCCCCCCCCCCACCCCCCCCCCCCCCCACCCCCCCCCCCCCCCACCCCCCCCCCCCCCCACCCCCCCCCCCCCCCACCCCCCCCCCCCCCCACCCCCCCCCCCCCCCACCCCCCCCCCCCCCCACCCCCCCCCCCCCCCACCCCCCCCCCCCCCCACCCCCCCCCCCCCCCACCCCCCCCCCCCCCCACCCCCCCCCCCCCCCACCCCCCCCCCCCCCCACCCCCCCCCCCCCCCACCCCCCCCCCCCCCCACCCCCCCCCCCCCCCACCCCCCCCCCCCCCCACCCCCCCCCCCCCCCACCCCCCCCCCCCCCCACCCCCCCCCCCCCCCACCCCCCCCCCCCCCCACCCCCCCCCCCCCCCACCCCCCCCCCCCCCCACCCCCCCCCCCCCCCACCCCCCCCCCCCCCCACCCCCCCCCCCCCCCACCCCCCCCCCCCCCCACCCCCCCCCCCCCCCACCCCCCCCCCCCCCCACCCCCCCCCCCCCCCACCCCCCCCCCCCCCCACCCCCCCCCCCCCCCACCCCCCCCCCCCCCCACCCCCCCCCCCCCCCACCCCCCCCCCCCCCCACCCCCCCCCCCCCCCACCCCCCCCCCCCCCCACCCCCCCCCCCCCCCACCCCCCCCCCCCCCCACCCCCCCCCCCCCCCACCCCCCCCCCCCCCCACCCCCCCCCCCCCCCACCCCCCCCCCCCCCCACCCCCCCCCCCCCCCACCCCCCCCCCCCCCCACCCCCCCCCCCCCCCACCCCCCCCCCCCCCCACCCCCCCCCCCCCCCACCCCCCCCCCCCCCCACCCCCCCCCCCCCCCACCCCCCCCCCCCCCCACCCCCCCCCCCCCCCACCCCCCCCCCCCCCCACCCCCCCCCCCCCCCACCCCCCCCCCCCCCCACCCCCCCCCCCCCCCACCCCCCCCCCCCCCCACCCCCCCCCCCCCCCACCCCCCCCCCCCCCCACCCCCCCCCCCCCCCACCCCCCCCCCCCCCCACCCCCCCCCCCCCCCACCCCCCCCCCCCCCCACCCCCCCCCCCCCCCACCCCCCCCCCCCCCCACCCCCCCCCCCCCCCACCCCCCCCCCCCCCCACCCCCCCCCCCCCCCACCCCCCCCCCCCCCCACCCCCCCCCCCCCCCACCCCCCCCCCCCCCCACCCCCCCCCCCCCCCACCCCCCCCCCCCCCCACCCCCCCCCCCCCCCACCCCCCCCCCCCCCCACCCCCCCCCCCCCCCACCCCCCCCCCCCCCCACCCCCCCCCCCCCCCACCCCCCCCCCCCCCCACCCCCCCCCCCCCCCACCCCCCCCCCCCCCCACCCCCCCCCCCCCCCACCCCCCCCCCCCCCCACCCCCCCCCCCCCCCACCCCCCCCCCCCCCCACCCCCCCCCCCCCCCACCCCCCCCCCCCCCCACCCCCCCCCCCCCCCACCCCCCCCCCCCCCCACCCCCCCCCCCCCCCACCCCCCCCCCCCCCCACCCCCCCCCCCCCCCACCCCCCCCCCCCCCCACCCCCCCCCCCCCCCACCCCCCCCCCCCCCCACCCCCCCCCCCCCCCACCCCCCCCCCCCCCCACCCCCCCCCCCCCCCACCCCCCCCCCCCCCCACCCCCCCCCCCCCCCACCCCCCCCCCCCCCCACCCCCCCCCCCCCCCACCCCCCCCCCCCCCCACCCCCCCCCCCCCCCACCCCCCCCCCCCCCCACCCCCCCCCCCCCCCACCCCCCCCCCCCCCCACCCCCCCCCCCCCCCACCCCCCCCCCCCCCCACCCCCCCCCCCCCCCACCCCCCCCCCCCCCCACCCCCCCCCCCCCCCACCCCCCCCCCCCCCCACCCCCCCCCCCCCCCACCCCCCCCCCCCCCCACCCCCCCCCCCCCCCACCCCCCCCCCCCCCCACCCCCCCCCCCCCCCACCCCCCCCCCCCCCCACCCCCCCCCCCCCCCACCCCCCCCCCCCCCCACCCCCCCCCCCCCCCACCCCCCCCCCCCCCCACCCCCCCCCCCCCCCACCCCCCCCCCCCCCCACCCCCCCCCCCCCCCACCCCCCCCCCCCCCCACCCCCCCCCCCCCCCACCCCCCCCCCCCCCCACCCCCCCCCCCCCCCACCCCCCCCCCCCCCCACCCCCCCCCCCCCCCACCCCCCCCCCCCCCCACCCCCCCCCCCCCCCACCCCCCCCCCCCCCCACCCCCCCCCCCCCCCACCCCCCCCCCCCCCCACCCCCCCCCCCCCCCACCCCCCCCCCCCCCCACCCCCCCCCCCCCCCACCCCCCCCCCCCCCCACCCCCCCCCCCCCCCACCCCCCCCCCCCCCCACCCCCCCCCCCCCCCACCCCCCCCCCCCCCCACCCCCCCCCCCCCCCACCCCCCCCCCCCCCCACCCCCCCCCCCCCCCACCCCCCCCCCCCCCCACCCCCCCCCCCCCCCACCCCCCCCCCCCCCCACCCCCCCCCCCCCCCACCCCCCCCCCCCCCCACCCCCCCCCCCCCCCACCCCCCCCCCCCCCCACCCCCCCCCCCCCCCACCCCCCCCCCCCCCCACCCCCCCCCCCCCCCACCCCCCCCCCCCCCCACCCCCCCCCCCCCCCACCCCCCCCCCCCCCCACCCCCCCCCCCCCCCACCCCCCCCCCCCCCCACCCCCCCCCCCCCCCACCCCCCCCCCCCCCCACCCCCCCCCCCCCCCACCCCCCCCCCCCCCCACCCCCCCCCCCCCCCACCCCCCCCCCCCCCCACCCCCCCCCCCCCCCACCCCCCCCCCCCCCCACCCCCCCCCCCCCCCACCCCCCCCCCCCCCCACCCCCCCCCCCCCCCACCCCCCCCCCCCCCCACCCCCCCCCCCCCCCACCCCCCCCCCCCCCCACCCCCCCCCCCCCCCACCCCCCCCCCCCCCCACCCCCCCCCCCCCCCACCCCCCCCCCCCCCCACCCCCCCCCCCCCCCACCCCCCCCCCCCCCCACCCCCCCCCCCCCCCACCCCCCCCCCCCCCCACCCCCCCCCCCCCCCACCCCCCCCCCCCCCCACCCCCCCCCCCCCCCACCCCCCCCCCCCCCCACCCCCCCCCCCCCCCACCCCCCCCCCCCCCCACCCCCCCCCCCCCCCACCCCCCCCCCCCCCCACCCCCCCCCCCCCCCACCCCCCCCCCCCCCCACCCCCCCCCCCCCCCACCCCCCCCCCCCCCCACCCCCCCCCCCCCCCACCCCCCCCCCCCCCCACCCCCCCCCCCCCCCACCCCCCCCCCCCCCCACCCCCCCCCCCCCCCACCCCCCCCCCCCCCCACCCCCCCCCCCCCCCACCCCCCCCCCCCCCCACCCCCCCCCCCCCCCACCCCCCCCCCCCCCCACCCCCCCCCCCCCCCACCCCCCCCCCCCCCCACCCCCCCCCCCCCCCACCCCCCCCCCCCCCCACCCCCCCCCCCCCCCACCCCCCCCCCCCCCCACCCCCCCCCCCCCCCACCCCCCCCCCCCCCCACCCCCCCCCCCCCCCACCCCCCCCCCCCCCCACCCCCCCCCCCCCCCACCCCCCCCCCCCCCCACCCCCCCCCCCCCCCACCCCCCCCCCCCCCCACCCCCCCCCCCCCCCACCCCCCCCCCCCCCCACCCCCCCCCCCCCCCACCCCCCCCCCCCCCCACCCCCCCCCCCCCCCACCCCCCCCCCCCCCCACCCCCCCCCCCCCCCACCCCCCCCCCCCCCCACCCCCCCCCCCCCCCACCCCCCCCCCCCCCCACCCCCCCCCCCCCCCACCCCCCCCCCCCCCCACCCCCCCCCCCCCCCACCCCCCCCCCCCCCCACCCCCCCCCCCCCCCACCCCCCCCCCCCCCCACCCCCCCCCCCCCCCACCCCCCCCCCCCCCCACCCCCCCCCCCCCCCACCCCCCCCCCCCCCCACCCCCCCCCCCCCCCACCCCCCCCCCCCCCCACCCCCCCCCCCCCCCACCCCCCCCCCCCCCCACCCCCCCCCCCCCCCACCCCCCCCCCCCCCCACCCCCCCCCCCCCCCACCCCCCCCCCCCCCCACCCCCCCCCCCCCCCACCCCCCCCCCCCCCCACCCCCCCCCCCCCCCACCCCCCCCCCCCCCCACCCCCCCCCCCCCCCACCCCCCCCCCCCCCCACCCCCCCCCCCCCCCACCCCCCCCCCCCCCCACCCCCCCCCCCCCCCACCCCCCCCCCCCCCCACCCCCCCCCCCCCCCACCCCCCCCCCCCCCCACCCCCCCCCCCCCCCACCCCCCCCCCCCCCCACCCCCCCCCCCCCCCACCCCCCCCCCCCCCCACCCCCCCCCCCCCCCACCCCCCCCCCCCCCCACCCCCCCCCCCCCCCACCCCCCCCCCCCCCCACCCCCCCCCCCCCCCACCCCCCCCCCCCCCCACCCCCCCCCCCCCCCACCCCCCCCCCCCCCCACCCCCCCCCCCCCCCACCCCCCCCCCCCCCCACCCCCCCCCCCCCCCACCCCCCCCCCCCCCCACCCCCCCCCCCCCCCACCCCCCCCCCCCCCCACCCCCCCCCCCCCCCACCCCCCCCCCCCCCCACCCCCCCCCCCCCCCACCCCCCCCCCCCCCCACCCCCCCCCCCCCCCACCCCCCCCCCCCCCCACCCCCCCCCCCCCCCACCCCCCCCCCCCCCCACCCCCCCCCCCCCCCACCCCCCCCCCCCCCCACCCCCCCCCCCCCCCACCCCCCCCCCCCCCCACCCCCCCCCCCCCCCACCCCCCCCCCCCCCCACCCCCCCCCCCCCCCACCCCCCCCCCCCCCCACCCCCCCCCCCCCCCACCCCCCCCCCCCCCCACCCCCCCCCCCCCCCACCCCCCCCCCCCCCCACCCCCCCCCCCCCCCACCCCCCCCCCCCCCCACCCCCCCCCCCCCCCACCCCCCCCCCCCCCCACCCCCCCCCCCCCCCACCCCCCCCCCCCCCCACCCCCCCCCCCCCCCACCCCCCCCCCCCCCCACCCCCCCCCCCCCCCACCCCCCCCCCCCCCCACCCCCCCCCCCCCCCACCCCCCCCCCCCCCCACCCCCCCCCCCCCCCACCCCCCCCCCCCCCCACCCCCCCCCCCCCCCACCCCCCCCCCCCCCCACCCCCCCCCCCCCCCACCCCCCCCCCCCCCCACCCCCCCCCCCCCCCACCCCCCCCCCCCCCCACCCCCCCCCCCCCCCACCCCCCCCCCCCCCCACCCCCCCCCCCCCCCACCCCCCCCCCCCCCCACCCCCCCCCCCCCCCACCCCCCCCCCCCCCCACCCCCCCCCCCCCCCACCCCCCCCCCCCCCCACCCCCCCCCCCCCCCACCCCCCCCCCCCCCCACCCCCCCCCCCCCCCACCCCCCCCCCCCCCCACCCCCCCCCCCCCCCACCCCCCCCCCCCCCCACCCCCCCCCCCCCCCACCCCCCCCCCCCCCCACCCCCCCCCCCCCCCACCCCCCCCCCCCCCCACCCCCCCCCCCCCCCACCCCCCCCCCCCCCCACCCCCCCCCCCCCCCACCCCCCCCCCCCCCCACCCCCCCCCCCCCCCACCCCCCCCCCCCCCCACCCCCCCCCCCCCCCACCCCCCCCCCCCCCCACCCCCCCCCCCCCCCACCCCCCCCCCCCCCCACCCCCCCCCCCCCCCACCCCCCCCCCCCCCCACCCCCCCCCCCCCCCACCCCCCCCCCCCCCCACCCCCCCCCCCCCCCACCCCCCCCCCCCCCCACCCCCCCCCCCCCCCACCCCCCCCCCCCCCCACCCCCCCCCCCCCCCACCCCCCCCCCCCCCCACCCCCCCCCCCCCCCACCCCCCCCCCCCCCCACCCCCCCCCCCCCCCACCCCCCCCCCCCCCCACCCCCCCCCCCCCCCACCCCCCCCCCCCCCCACCCCCCCCCCCCCCCACCCCCCCCCCCCCCCACCCCCCCCCCCCCCCACCCCCCCCCCCCCCCACCCCCCCCCCCCCCCACCCCCCCCCCCCCCCACCCCCCCCCCCCCCCACCCCCCCCCCCCCCCACCCCCCCCCCCCCCCACCCCCCCCCCCCCCCACCCCCCCCCCCCCCCACCCCCCCCCCCCCCCACCCCCCCCCCCCCCCACCCCCCCCCCCCCCCACCCCCCCCCCCCCCCACCCCCCCCCCCCCCCACCCCCCCCCCCCCCCACCCCCCCCCCCCCCCACCCCCCCCCCCCCCCACCCCCCCCCCCCCCCACCCCCCCCCCCCCCCACCCCCCCCCCCCCCCACCCCCCCCCCCCCCCACCCCCCCCCCCCCCCACCCCCCCCCCCCCCCACCCCCCCCCCCCCCCACCCCCCCCCCCCCCCACCCCCCCCCCCCCCCACCCCCCCCCCCCCCCACCCCCCCCCCCCCCCACCCCCCCCCCCCCCCACCCCCCCCCCCCCCCACCCCCCCCCCCCCCCACCCCCCCCCCCCCCCACCCCCCCCCCCCCCCACCCCCCCCCCCCCCCACCCCCCCCCCCCCCCACCCCCCCCCCCCCCCACCCCCCCCCCCCCCCACCCCCCCCCCCCCCCACCCCCCCCCCCCCCCACCCCCCCCCCCCCCCACCCCCCCCCCCCCCCACCCCCCCCCCCCCCCACCCCCCCCCCCCCCCACCCCCCCCCCCCCCCACCCCCCCCCCCCCCCACCCCCCCCCCCCCCCACCCCCCCCCCCCCCCACCCCCCCCCCCCCCCACCCCCCCCCCCCCCCACCCCCCCCCCCCCCCACCCCCCCCCCCCCCCACCCCCCCCCCCCCCCACCCCCCCCCCCCCCCACCCCCCCCCCCCCCCACCCCCCCCCCCCCCCACCCCCCCCCCCCCCCACCCCCCCCCCCCCCCACCCCCCCCCCCCCCCACCCCCCCCCCCCCCCACCCCCCCCCCCCCCCACCCCCCCCCCCCCCCACCCCCCCCCCCCCCCACCCCCCCCCCCCCCCACCCCCCCCCCCCCCCACCCCCCCCCCCCCCCACCCCCCCCCCCCCCCACCCCCCCCCCCCCCCACCCCCCCCCCCCCCCACCCCCCCCCCCCCCCACCCCCCCCCCCCCCCACCCCCCCCCCCCCCCACCCCCCCCCCCCCCCACCCCCCCCCCCCCCCACCCCCCCCCCCCCCCACCCCCCCCCCCCCCCACCCCCCCCCCCCCCCACCCCCCCCCCCCCCCACCCCCCCCCCCCCCCACCCCCCCCCCCCCCCACCCCCCCCCCCCCCCACCCCCCCCCCCCCCCACCCCCCCCCCCCCCCACCCCCCCCCCCCCCCACCCCCCCCCCCCCCCACCCCCCCCCCCCCCCACCCCCCCCCCCCCCCACCCCCCCCCCCCCCCACCCCCCCCCCCCCCCACCCCCCCCCCCCCCCACCCCCCCCCCCCCCCACCCCCCCCCCCCCCCACCCCCCCCCCCCCCCACCCCCCCCCCCCCCCACCCCCCCCCCCCCCCACCCCCCCCCCCCCCCACCCCCCCCCCCCCCCACCCCCCCCCCCCCCCACCCCCCCCCCCCCCCACCCCCCCCCCCCCCCACCCCCCCCCCCCCCCACCCCCCCCCCCCCCCACCCCCCCCCCCCCCCACCCCCCCCCCCCCCCACCCCCCCCCCCCCCCACCCCCCCCCCCCCCCACCCCCCCCCCCCCCCACCCCCCCCCCCCCCCACCCCCCCCCCCCCCCACCCCCCCCCCCCCCCACCCCCCCCCCCCCCCACCCCCCCCCCCCCCCACCCCCCCCCCCCCCCACCCCCCCCCCCCCCCACCCCCCCCCCCCCCCACCCCCCCCCCCCCCCACCCCCCCCCCCCCCCACCCCCCCCCCCCCCCACCCCCCCCCCCCCCCACCCCCCCCCCCCCCCACCCCCCCCCCCCCCCACCCCCCCCCCCCCCCACCCCCCCCCCCCCCCACCCCCCCCCCCCCCCACCCCCCCCCCCCCCCACCCCCCCCCCCCCCCACCCCCCCCCCCCCCCACCCCCCCCCCCCCCCACCCCCCCCCCCCCCCACCCCCCCCCCCCCCCACCCCCCCCCCCCCCCACCCCCCCCCCCCCCCACCCCCCCCCCCCCCCACCCCCCCCCCCCCCCACCCCCCCCCCCCCCCACCCCCCCCCCCCCCCACCCCCCCCCCCCCCCACCCCCCCCCCCCCCCACCCCCCCCCCCCCCCACCCCCCCCCCCCCCCACCCCCCCCCCCCCCCACCCCCCCCCCCCCCCACCCCCCCCCCCCCCCACCCCCCCCCCCCCCCACCCCCCCCCCCCCCCACCCCCCCCCCCCCCCACCCCCCCCCCCCCCCACCCCCCCCCCCCCCCACCCCCCCCCCCCCCCACCCCCCCCCCCCCCCACCCCCCCCCCCCCCCACCCCCCCCCCCCCCCACCCCCCCCCCCCCCCACCCCCCCCCCCCCCCACCCCCCCCCCCCCCCACCCCCCCCCCCCCCCACCCCCCCCCCCCCCCACCCCCCCCCCCCCCCACCCCCCCCCCCCCCCACCCCCCCCCCCCCCCACCCCCCCCCCCCCCCACCCCCCCCCCCCCCCACCCCCCCCCCCCCCCACCCCCCCCCCCCCCCACCCCCCCCCCCCCCCACCCCCCCCCCCCCCCACCCCCCCCCCCCCCCACCCCCCCCCCCCCCCACCCCCCCCCCCCCCCACCCCCCCCCCCCCCCACCCCCCCCCCCCCCCACCCCCCCCCCCCCCCACCCCCCCCCCCCCCCACCCCCCCCCCCCCCCACCCCCCCCCCCCCCCACCCCCCCCCCCCCCCACCCCCCCCCCCCCCCACCCCCCCCCCCCCCCACCCCCCCCCCCCCCCACCCCCCCCCCCCCCCACCCCCCCCCCCCCCCACCCCCCCCCCCCCCCACCCCCCCCCCCCCCCACCCCCCCCCCCCCCCACCCCCCCCCCCCCCCACCCCCCCCCCCCCCCACCCCCCCCCCCCCCCACCCCCCCCCCCCCCCACCCCCCCCCCCCCCCACCCCCCCCCCCCCCCACCCCCCCCCCCCCCCACCCCCCCCCCCCCCCACCCCCCCCCCCCCCCACCCCCCCCCCCCCCCACCCCCCCCCCCCCCCACCCCCCCCCCCCCCCACCCCCCCCCCCCCCCACCCCCCCCCCCCCCCACCCCCCCCCCCCCCCACCCCCCCCCCCCCCCACCCCCCCCCCCCCCCACCCCCCCCCCCCCCCACCCCCCCCCCCCCCCACCCCCCCCCCCCCCCACCCCCCCCCCCCCCCACCCCCCCCCCCCCCCACCCCCCCCCCCCCCCACCCCCCCCCCCCCCCACCCCCCCCCCCCCCCACCCCCCCCCCCCCCCACCCCCCCCCCCCCCCACCCCCCCCCCCCCCCACCCCCCCCCCCCCCCACCCCCCCCCCCCCCCACCCCCCCCCCCCCCCACCCCCCCCCCCCCCCACCCCCCCCCCCCCCCACCCCCCCCCCCCCCCACCCCCCCCCCCCCCCACCCCCCCCCCCCCCCACCCCCCCCCCCCCCCACCCCCCCCCCCCCCCACCCCCCCCCCCCCCCACCCCCCCCCCCCCCCACCCCCCCCCCCCCCCACCCCCCCCCCCCCCCACCCCCCCCCCCCCCCACCCCCCCCCCCCCCCACCCCCCCCCCCCCCCACCCCCCCCCCCCCCCACCCCCCCCCCCCCCCACCCCCCCCCCCCCCCACCCCCCCCCCCCCCCACCCCCCCCCCCCCCCACCCCCCCCCCCCCCCACCCCCCCCCCCCCCCACCCCCCCCCCCCCCCACCCCCCCCCCCCCCCACCCCCCCCCCCCCCCACCCCCCCCCCCCCCCACCCCCCCCCCCCCCCACCCCCCCCCCCCCCCACCCCCCCCCCCCCCCCCCCCCCCCCCCCCCCCCCCCCCCCCCCCCCCCCCCCCCCCCCCCCCCACCCCCACCCCCCCACACGCCCCCCCCCCCCCACCCCCCCCCCCCCCCCCACCCCACCCCCCCCCCCCACCCACCCCCCCCCCACCACCCCCCCCCCCCCCCCCCCCCACCCCCCCCCCCCCCCCCCCACCCCCACCCCCCCCCCCCCCCCCCCCCCCCCCACCGCGCCGCCGGGAAGACGCTTCCTCCCCAACAACAACCCTTTAAAGGGTTGTTGTTTAGGGCAGCCTGACGCCGCCCTGGGGGGAGGGAAGCACAGTCAGGTCGCCGCTGCTGCATTGCAGCAGCGGCGCCTATGCGAACGGCGGCCTGGGGGCGGTGTTTTTACCGCCCCCAGGCCGTCGTTAATGAGCCGTCGTTAATGAGCCGTGCGGAAACGGCCCTAGTTAAATCTCCCTTCTTCCCCCCAGGTGTTTTTGCATTGCTGCTGCTTCTCTTCTTGTTTTGGTTTGCTGTGTTAGAAGATTTCTGATTACGGTTTCCCACATTTGCATTCCCTCTTCCAGTATTTTCCCCCGTGTTTGCTGGTTTTATGGTGTTTCCGTGCAGATTTTTAATTAAGGCATGACAGAACAGTTCTAATATTTGAATTTTGTTCCCCAAACTCTTTTTTTTGTTTCCCTTCTTGCTGGTTGTGTGTTTGCTGGCTTTTGTTTTGTTTTCTGGCTGGTGTTGTTGGGAGCTGGGTGAGCCTGTGGGTCTGTGTGCCCACATTAGTTGATAGGGTTTTTGAAAAGGAGTTGTTTTTCTGCTGAGAAAGATTGAGTAGCATTGAAAGATTGAGTAGCATTGTTGTGGTAATCTGACTGGGTCCTCGATATGTGATCCACAGTTTTCCCAATTGTTAAATTTAATTAGAGGCTAGTGGTCAAGGGCTTGATAGGGTTTGTTAGAATTTCTCATTTAGTTCAGTGCTGTAGTGTTTCAGTGTCATACTTGATAGGATATTAGCAGATTCAAATAAGAGTGAAGATTCTGGGTTTGCAAATAGTTAAATAGTGTAAAAGTGATCTTTTTGGGTTCAGTCCCACCTTCACCACAAGAAAAGGTAGGCTGACTTAGACATTAGCTACATTAGCTACTTAGGCTTCAAAGTTTAAAGAGCACTTCTTGAAAAATGTGCTCCCTGCATTCACACCCAGAAATTTCCCAATGGCTATCTTCAAAGATATGCAGACATGCATAAGAGAATCTTAGCTGCTCAGAAAACTCCCATTGAAAAACATTGGGATCACAGTGAACAGATAAAATAGCTCCTTTTTAAAAAATAGGAAAACTATATATTGCTGGAATCAACAGGACCAGCTGAGTACAACTGTGTACTTTTGAGGCTGAAAAAGGTGCCCAGGATTGGAGCCTGGGACAATGTTCAGCAAATGGCAGCAGGGAGAATCCTGTCAGCAACACACAAAATGCCAGGCACAAGCTGAGGGTGAGAGCAAAACAGGTGGAAAAATAAGACATTTCCTGAGCTCTGCATTCCATACAGCCAGGCAGGAGACGTCTTGCAGGCAGCTTAGGGAGGAAAGGTCCACTCTGAAATGTTCTCCAAAAAAACCCACCTTGAGCTAAAATAAGGCATCCTGAAGACATCTTGGGGAAAAAATTATGCCTCCCCAGGAAGCCTTTTTTAGCATCCCCATAGCATCTTGTTTAGGTTGCATGGAACAGACCATGTTTTGGGTTGTTTTAGGAAGGAATATATAAACCAAGGAATATTTATTGATCAGCCGCAATCTTGAAATTATTGGTTTAAGTAAGAACCAAGTAGGCATGATTAAGTTTGAGCACAGCAGTGTATAATGGTAATAGAACAACAATCCCAGTTCATTATCTCACTCCCAAAGGACTTCTTTTAGCTTAACATTTTATTGCATGTACATAAGATCACTGTTTGGAGACACAACTTGTCCAAAACATTTTAGAACTCTCAATTTAATGATGCCCTCCAGAGAAACATGTCCTTAAAAAAAACCCTAGAAATACTATCTAGAGAACTCTTGGCAATACATACAGCATTTCCATCATGTCATGACAGCTACCTTGAACTGTCAATAGTGTCTGCCATTTAAAAAATTGCACTACATTTGAGACATTTTTTTAACAGGAATTCTCTTATGTGCACCATGTTAGTTTGAGATTTTTTTGCATGTTCTAATACAAAACAATATTGTTTTGTATTAATTGTGTGCATCTTAACAAGCTGAGCTTATATCTGTAATTAGGCTTCATTTCTCAGGTTTAGGAATATGGAAGTTTTGAGATTATACACAAGCTTTCATTCTACTGATTAAGAAAAGAAAGCTGTGCTTCTAGTATATGAAATGCAATGCTGATTACAAATACAGATGTTTAATTTGTTTAGAAAATTTGTATGGCAGCTCTCCAGATCTGCTTGAGGCAGTTTATTAATGTTTCAGGTAGCCCTTTGATTAATATAATTTTTGTTTTATTATTAAAAAAATGTTATTAAGCAAGTAGATAAACTGCATCCAACCTTGACCTATAATGCTAATCTAAGCAGTTGGATTCTGCTGATAAATGGTTGTAAAAGAAGGGGGGCTGTCAATTCCTCCCTCCCTCTATAGACCTCCAGTTAGACCTTTATGCCCCTCCCCAATTGTCAGGAGCAGGCAGTGAAATTCCATTCCAGTGACATAAATTTATTTTTAGTTAGAAATTATCGGGATCCAACTTCTACCCATTGTGTTTTCCTTCACTTTCTCTTCAAAGCAGAATAAAAGATGTGTGTAAAGAAGTTTCAAAAACCGCAGGTTTCTTGCATGTAAACGCAAAGTCATTTATCAAGAGGATAAAATGCTACATAATTAATAATCTAATCCCAAGGGATTGAAGTTTAAGCCAAAGTAGACCAATGTGTATAAAACAACCTAGTCTCACCTGTTCACTGAAAATTGTTTTGAATATCTTAGTAGTTTGCACACTTAAAAGAAAAGATCTGTACAGTTAAACAGAACAATTGGGAATTTTAGTTTCATCAAATATAGGGCTTATTTTGTGGTGCACTTTCAGTTTTAATTGAAAGGAGATACAAAAACCTGGGAAAAGAGAAGCCTCCACAAAGATTAGGATGGTTAGTTAGGGGGAGTTGTCTTAGGCCGTTTCCGCACGGGCAAAATATGACGCTGCCGCGAACGGAAAAAAAGAAGCTGCCTGAAATGAGAGCTGCTCGCACGAAGGGCGAGGTGGGCGTGAGAAGTCGCTACCGGCCGCTGGTAAAACGCTTAAACCGGGCGCTGAAGACGGCGTATTCAGAAAACGCTTAAAACCACTCTTTTTCCCCATGTGACGCGATCGACAAGACTGCGGCGTAACAGCCGCCACGGAGCTGCTCGCCATTAAATGGCGCTGGCCTGCACGGTTTCAAGAAGTGCGCAGGCGAACGTCAGCGAGACGCCTCGCGCGTAACCGCCACATTTTCTGCGGGCTGCTGATTCGCAGAAGCCCGGGCTCTTCGTCTGTGTGAACGCTTTTTTGGGATGCGCCGCACTTATGACGCTATCGCTGTCAGTTGCTTTTTTGGCCGTGCGGAAACGGCCTATGATTATATGGAAAAGCGGAAATTAAGCAAGCTAACTGGTAATTCACAAATGATTGTACACATTAACTAATGATTCAAACAATATAAAATCCATGTAAGGAACACATGGACTTTCAACAGATCTGTGTTAGGAACTGAGTTCCTAGCGTAGTAGGGTGGGGCCCTATTTAGATCAGGACTGAAACACACAGGAAAAGGATTCTTAAATTTTCTCTGCTACTATTTTTCCAACCTAAAACAATCTTGGAGCTATTTCTCATCCCCTCACTCACAAAAAAGTTGTGGGAAAATCTTGAACTCCCTCTTTCTAAATGCCATAGTCCCAATTCAAATTGGACCCCTAGATGCACGGGGACAGAGTTTCCAGCATGGAAATATCTGCTCTAAAGCCCTCATGGTACTTATACAGTAGTGGTAATCATTCCACTGGTTTTGCTACCACCCTGTTGCTATTTTCTGCCAGTTAGCTGGAGGAAAATGGTGGGTGGGAACAGCATTACATACCTCATGACATCAATTCCAGTGAAAATCCAGAAGTGGTGTTATAGCCACCCTACAGTACTCTTAAGTGACACAAAAGGTTCCACCCTCTGAAATCCCCCACTGTCTGTGGGTGTTAGGCTGGCAACTCTCCAGCCATATATCCAATGATGTACCTGGGGGGGGCATGAGGGTGGTTGAGACCCAGCCACCACTCACCTGGATCATGTGGAAGGCACGTTTGGCTGCTCACCCACCACCACTGCTCACCCACATGCCCAACTCACTTGCCAGGCCTGCCCCCCCGGTCATTGTTTTCCCATCAACCTCATTCCCTCACCCAATTCACCCATCCCATTTGCCACTTGCTCGTTCCTCCTCCCTCGCCCCCTCTGGTTGCCCACCCCATTCACCTGCCCTTTTTGCCATATGCCCACCCTGCTCCATCACTCATCCCGCTTGCTCACCTACCAGCCTGCCTCAATTTGGGGGGTAGTGTGCAATGGGGGGGGAAGCATGCAAACGCTGCTTGCCCCAGGTGCCAATTTCTACAGGTACACCAATGCATATATCCACCAGACTGACTTAATCATCCTTTAGTGTATAGCTAAGAGGAATTTCCTTCTTCAAGTATTATGTAATTACCTATGTATTTTCCTCACTTTTCAAAATTTTTCCAATTACATATTAGAATGTGTCAGAAACTGAATTCAAATGCAAATGCATCAATAGTATTTGTATTATGGTACAGCATATGGTACTTTGCCTATAGGTTCACATGCTTAGTGCAATTTAACTGAATGAAACAGAAGCTGGTAAGGGATGCGAGTGCATTTTAGGAAAGGAAATCTGCATGTGAAAGTTGTTTTTTGCATGCACAGTAAATTTAGATGCTAAGTGTACGTCTTGATAGGCAACTGCATCTGGTCACCGTGCTTATTGGAGACCAACTGAGCAGCCTGAAGGAACTTGGATGTGTCCTTTGGTGCAGATCTAGGGAGCTATTAGATGCATGGCTAGCTGCACATAACTATATCAGACCCTATAAATGCATCATTAACATTGTAGGGAGGAAGATATGCTTCCAAATAAATGTGTTCAGAACCATTGCTGAAATGTATTTATTACATCTTTATAACATCTTTCTATAACAGAGTGAAATATGTATTCAAAAAGACCAGCATTTTTGTTTTTCACTTTCTTCACAATGACAGATAGATTACAATGAATTATCTATTAAATAGCTGCATTACTTTGGAAAAAAGAACATGTGATATATGAAATGTATGAATAACTCCCTTAGACTTTTCACTGCCAAGCTTAGGATTTACCTGAAGTCCAAACAAACAAGTCAACACAAAAGGCAAGCTGGATGGATTTCTATATGTGGTTAAACAGAAACTATGGAGAAA
Organism: Sphaerodactylus townsendi; assembly: GCF_021028975.2. NCBI lineage: Eukaryota > Metazoa > Chordata > Lepidosauria > Squamata > Sphaerodactylidae > Sphaerodactylus > Sphaerodactylus townsendi. The sequence continues at coordinate 82,434,929 of NC_059431.1, read as the reverse complement.
TTTTACTGTTACTGGAAACTTGGCTTTCAGGCCTATTGGCCAATAGTTTAAATGTTACCATCCTTTTAACTGCGTGATTTGTGATCTCTAAACTGATGTGGAAAGACCTTCAGGCCAGGGACAAAGAGAAGCTGCTTCTCACAGCAGACACATATTTTGAAGGTTAAGAAAAGAATTATGTGGATATTTGGGCTGTGCAGACTGAACAGTTTTGCAGTAGGAAAAAAACTATTAGAAGAATATGCTACGATGAATGAAAAAGGAATGTTTATGATAATGCAATTGCTAAGTTGTAGTTAATATTTAAAACAGTAGTACTCCTCAGGTTGCCTCATTGATAGGTTAGCTATAAATATTAAGGTTAGTTGCTCAAAAACCAAGCTGATTGCCCCTAAATTACTGACTGTGAAGAGATCAAATATAATCAGCATATTGGCTTGCCATGCTGAGAAAAATTGGAAAATGATAGTAAATAAAGAGGAGCACTGTGGAGAAGATTTTCATTTTTTTCAACTGAGTACTTTTCCATCTCTTTTCCAGCTTAGTTTATTGTAGACACAAAACTATTTTAAGATATCCCAACTGCACAGGGTTCTTTCTAGTAATCACTTCACTTAGTTTTTGTGCCAGTGACAGGATCTACAGAGTGCATTGATGGCCTGATTCTAGTCACAAAGAAATGTGAGTCCTATGAAAACAGTATCCAGGCAAACATGCTTTAGATAGCCACATTAACAGTAGCTGCACAAAAATATATACAAAATATGTACAAAAATATATTAGCCACTATGGCTGCACAAAAATATATACAAGCAATATTTTTGTCTGAACTGCTTGCTGTCACACTACAAGAAAACCATTAAAAATCCACTTCAACCTCTGTGGTAGTATAGATGCATCAACTTGTAGCAGATATAGCTGTCCTGTATTCCAAAGTGAAACCTTCAACCAGAACATTAAGTTTGATCCTACAGGATGTTTCAGTGAATGGTGGTATTTTCAAAAAACCTCATGCCATTGGAATAGCCCTTTGTGCCAGCAGAAAACATCTTGGCTGAGGAAAATGTTCCTATTTGTCGAAAAGTACCATAGAATGCAACTTGTTATCTAGCCAAGGTTCTTCAAATGTAAGGCACCACCAGTAATCAAATTGATCTAAGCAACCTAAGATCTGCTTTACTCTCAAGGCTTGATTACTATAGCATGCTCTACATGGGGCAGCCCTCAAAGATTTGTTTATTTATTCAGTAAAATATTTTAGCTTTTTTTTCTCATGGTTTAAAACATCTAACTTCAGCTGGTCTGAAATGCAGCACCCCATTTGTGACATGGGGTGGTCTGCTGGTAGTATGTTGCTCCATTTTGAGATCTCTTTACTGATTGCCTATTTGTTCCCAAGTTCCATGCAAGGTGCTCATGCTTGTGTTTAAGCACTTTAAAATCTCAAACCTACATATTGAAAAGACCACTACCTCTATGCATCCATATAATAGCTGTGCTTGTCCCATCACTGTCTTCCATTCATTCCCCCTTTGATCCGAGCATATTCATCTGTTGCCCAAATATGTAATTCTTCCACAGATCAGCCTTCTGGACATGAAAAGGTTTCCCAGAGGCTATGGAAGCATATTGTTTAAGGAAGTCTTTTGAGACTGGCTTAGGCTCATTCCGCACATGCAGACTAATGCACTTTCAAACTGCTTTCAATGCTCTTTGAAGCTGTGCGGAATAGCGAAATCCACTTGCAAACAGTTGTGAAAGTGTTTTGAAAATGCATTATTTTGCGTGTGCGGAAGGGGCCTTTGCCTTGATATTTGGGTACATCAAGTGTTTTTCTATATTACTACCAGGAGCAGTTTAAAGTGTTGACCTGGCACTTTTAACCTGGATAAGGTATGTTTCTGTTTTAATAAATCTATTGTTTTATTTTTATATTATTAGCCACCTTGGGTTCCAGACATATTGAGAAAAAGAGGAGCTTTAAAAACATTGCCAACTCCTTTCTTTTAAGTGTGCAGTATTTCTCTGGAGAGACAAGATACTTCTTTGGGTTATTTCTCCAAAGAAAGATTCTTCACAATGGAATGGAGTCATAGGACTCAACCCAAGTCCTTGAGAAAACTATTCATTGAATAATGTTGTAAATTACTCCTTAGAAACAGATATAAAGAATGCATATAAAAACACATTAAATTCTTAGTAATAAAGTGGAAAATTATTGTTTTCTGTCTTCATTGCCTACATACTTATTAAGTATTCTATTGCTTGAATAGAAAGTTGTACACCAAACACAGCACTTTGTATTTAATTTATTCACAATATTGGTACACTGCTTTTACCAAGTTCATGGGCAACCATTTATGTAGATAAACACATTTTTAAAAATATAAATCTACTCAAAATACAAATCTACTGATACTTACATTCTATGCATAAATTATTACCTTTTTGCCAGTCTTTCAAGGTACAATGCAACATAGGCCTTTCCGCACTGCGGAAAGGGCGCTTCCCCACCGGCAGGAATTCTGCCGGTGGAGGGGTGGGGGTTGGCGCAAGAGAGGCGGCTCCACACAGAGTTGCTGCTCTTCTTCCTTCACCACTCAAGCCGCCGCTTCACAGCCGCTCTGCTGGCCGCCTATTTCGACGCTGCCCTCCGACCTCCAGGGGTCGGAGGACAGCGAGGGAGGGTCTTAGGAGGCCAGCAGGGCAACAGAGGCGACAAGGTGAGTGGGAGAGGGACGGGGGAAACAGCGTGTTCCCGGCAGTGCCGTTCACACCGCACTGCCGGGAATGCGCTGTTTTGGGAGGTTTTTGGAGGTGGCCTGACGCCACCCTGGGGGTGGGGGAGGGGAGCCAGGTCGGTGCTGCTGCGTTTTGGCAGCACCACCTGTGCGAACGGCTCCCTGGGGACGGCGTTTTTGCCATCCCCAGGGCGCCGTTTATGGCCCGTGCGGAAAGGGCCTAAGTCTGCAGAAATATTAACTATGTATCAAAAATTCTGTCTATAGGGATGAAGATTAAGGAACCCACCCTCACTCATTCCCACCACATGCTGTATAATCAGAACTTTTAGTATTGCATACTCATGACATGAGTTTATAAATTGGCTTTTACATCAGAGAACACCATTAAATTTACCTGCATTTGATATCTCCTATCTAAGGAAGCATTAATAGCTTGGTTAGATTTTCATAAATAGCAGAAGGACAAATAACAATACTTACGGAAATGTATAATGTTTCAAACAATTCAAAATTTCTAGAGGAGAAACAAAGAACTATCAGAATTATTTCAGTGCAATTCTGGCCAAATTTAGAATTATCATGCGAGGTTGTTCAGTATCTTAACTATTTTAGAAATACAAACCTTAAACTGAAAGATATTGATTGTTAAGATAAGCCCTTTAGTAGAAGCATATTTTGAACCCAAGGCATAATGGTAGTTAGTGAATAATGTTAGTTCAGATGTGTTTTATAGATTATATATAGTAGAATACAATACTTATAATTCCTCCATGACCTAGATGCAGTTCCAAAATGCAGTGTAGTCTAACTCATGCCCTCCCTGTACCCTGAGGACTAATTGAATCACAACAGCAAGGAATCAATGATGCTTAAATAAAATGCCCAATAAAGGACGCTGAGTAAGGAAAATTATGACCACTGCTAACATTTGGAGAAGGCTGAGAGAATTGGTGATTAGTATAAATAGCATGACAATTCAGGACATAAATTGTTCAAGCATTTATTCTTTGAGCAACAGGAATAAGTGATATAGGAAATTATATATAACTTTCTATTCTGTATCATACAAATCACTTAATAATTTTCCTTGACCATTGACCATAACAATATTAATAGTGTGATCCTATGCAAAATTACTCTCATCATGCAAAATTACTCTGCTTAGAGTAGAAAATAACCCAAGTCATTAAAGTTAGCTGGTAAAATAGCCAAGTCATAGGCAAGTTCATGTTATAAGTCTAAAGCATTTTTACGGATATTATAAATGATAAGAGACAACTGCCTTAGTACAACCTGATGATTTGGCTCCAACAAAGAAGCATATCCCAGAAGGAACAGAAATTATAAGAATGGCCAAAGCTTGGTTGCTCATTTGCTGAACTGATATATCACTTTTTTGCCAAGATGATTTACAATTTAAAATATTTAAGCAAAAAATAAATAGAAGATATCAAAGCCAAGTGATAAAACTGTAGAATTCTCCCTGGACAGTGAAGATCTATAGAACAGACAGTATGGACTCCCAGGGCTTGCAATAACGTCAAACTTAAATGATGATCTAACTTCATGATAACGGGCAGATCAACATGTAAACAAACCAGCTCTTAACTGAATGTTCTATCTTTACTTAATCTGTTTAATAAACAGAAGTAATGGCAGAAACATCAATCCCCTTTGCTGCTGAATTTTAGTTTGATGATAAAAACTGGTCTGTTCTTCACAGTGCATGTACACACACACATATACACACACAGAAAACATCCAGGGGACATCTTAAAAAGAGGCAACTACTACTTTTTACTCTGCACAACCAAAATAAGACTTCTGAGGGACATCTCAAAAAGAGGTGGCTGCTGATTATGCCCCAGATTGCAATGGTATCAGAGAGGGAAAGAGACTTTTCCCCACCCAGCAGTTTCACTCTGTTATCAGTTTCCCCCTTGCTGTCACCCAACATTTTGTAGGCTCATGAAGGAATTTTCCCTGCTGCTATTAGTTGAAGTTTGCCCCAGGACATTAGGTGACCCAGCATTTTGCACTGGGTCACAATTCACCATTTAGAAAATGCCTGTCTGAAGAAAAGTAATCAAACAGACCATTTACAGCATTCTATGTTTATTGATGCTGTGTTTATTGATGCTGTTGCTTGATGTTATAACTACTGATGTTTGTTATTATGCAGTTGTTGTTCAACACCCTGAGCCCTTCCAGGGAGGGAAGCTTATAAATCTAATAATACAATACAATATGCACACACAGTGAATGAGAAATGTTGCTGTTACTATTTTAGCTTTTCTCAGAGAAGTCAAATCCAAAAATATCACAGCAGGGAATTACTGGCTCTTTGGAATACTCTATTTTGAATGAGAAAATTAAAAATATCATTCATAAATATTGGCCTATGATTGGTCAAACCCAGATGTCAATACTCCCCTCTATCAGGTTTAAGAAAAAAATAAGAGCATAGAACAGATAATTACATAATAACAGCAGACCATAGAAAACTCACTCGGGCAACTCCTGTGCTTAAAGGGCACTACAATTGTGGTGGCTGCATATCCTGTAAGCAGGGGCGTACCTAGGCAAACTGGCACCCGGGGACAAAACCTGAGTTTGGCGCCCCCCCCTCAGCCCGGCGTATGGGCAGCCACCCTCCCCCACCATGATCAAACAATATTTTTTGTACTAGCTTACAAAACACCTCCCACTCCCATCAAAACATACATGGCTCTCTCCCCACCAACTCTTTTCCTAATTTCCTAATCACAACAACCCTATGAGATAGGTTGTTAGCCTGAGAAACAACTCCAAGCCAGTGCAAGTGGGTATTAAGCATGTAAATCTCTCACAAATCACGCCCAGCAAAACATTTACCAAACAAATGTCAGCATCATCTCTCACAAAACACCTCCAGTGGAATCCATCCCCAAACAGCATCATTTTCAATGGTGTTTAAACTAGGGAGCTCAGATCCTTCTTTTAAATCTACCTTAAAGGGAGAATCTGGGGTCCCCAGTTAAAACAAAATTGGCTGGTTCCTTTCAGGAGACTCACACCAGCAGCTACAGGAAATGCCCCCACCCAGAGCAAGATCCCTACCACAGTGCCTCCTGTTGAAACCTCTACCACAGAGCCATCTGGGCATAACAGAAAGCCCCATTGAAGTCTATGGTGGGAAAAGTAATTTTTCCCACCACAGAACTTGCTAAAGAGCCTGGCAGATTCTGGGGAACGTCTGAGTGTGTAAGCACTGGCTGCACATTTTTGAAGATAGAAAGCCTGGAGACTTTCAAGGTGGTCTCCAAAAGGCCTTTGAGTAATAGCATCCAAGCGGGTGAGATTTGCTTCTGGGTACCGAGTGAGATTTGCTTGAGCACCGGGGAGTATTGAAGAGAAGAGTTCTGAGAGAACTCAGCCTCCACAGGCTTTCATGTGCAGGAGCTGGGAAACAAAATAAACCTTTTGGGGGCCCATAGCAAATTGAACCACCAGAAGCAAAGGTCTCTAAACCTGGATGCTATTACCAAGAGGCCCTCCTGGAGCCACCCTGAAAGTCTGGTGCCTCTATCTTCAAAAATATGCAGCCTGCCTACACACTCAGAAATTCCCCATTGGCTACAATGGAGCAAAGTCACTGCAAAACAAAGAATCTTGGGCAAATTTCTTGGGGTGCCTGGAAGGGATGTATTTTTAAAGCTAGTGACACCAAATTTTCAGGGTATCATCTGTTAACTATTATTATGATGACACCCAAGTTTGGTGAAGTTATGTTCAGGGGGACCAAAGTTATGGTCCCTCAAATGGGTAGCCCCCATCTCAGGTTAGCTTCCATTGAAAACAATGGGGATGGGGCACCCCCTTTGGGGGTCCATAACTTTGCTTCCCCTGAACCAAACATCACCAAATTTGGGTGGTATCATCAAGACAGTCTCTGAATGGTTCCCTGAAATCATGGTGCCACTAGCCTTAAAAATGCGCTCCCTGCAGGCCGAAAAGCACCAAAAATACCCCCCAAAAAACCCAAATACCTTGCATTTGCATTTGTTCGTATTTGGGCAGGACATAATCGGACAATTTTTGTCCGAATGTGCCCAAATTTGCCCAGATTCCAGCCGAATCTGCTATTTGTTTCATCTGAGTCTCCAACCCTCAAAAGTGGTGCTGTTTCAGGGTGGGGGAGAATGTGAAAAACGTGAAAAAACACTTAAAAATTTAAAAAACACACAAACGACCCTGAAATGTTGGTGCCCCCCCACGTGACCAAATGGGGGGCGCCCGGGGACATAGGGTACCCCCTGTCCCTAGGCAGGAATGCCACTGCCTGTAAGATGACATGGTAGGGCAAACAAATTAAAACTGAAGCACTTAGTTGGTCCAAGACAGTTTCTTTCTTCTCCAATTGTAAGACCGTGGATGTTGTTGTAATCTCTTCTACATGGGTCAAACCACAAAAAGGATACACATCTGAATCCACAAACACATTTCAAGGATCTGCAGTAAGACCAAAGATGCACCATTAGTTGAATGTTTCCTGGAGAAGACCCATCCACCCAATTCTTTCAAGTTTACTGTATTGAATATTGAGATTGCTCTGTTGACAAACAGCGCTTCTTTAGACCACTCAAGTCAAGATATGTTTACACCTTTAAAACTATTCAACCTCTTGGACTTAATCAGCATTTGGATTTGTCAGCATTTGTGTGAAATTCAGGTATTAGTAATTAAGATACTATAAGCATGTAGAAAAGCTTACTGCCTTCCTTTGAGGACAGGTACAAAGCTTCAGAGGGGAAAGGATGTACCACAGACCCAGCATTATGTCTATTTTGTAAATATTTTATTTGGGGTGTTGTGTGGTTTCTGGGCTGTGTGGCCATGCTCTAGTAGCATTTTCTCCTGATGCTTCGCCTGCATCTGTGGCTGGCATTTTATTTGCTTGACCTTTTGTATATAGGAAAGCCAGATGCAAACCTTTGCACAAATTGGAATGTGAACATGGAAAATATTGCTTAAGATAAGGATTTATGTAAGTTTCAGCTCTTATGTATAATAATATTTACAGTTTGGAGGTGTAACATAATTATGAGGATTCTCTGTTCTTTGTTTACAGGTGGGGTTAGAAAAAGTGGATATGAAATTAAACCTAAAACTGCTGATTTAATTGTTCTGTTCATAGATTGACTTTATATGTATATTTTCAATGGTCTATGATACCTGCATATAATTTGTGAAATAAGAGATTGTAAACATTTGATTATTTTTAACAAATTTATTTTTATATTGTATATGCTTGATGGGAGAATCTAATCTGTGAATGAAACATACATTTATTATAGAGTGATTTGTTTGGAATCTTAGGATATTGGTCTACTCAGACCCAAAACTAAGTTGGTGCAGTGTAGTTTGTATTATCTTTAGGTGCACCTGTCCTCAATTGATTGCTTCTTTACCCAGCAGTTTGGTTTGGTGAGGCTTAAAAGGATATTATTTATTGTAATATAGTTTTCAGGGGTTTAAATTCTTGTTTCAAAATTTGTGACAAGTTGATTTTCAAAAAAGAGGTTTTTTTTTCTTTTACTCACTGAGATACCCCCGGAAACCAAATTGACAGAAGGAATGTTTCCTCTTATAACCAGGCAAACAGCAAGAACTCAGGAGGGATACATCAGGTTGTATCATAAAGTTGACATATCTTTTCACTGTTCAGTACTCCTTAGAAATTATTGCTGTCTCACTTTGCACCTGTGCTTTTGGTGCCCCCCGCCCCCATAGTAGCTGTTTAAATCACTGCTTTCAGTTATTTGTTTACCGGGGGGGTTAGGATCTCAAGAAACATGATTGATTGTGTGTGTGTGTGTGTGTGTGTGTGTGTGTGTTTCAATAGTACTCTGAACAAAGAATATTTCTTCATTTGTCATGTGGATTTGATTGCATTTGTATATTTTTTTATCAGAATGTTGCAAAGATGGTCTGAACCACCTGGATTGCTTTACTAAATTATTTCTAGCATAGTTCATTTTTACTTCCGCTATAACTTCAGTAGTGTGGGCTAATCTCTAGGGAATTGATGTATAGCATGAAAGTTCATTATTATTTTGAAAGCAGTTATCAAGCTTGACCCTGCCTTCAGGCTTACAATTTTTAAAAGGCAGTATATGAGAGAGGAGGAAATTGCAATGGGGAAAAAAATGGAGGAGGGCAGCAATCTAGGTAAGACAGAATAAAAAGGTGAGTCTCAAGGATACATTTAAACAAGTATGTTGAGAGAGCAAACAATTTCATCAAGGGGCAGAGAGTTCCAGCAGAAGGGAATCTGCAATAGAAAAGTGGTGAGGAATGGAAAAGTAATTCAGAGTTTCAGAAGGAAGAGTACAAAGACACAGCATGGAGAAAAAATAGAAAACTGAAATAAGGAAGTGCAAGTTATATCTACAGAAAATGTAGCCTGGGGAAGGCTCTCAAATTGCCACCCCCAGCCCCAGCCCCAGCCCCAGCCCCAGCATCTGACACCTATCTTTTACATAACTGCACCATAATATCTGCTGCACCTTCTTTGTACCTTACAAATGCACCTTACAAATGCACCTTACAAATTAAATGCATTATAGTAACATCTGCCTGGACAATGGCCTAATCAGTACTACAACCATTAATTAAAGGACCCTAGTCCTTAAAAGTTCATTTTAAAAACACATTATAAAATTACAATCTTTTTAAGTTAAAAAGCACAATCTGACACACTACAAAGTGTAAAACAAGAACTGATAAACAAAAGCTTTCTTGAAAAAAGAACTGATAATTTATAACAGATTAATGAATGCAGAGGCAAACACATTGCCGCCTTTGTAAGGGTGAGTGCACCACCACCTGTTAAAAGGTGAGGGCAACCATCAGCTCTCTCAAGGAAGTCTTCACTGTCTCCAGAACCCAGTCTGCCACCCCCACCCCCACCCCCACCCCCACCCTTAGTATATTCAAGCAACCAGGAGGAGTACTCAAAATTGATACAGATGCAAGAGATTTTATCTGCAAAGTGCTGAACAAATTGGTCATAGCAGGCCACCAATAGGTTGCCAACTCCAGCATGGAAATTCCTGGAGATTTGGAAGTGGAATTTAGAGAGCCAGTTCTTTCAGGGAAACTCATCTCTGCGGTCTAGAAATAAGTTGCAATTCTGGGAGAACTTGAAGCAACCCCTCCCCCAAAGTTGGCAACTTTACAGTCCACTTCTTGCCACAGACAAGATCTCAGTAAGTCCCTGACAACCCAGGAGAGGTAGGAATCTTAGTGGGAAGAAAGGCAGTAGCTAGGGGGGGAAAGGTAAAAATGTTGTGGATGTGGGGATACAAGGGGCTGAGGAGAAAGGTAGGAACCTTGTCAATGAGGGGAAAGGGAAGGGCTGGGGGGAAGGAAGAGGACTGGGGAGCAATTTCAGTAAGCATGCACTGAACCTTGGTAAGTACTGCTGCAATATTCCAGAGATTCTGGTTTTCTGTTTATGCTTCGAGCTGTTAAGGTCCGTATATTTTACACTTTATATTATTAAGCCTCATATTAGCTTTATATTAGCTTGGTAAGTAATCTTATTGTAATGTATATTTCAAATGAGATCCAGAAAAGTCCTTTAGAAGCCACATTCTCAGACCTGACAGCTATGCAAATTGGTCTGGAGGAGCAGTGTTTCTACCCATTAAGAATACAGTTCTTTGCTGAGGAAGACAGGAGCATGTCTCCCTGTGAAACAGGGATTAGATTTATCCAGAACACCTGTCTTATGAACTGTTTTGCATACTGCCTGATGTTATTGCAGATTCTTTATTTCTATTACATGCAGTCTTTTTGATGCTTATGAAAGGGTTTACATACAGTCTGATATTTATGTGATTCTTTATTATTATATTGTGCAGTCTTTTTGATGCAGAATTAGGAATTTTTGTCCTTTTGTAGTTTTGGCTGTTAGTTGACATTTTCAGAGCTATGTCACGGGACACATGTTCCTCATACCTTTGAAGCTAGCCATAGATGCAGGCAAAACAGGTGCAAAAACTACCAGACCACGACCCCACAGCTGGTAACACCCACAACAGCCAATCCTAAGCTTAGGCAGTTTAGAATTGTTCTCAGATTCGTTCAGTGTGGCTTACTCACAGGAAAGTATTCTTAGGCTAGCACTGTAAGAAGAGTGCAATTCTCTCAATCAATGAGTATACTGGGAAAATGTCAAGGATCTGGAAGAGAACATATAAAAATGTGGTGGTTGATTGAGGAAACAGGTTTCTGGATTGTATCTCTTGGCTATTTAAAGAGACCTTTTTTTATAGGAAGCCTCACATGGCACTGTCCAGGACTTTATGGTTTCATTCCCCAGAATGATTAACTTACAGTGCAGTCTAAGCCCACTGACTTTAATTGACTTAGACTGGAGTAACTCTATTCTGCATTGCACTGTTAGTGTGAAAAGACAGGTAGTCCAGACAATTATTCAAACAAGGGCATATAACCAAGTAACTAATACCACTAACATTTCAAAATGTTTGCGTTTTGATTTTATGAAGCCCCAAAGACAATAATTTGTCTAAAGATAAACAAACCTTTCAGTTGTTTCACAACAGAACACCTGAATATCAGATATGTAAACTCTCTTGGAGACTGTTTATAGGTCTCAGTCAGAAAAGCAGAAAAATCCAGGCAGTGTCCCAGGTGTAACAATTTTCTTCAAGGAATCAAAAACATGCTATTACAAAAGTGAATATCAAAAGCAAACAATATTCTCTGTTGACCTTGTATATACTATATTCACTGAGATTCATGTTAGAGAAATAGAATGGAGTGAACTTCTACCAAAAAAAATAAGAGAACTGGAATATAATTGTTTGTAAGAAACAGAGTCGGAATGATTATGTATAATGTATTGTCAAAGGCTTTCACGGCCGGAATCACTGGGGTGCTGTGTGGTTTCCGGACTGTATGGCCGTGTTCTATCAGCATTCTCTCCTGACGTTTCGCCTGCATCTGTGGCTGGCATCTTCAGAGGATCCTCTGAAGATGCCAGCCACAGATGCAGGCGAAACGTCAGGAGAGAATGCTGCTAGAACACGGCCATACACCCTGGAAACCACACAGCACCCCAGTGATTATATATAGCTTGTAAGAAACAGAGTAGGAATGGTTATACTTGTCTAACAATCTATTCTATTTCAGTATTTTCTGAGGAAATTTAAATTTGCTAATGTTTCTATAATGTTGAACCTATTAACTCCCTTAGTACTGATGCATATTTTATTTAACTGGCATTATTTCCAATTCCTCATTACTCTAATAACTGAAAAAAATCTGCTTTAAACTTTTTTCAGATCTCAGGGTGGAAAAATTGGAATTGAATTAAAACCTACACACTCAGGGTAAGAAAACATTTTAAATTGTGGAGAGGGGGTTAGTACTAATGTTGTTGATCATTTGAGAAATTATATTCCAGTGAAAAATTACATTGTACTGTTCTATTGTTTGAACATTTCTTGAAATGATAGGCATAGCAAAGAGTGTTTCTGGCAGATGATTCTGTGGGCGCAGTTTTAAAAAAGTTTTCTATCTAGAATTGTTTGTACAGATCAATCTTTTTTTTAAAAAAAAAAGTAGTCGAGTCCTGTTAGCCTTTTGCTGTTGTAATCTGGATTGATGTTATACTATTATTAGCAGTACATACCCATGCTCTGATCCAGAGAAAAGCATGGCTTATTGTATGTGATGGAAACACTTTAAAACTCTTTTTAAAAGAGCAGCTTCCAACCACAAGAAATACCTCTTTTAGAACTTAAAAGGAGTTTCAATAGTAGTTAATGTTATGGGATGCTGATCTATTGCCCCAGGAGTAAAAGAAATCAAGACTTTGTGAGAATGTACAGTCTCCATCTGAAGCCTAAATGATGCTCTGGGCTGTGATTGTAGTCCTATGGTGTTTGAAATGCAGTGATTGTAACAGTTAACTGAGACTGAATGGTTTGTAAAAATAGCAGTGGCCCTGCTGGAAGCAACACAAATTATAAATATAGAAACTCCATTGATGAAAATCAATAGCTGTTACTAAAAGTAGAAAGTATAACATGTTTCATCACCTGTCAGATTTTCAACTGCAAACGTTTACAGTGTAATCCTCAGCAGATTTATACCCTTCTAAGGCCACTAAGGGTGAAACTGCTAAAGATTGCCCTGCAAATGTCATAACTTCACGAAGCAGAGGTGGGTACATTTTTCAATGAAAATAGAAGTTAGTGGGATCATGCTGGGACTGCAGTTGTTTTGCAGTCAGTGTATTCTGATAAACATATCTTGAACAATGATAGTCAGTATGATTTTATGTACTTTTACATAAAAAATAATCCTGATAAGTTGAAAAGTATTTATCTTGTGCCTATTGGATTACAGCCATTGATTCTATCAAGCAGCTGTTGTAATTTAGAAGTCAGTCAAGTAACTGTTTGGAATACATTGTTTTCAGAACATTGAGGCTGTGTGATAGGATTATGGGTAATGAACTCAAGTACTTGTTTATACAAAGAGATGCTCTAGTTGGCATTCCGTTGAGATAAGGCTCATAAGGTAGCATCATTAGTATTATACAAATTAGCTGTCATGCACAGTACATTCAGGAAGGCAACAAAACCCCTAAAGAGCAAAAAACCCCAAGCCAGTGAGAACCAACCTGTCAGCTCTGTTTTGTGATTTTGTATATTGTGCGGGAAAAAAACTGTCAAATGTATTCCTGGTGAAGTGAAGCTACACTCTTCCCCTGTACAATTTAAGTATTACATTATATAGTAATTGCAGCTATTAACTGTGGGGAAGAACATTTGAAAAATGCTACAAGAATTATTTTTCCCTAAGTATAAAATTAATATAGGAAAATATTTAATTTTGCTCATCAATGCTGAATTGACAAATACTGCTATTTATTTATTTACTTACTTACTTACTTATTACTAATTATGATGGACAGTTTTAGACTGCATTCATACATCATGATAAGTCATGGTTTGAACAAAACAAAAGTAAATGGTAATGACTGAATTCAGCATTCAGCAAACCAACATTTCAAACTAACCACAGCTTGCAATAACTGTGGCTTGTTACATCTGAATTCAGAAACCTTTGCAATTGCCTAACCAAAGAGATGGCAGTAAGGAGAGGAAAGGAGGAACTAACAAGGGTTCATGCTACCCAGGATTTACTGCAATGTTAAGACCACTGTTTGATTATTGAATCCTACCTTTCTGTTAGATTACTGCAGGAGTTCCTTTGCTTTTCAGCCAGATGGTGTCTGGTTTATACACTTTGGCAGAGGTTATTCCTGACATGGAAAGAGGGAATGCAAGAAGGATCCCAAAGTATTATGGTGCCTTGGCCACTGATAGAGGGTTACCTGATGTACTGTGCACTAATTCCTTTATAAAAACCCAACTAGCTAATAAAGGGGGGATAATTAAGACAGTGAAGTTTGATGATAATTGGGAAAAAGTAAAATAGATATAAATACATTCTGTGCAGTGTTTGGGTGGATATTAGAGTCAATCATATTGGAGGAACTGAACAGAAGTAATATGAGGTGCTCTTAAATTTTACGGGTTTTGGTGACTAATGCTTCCAAACTGTTTTAGTACCATAAGAAGCTACTGTATTCTAGGCATAACTGCTGGGCTATGTAGTTAGCAGGTGATGAAAAGGAAATCCTACTTTTTACAGCAAGATGTACTTAACATTCTGCAGTTTCATTATACTAATTCTCAGAGTTCTCGTTATAATAAAATGGTACATGGAATGACTGCATTAGGCTAATCCCTAGATTATAGGATAGGGTTGAAATGAAAAGGTTTCAAAACCTTAGTTTTATGTAGTCTAGCAAGAAAAAAATGTTTTAATGGAACATATCTAATTGAATTATATAAACTTTAAGGGAAGTACTTGATAATGTCAAAAAGATTAGCTTCTTCTAGTACAGCATGAATGATGAGTCTGTGACGCCAAACAGAGTTTCAGAAATTCAGACTGAAATGGTACCAGGGAGTTCTTTGTATAACAGGAGAAAATGTAAGAAAGTCTTATATGCCTAAAGCAAATCTGAGTTATATAATAATAGCACTTTCTGCCTTGTATAGGAACATGAAAAATATTTTGACATACCCCTCTTAGAGAAATGAGTTATGTTACTGAATTGGAAGACTGTCATTACATATCTCAGGGATTTTGATCAGAAGGCAGGAGTCATGGGAGTGAATATTTAAGGTAGCACTCACATTCACTTCCAGGCCTTTTGATTCACATCTCCTTGCCTTTCCACCACAGAGATGGGATATGTGGAATTATATGACACATTTCGGAGCTTCCCACCTCAAGGATGGGATATGTGGAATTATATTTAGGAGCTGATATGGAATGTGAGAAGAGGTTTAATCTCCCCTAATCTCCCAGGTCAAGAAGAATCCCGCCTTTCTTGGAAAAGACAAGAGACAGGCAACAACTTTAGTGATCAGGTTGTTAATCTAATGGGTTGAAGTATCTGCCTGATGGTCCAATCTCAGGAGTGCCTGAAAGGGGGAAGGTAGCTGATGACATTATACCTATAGGACAGTTAGTCAGAGGAAGAAACATTGGGTTAATACAACACTGGGCAGGAGTACTTTGGGCAAATACATTAACAAGTCCTGTGTCTTTGCAGGGGTGTATGGTCTAGGCTAGAGATGGGAATGCTCACCAGGGCAGGGTCATTGTGCTCTCTTAATCCCTTTAGGAAAGGTGTCAGATAGGTGCTTCATGTGGCAAATGTGGGCAAATCCCCCTCTGTATGCAGCGTGGGCTTCCACCAGCATAAATGCCCTCTCTGGACTACTCTCTACACTACACTCTGAAAACTGTCTTGGAGATACATCTGGAAACCACCACAAAACATTGCTTTTCAGCCCTGAAACATGATCTAGAAGAATACCATAATGAAGAATTGAAAGAATAAAATGGTATTAAAGCTGCCAAGATGTCCAGGAGAATTTTGTCCTCCAATTGATGTGATCTTGCAAGAATGTCAAACAAATATCAAAGAAAGCAAACAATCTGTAGGCTAACACCCCACAATCCTGGGGCGGGGGCACAAAGCAAATCCCTGTGGGCCTACACCGGCAGCTTTGCCCTCTCTGGTGCACTTACCCCAGCAAAGGAGCAAGCAAATACACCAGTGTGCGGTACAGCAGGAGCATGGCAGCAGGATCGACACAGGGTTTTTCAAAAGAACCACCAATTTAGTGATTCTTGAAAAACCTGGGATAAGGGCAATCTTGAGGGCAGGCCTGATTTAGGACTGGAAGCCATGCACAGACCAGGATATTTCACCTCCCCATTTGATCCATGTGGAAAACACCATCCATACACCACTACCATTCCTGCAATATACTTACACATTGAACCTGCAAAAGAAAGAGAAATTTTATCTCCTGCATCCCCTCCAAGCTAGTCAGGGACAGAAGCAATGCTTGTGATCTTTGTATTGCAAAAGGTAGAAAAAGAACATTTCTCTTCCACCTCCTCCAAGCTAATAGGGTACAGAGGCAATAAAAAACTAATTCATCTTTTTCTGTCTACAGCCCAATCTGACAGCTTCATGTATAGACAAGGGACATACTTCCCATCCACACTAAATCTAGGAGGCAACAACATTTCTAGGACCAGAGATCAGAAGAACCTCACTTCTGTCTGATCAGCTAAGAGTTAGCTCCTGATTGTCTCCACAACCTCCCATTGCCCAAAAAAACATTCTGGTTAAACAGCATTATTTTCCCAGCAGGAGATCAGAAGTTTACTTCCTGCTGATCTCTCTTCAGTTGGCTTCTGATGGCAGCAAGTCATCTATTTTTGCAAATATACACAAACAGACTTTGAACGGCCAAAGAGTTTGTTGATACTCAGCTAGCTGGTCACCTGTGGTGAATGGAAAGTGAGGCAAACTGGCAGATGTTTGAGCATCCCTGCCAGTTTTTACAAGGAATTTTTTTAATACAAGGATTATAAAACTTTATTTAAAAAGGATTATAGTACAAAGGTTTCATCCCATAGCAGTCTGAAGTAGCATCTTTTTTCTTCTGCAACTATACCCTAGGCCTAATCTGTTGGACTGCAAAAATAAAAATCAGATTGTCACATAGACAGAGTAAGCAAGCAACTGTCACTGTGATTTTGAGTCCCATCAAACTGATGTGTGCCAAGCCATTACACATATATTCAACCCTAATATGCAGCAGTTACATGCATGTAAGTAGGTAGGTTTTCCAAGCTTCAGTTGTTTTCCTTGTTCATCTTCTCTCCAAATAAATGTCTAATTCTTTGCATCTAAATTTCTCTGTATATTACCGGGTGAAATAATTGACATTTAAATAATATGAATAGCATTTTGCCAGATTTATAAGAAATTAGCTATTGTTCTAGCTCTTTTTTTTTTGCAGAAGGGTTATGCATGCCTATGTTCATCAGTTACTCAATTGTTAAATTATATTTCACAAATCAACATATTGATGATTTGATAATCATGGGGAAAGTTTATGAGGTAAATTTATATTATAAGTATTTTTTTCTACATTTCAGTCTGCTCTTTGTTCCCACACTAAGAACTGGTATTTGGAAGAAAGTGGGATGAGTGGGAGAATGCAAAGGAATAAGCTCATTGTTAGTGATATGGGTGGTCGCCCTTTTGGTTCTGTAAGTCCGTTGCAAGCTGTGCAATTCATCATTTCCCCCTTCTTTATACTACAGCTGCCAGATACTTCCCACTCATAACAGCAGGACTTGGGGTGGTGAGAGAAGACCATGCACTTTTAGAGTGTCATTTGTAGCAAAGGTTGTAAATAAAAAGGCTGGTCGTGCCAGATTTTTCATCATAGATAATGATTGTGTTCAGAAAAAAATGAATCAGAAGCCTTTCAAAAAGCTATAATAGTTTCTAACGTGAGTTAAGTAGTGGGCAGCAAACACCCCCCCCCCCACAACCCTTCTACATAAGGTGTCCTGTGGCTTTGAGTGGTACTGTACTAGCTGTGACAGTTCCCCTCTTGTCCTGATATTGCCTTTCCTAAATCAGCCTATCTAATCAAAGTTATTTCAAAGTGAAATAAATGATTTAATAACTTTAGGATTTTCCCAAATTAAGCTATATCTGAGAAAATAAGGGGAAAAATCAAGCTATAACACATCAAACTGAATTATTGACATCTGTGATGAATGGATCAATGGAGACTTTGTTCTCAAAGGTGAGGTAAAATGGGGACAGGATTCTGCATGTGCCCAGAACTAGGAAACAGAAAATGTGAAAGGAAAATGTCTGTTAGAAAAATGAAGTTTTTTCATCTACCAAAAAGAAGGATAAAAGTAAGTTGAATTGGAATGGATACTTCTAATTGAGGGAGAAAGTAACCATTATGAAAATCTCACAAAGGGTATACCCCATGATAGAAGCAACTGCCCCTCTGAAAATGAAGAATCAGAACAAAGATACTCTTGGCTTTTTTAACTTTTCCAAATCTTAAGTCCAAGTTGTGTCATTGTCTTATTTTGCTACAGTGAAGTTTCTATTGAAACAAGTGCCCAACTCTGAAAGCCTTATGTTTCACATATTTAATAAGAACATTGGACTCACACTGTACAGATGAAATAGCCACAAGGGGAACGTTTTGCCATTGATCTGGAATATATATATATTTGGAGGTTGTCTTCACTGAAGAAGAACTATCAAAAGTGCAAATAAACCTGTGTTGTGGTTTGATACTTGCCCGTTTCAGCTTGCCAGCGATGGCTTTGGAGATTCTCATAGAAGACCTCAGTTTCAGGTGCGGCCAATTACGCTTTGCAGTTGCAGTCATCTGAAAACCTCTAATTAGCCTCTTTGGCTTGATATATACATTCTTTTGAAACTTTTTCATTTGGCTGTTCATCTTTCTTTTGGAGTATTACATCTTTACTGGGTTCAAACTATTATCAACCTGGTACCTTATTACCAACAGACTATCCAATTCCAAAGCCTTTATTGGCATTATAAATTACAGAGTTAGTAAAAAGGGGCATTTATCTACTAACTGAGATATTAAAACATTAAAATACATTAAAACAACGTTGAACATTCACAACATTCACGCACACATAAAATAATTTAGCAGTTACTACTATGTAGGCAATGATTACGCCTGACCAAATAGTTCCTAAAAAAACTTGCAACATTCTCACATACGAGATCACAGGAACCGTTGAGTAGAAAATTCATAACAGATGGTAGCCTGACATCGTTTGAGCTCTCTATCAATGGATGTACATAGAGCATAACGACTCGTATATTGGACATTCCAATAGTACATGTTGAACAGTCTCAACGACGGCCATATTACATTGACATACCTTGTTCTCATATGGAGTGTTATTATACCTGCCAAGAGTCATAGCTTTAGGCAGAGCGTTAAAACGAGCCAAAGTGTATGCTCTGCGTTGTTTGGGATTGCACAGAATGTACAGATAGTTGGCACAATGGTCTGATCGGACAATCCCCAAGGCCTGTGGAGAGCAGCTTCCCCCCCCCCTCCTGCACCATTTCCAGTTTCTCTCTTTCAACTAAAACAGATTTAATTTCATTATGAATTCTGATGGCAGACATAGTTTGGAACTGGT
The DNA here is from genome assembly GCF_021028975.2 of Sphaerodactylus townsendi. Lineage (NCBI taxonomy): Eukaryota > Metazoa > Chordata > Lepidosauria > Squamata > Sphaerodactylidae > Sphaerodactylus > Sphaerodactylus townsendi. The sequence goes on along the minus strand of NC_059431.1, from coordinate 82,415,499 downwards.
CAACTCTGGTCAGTTCTAAACTCTGGTCAGTTCCAAACAGACTATCTATGGAATAACAAAAATACATATTTTGATCACTACCAACTATAACTATGAGACACAAGTATATTTTTTTAATGTAGAGTACTGCTGGCATTTGCTTTGATGTTATACTGTTTCACTTGTGGTGTTGTAATATAGGATTCTGCTATATAGAGTGTATTGTTCATACAATATATAAAATAACATCATTGCAGCATTGATATGCAACGTTTCTTGTAATTTTCCATTGCTCTCATTGTGGTGACTCGTTGCATATTTCCGTTTATTTCCCCTAGGAGTAAGAACTGTCATAAATTTTATCTTCAAATAAAACAATGTCTATTATTTGGTCCAGATCTCGTATAATTTCAGCACCTCTGTTGCAACCATCTGGTAATACCACTAGATTTTAAGACTCTGCCATATTTTACATGTTTTACAATCACAAAGAGGGGAAAAAAGAGCTGATTTGTTCAGAGGCTGACTGGATGATGATTGTTTCTCATCCAGCAAAACTGTGTAGAATGGATCAAGGCTGGCTTAATGTTCCCTGCACCTCACACTTTTGTCTCTACTGATATACTGATATATCCTTTGCCTGCTCAGTGTAACAGAGGCAGAATTGGATAAAAAGATTCCATAGTAAGATGCAGAGGGCATATCAATTGCACCGGAGACCATAACAACTCTGCTGAAATTCAGCAATTACAGCACAATGTACCACAGTGCTTCTATAGCAGGCAATGATGGATCTAAGTCAATCATCCTTTTGCCAGGCAAGAGGAATACACATACTTGGGCCACAACAAGGAAGTACCTAGTTGCTCATTTACAAGATATGTTCTTGTCATTTTACTGAGATAGGCAATGGCATCCATGTGGTAAACCGTGTTTAAATACTTCCTTTTTGGATTAAATATAACATTAATATAAAACAATTGTGAAGACAAAAAGTATGTTCTTTTTTTTGCACAGTGAATTTTTTTACACAGTTTCTTCTATTTTCTGATTTTTATTTCTTCTGTTCTGGTGCCATTTCTGTTAGGGTCTCAATCTCTTTTCTCTGTCTGAAACAACCTCAGCCAATAAGTGGTCACTTTAGAAGGTCAGTGATGTTTCAGTTATATATCACCAATGAGACCAATTAGCTATATGAAGATCAATGGGGAAAAACAATTTCAGTTCCAAGTTAAGACTATGTTTCCTGAATCATGTGATGAGAGTTCAGCCTCCAATCTATAGTTGAATCATTCCAAGAGGGTACAGCCTCCAATCTATAGTTAGCCTCCAATCTATAGTTAGAAATATATACCCTAATTATCAGCAGAGTTTAAACTGGAGTCACTCTGGTAAGATGAGAAGGATAATAGTCTTCTTGCACTCACTGCAACCTCCTAGCATACTTGGAAAAGAATACTATTCAGACAAGATGTTCTTTCCATGGGAAGGCATTTACTTTAGCAGTTACAAGGTTACACTAGTCTATTCTATATAAGACTATATAAATATACAGAACTCTTCAGCAATAACACACACTCTCAACTTAGACTCAGCTCAACTCCGCATAGCATATACAATACATACATCCAACAGGATACTTTTCCTGCATAGCATATACAATACATACATCCAACAGGATACTTTTCCCTGTCCAGGCATCAGCCTCTCATTGGTCTACAGTCTTGAACTAACCAATTTGAACTAACCAATCATGTTAAAGGTTAACCGCTCCTTTGCCCCTAGATTTACTGTCTCTTGCCTTTGTTCGGGTTTTGCAAACTTCTGCTAACTTGAAATGACCCTTTAGTAAACATTCACTCTCTTTTTTATATATCATGACACTAATTGCCAGGCAATCTGGTCTTCCTGTGCTGTGGCAGCTCAACCTCTTGTGCCCATCCTGGTGTTGGCTAGCCAAACGTTTGTTACATCTGAGCCAAACTGCTGCTCCATCTGTTCTAGCACAGAACAAAATGCAGTCCACCAATGCCACTGCCCCTCATGGTCCTTTGAAAAAAAGCCCACTGAAGGGAGGGTGCTTATTTTACAGCAGGAGAAGTTATTTGTTTTCCACCTTGGCCAATTCATCTTTCTTATGATAACTGCCCTCCCCACCCCCAAAAAACATAAATTGAGAAACATGGAAACCAACTGTAACTCTTGTGAAGAAGAGGTGAGTTACTTGATTTCTAAATTTTGTCTGTTCAGTAATGCATCAAATGCAAACACTGAAAGGGGACCAGTCAGTGCAGTCCTGAGCTTAGTTCTATCGGTCCTTTGCTTTTTGTGCACTGGACTGAGGAACAAATGAGGAAACATTTTCCATGCTTTTTCCAGAACATAACTAGAGCTTTTGGTGGGCGGGGGGATCAGACCCAGTGGCCCCTCTTAGCCCAGCATTTTGTTTCATGGAGTAGTCAACAAAATGCCCTTGAACGCCAAACAAACAGGGCATAGTGACCAAGATTCCAAATACTGGTGTTCAGAGGCTGCTGCCTTAGAATATGGAAGCTCACTTCAGTCAACATGGCTAGTAGCTGTTGATGGACCTCTCCTCAAAAAATCTAAAGCCATCTGTCCTCATGGCCAATACTACCTCCACTGGCTGTGATGTGGCAAAGGCCAAAATTGCCTTGGTAAGGGCCCTGCCTTCTCTCCCCTATCTTTTACTTACAGAAACCAAGGTTTTAAGACAGGCAATGTTGTAATAGTTGCCTAGCAATTGCCACTGAAGACATTCATTTGTTAAAGCTACGGGCACAACTTCTATCATTTTGGAGGATTTTAACCCTTTAACTGTATGTATGTTTTTATATGTGATATTTTATATCGTACACCGCCCTGAGCCCTTCGGGGATAGGGCGGTATATTAAATAAAATAAAATAAATAAATAAATAATAATGTTTTTTGTTGTTTGTTTTATTTTCAGATTTCAGATTTTTCTGCAAAGCTGGGACTTTGTTCAGGATCCTAGAAAGATCTGTGTTACTTGTCCATGGCCCCAGTTTTTTTTATTTAGGTATCCCCAGAATTGATAGGTATTCCTTTATCATGTTCAAGATGAGGAAGAATGAGTGAAAAGTCAAGAGCAAGGCACACTGCAAACACAGCAATATATATATACACATAGCAATAAGCTGAATATGTGCAAAACTTGAACTTAATGCAACATCTCAATGCAATCACCGCTGGCAGCCTGATCCCATGGTATTATTTAAAGTAGGTAGGGTTTTTTGGTGGGGTTTTTGCCAATTATTATTTTAAA